>NW_013952406.1:5528538-5531167 GCF_001266775.1 Austrofundulus limnaeus | reverse complement strand
ATTTACATAAGATTTAAACAAATGTTCATTGAGCTCTCATAGCTCTGTCAGCAATATCCCTCAGTGGTTTGGAAAAGTCAAAAGCCAGCAGTTTGCTCAACCCCAAGCCAACTCCTATAACAGTGAAAGTTTCACACATGTGGAAGCGCAGCATTTTCCAGCATGGAACCTCCTGACATTTCCAAAATAGTTTCAGAAGTGTTCCCAAACACAAGCTGCAGCAAAGGGCGTGGATCAATGCATAAAATGTGTCAGTCTGTATTGAAACAGTTTTTATATTTTTACTGACCATGCAGGGTTTTCATGCTGCAGCAGCCATATTGTTGTCATCTGTGTCTTTTATGGAAATGTATGTTTATGCAACTTACAGTAGAAAATAGAAAACTGAGTTTAGTCATCTGTGTAAGACAAATACACACACAGTGAGACTAAAGACTCAAGTCTGACCTTTTTGTTATTGATTTGACAGGAAGTAGTTGAGACAGCCAGGCTGTGAGGAGGGCCCTCTTTATTGTTTGAGAATTCAGAAAAAAAAAAGACTAAAACAATAACAAATACAGCCAACACAAAGCACCAAAGCTCTAAAGGCACTCTGTCCAGCTATGGTCAGGAAGAGGGTCATGAGATAACAGGATAGGCTCTGGAGGTGTGCCACGATCACACTGGAAATCACTCTTTTAAAYKGGAATACAACTTTTGCAAGACAATGAGCCGACTCAAGTAAATGTCTGAATGTACTAGGAGAATGTTCAAATGTGATACTTTAGCTCTGACACAGTTAATTTAGGGGAAAATGTARTTATTCTTCACTTACCTGCAAAGCCTCACTTTATTTTTAATCTGGACTTTAAACTGAGTTAGGCCACTCAATGCTGCTCAAAGCATGTGAAAACCAAAAGTTGCAAAGACACACAGCCTGCATTTAACAAATTCCCAGCTCACCACTTATCCACACGGGCGGTTCCAYTCCACTTGAAAGTTCTKTGCAGTATCTTAGCCSTTCCTTGGTCTCTGTTCCTGGGATCCGTTGAAGCAACTCTCCCAGTTTGGGAGTTACAGACACAACTGCTTCAGTGACCACAGACACTACTGAGGTCTGGACTTTTCACAACTTAGATGTGTCAATGCAGAGGAGTGTTTTTGCCAGTGAGATGAAAGAAACAGCATTTATAATGTGGAACTTTCAGGATAAATTTGTGAGTGTAAAAGAAAAGGATATCTTCCTAGTGGAAGATGGTATGACCAGTATCAATTTCAACAAATAGCTTTTAGCTAAGCTGAAGCAGTATWTTWAAAGCWTTGTAGCTCATCACATGYTATTTAGGTGTATTTTTAGAAAGTTCAAATAGCAGAAGTGTCTTCTTACAACATTTCTTTTCTTTCAGTTTAATTTAAAAGATTTAGTTGTGTTTTACTGCAACACTCATTACCTAATACTGTATAGCTCACTCCACAGAGTGAATCTAGAGCTCAATTGCAAAAGGTTAGAGAGAACACTGTTATTAAAGACACGACACAGAAATACATGATGCAGTTTTAGGAGGAAGTATTCAGTCCGAGTAAATTAGGACTCTGGTGCATCTTTTTACAGAACAGAAACACACTCTTTTTTTAGAAAAAAAGTTTTGAGAAGAAGGCGCAAAAAGAAAAGCACCTGTTTGAGATGTGTGTTTGTAAAAGCTTTTGCAGAGAAAAGTAACAGATCATTTTTTCTGTATTATCATCTGTATCTTATTTCTGTTTTTMMRTTTGTTCTTACTCAAAGGAAAGACTCATCTTTAAAATCTTCGATTATTTCCTGAATCTAAAACAGGGGTGCCCAAACAGTCACTCGTGGGCGATTGGTCGCCCGCCAGCTGATTCCCAGGTGCCCGCGCAGCACAACCTTACTGCAGAGCCTCTAGCGCCGGCTTTGAGCATCGCATCTCAGAGTGGATAGTCTTGTTTGAAAGCTCTGGTTCTGCCCTATAAGGTGAAATTTGAATGAAGTCTTTGCGACATTCCTCCGCAGAGCAATAAGCAAAAAACCTCCAAAATATGCACCATCGSACCTCCCGCCGGGGCGGTTTTAGCGATATAGTACTCAATTTACTCTGGAGCCTCTACCGCCAGCTCTGAGTGTCGGATCGGGGCGGGAGCGGCTCGTATTAAAGTTCCGGATCTCCGCCACAACGTCGAGGTGGTTGAAGTCCCTGTAACGTTCCCCCGCGGAGATATAAGCGATCAAAAATCGTTGGGTGAGCTCCGGCAGGTGAAACGGCTGATTTCCAGCACAGGGCTGCTTGTGCTGATGCAGGGGAATAAAAGGAAGAGATCCAATGAGGTGGAACCGTGATCCTACGTCCAGCACCCGCTCTCCCGCCTGGATTCAGCCAGAAACCCCTGGCAGGCGACATTTCTGCAAAAATGCTTAAAATTCAGAAACCCACCTGATGGATCACTTCCAGACAATAAAAGRAACAGATCTGATCAGGTGAAACCGGTCCTGGAAGCTCAGCACCGGGTTTTATAGCGAATATATAGCGAGACAATTTTATATTTTGTGTGCTTTGACTTTGAAAAAAGTGCGGCACTCTTGTGGTAGCCATGTTGACCCTGATAGTTTTTTTTGTTTTGTTTTGTTTTGTTT
>NW_013952406.1:5523876-5528504 GCF_001266775.1 Austrofundulus limnaeus | reverse complement strand
TAATAATAGGATAAAGATTTTATTAATGCTCAAGAAGTATTAGGATGCACCATAACACCACTTTTCTGTTTGTTTTTCAGTTTGGCTCCAGTCTATATCTATGGCTCAAAACGAACAATCCTGCCCTGCAGGTTATGAGACCAAGGGCCTAGAATGTGTTGGTATGGAAAACAAATTAACATTCATAAAAAATCTGACATATTTTGGAATGTTTGCATGTTTTCTTTGAGAAAATTTCAATACTGAGTATATTAAGTATATGAAGTTAACTAATTTTTTTGTCAAAAAAATCAGTTTGCCTAAATTTTTTTCTACATATTATTATTAAAAGTGTGTTGATGATATATAAATTTCAGTAACATTCCTGTTTTTAATTTAAGACGTTGATGAATGTGCTGATGGTTTCGGTGCTACTCTATGCGGGAAATTGCGTGATGGTACAGAAACTGGACATTGTTTTAACACAGCTGGAAGCTTCTACTGCCAGTGTAGAGATGGTTTTTACAGACCATCACTGGAGGTAAATTATACAACTGGTGCATGTTTAGGTAAGTTGTATTTTGTTAAAGTAATGACAAAAACTCTGACATTCCCCAATCATTGCTTATGCATGATTATGATTTTTTTTTCTCTAAAGACATACATGAATGTAATAAGGAAAAGGGCATCTGTGGACCTAATGCCAAGTGTGAAAATACAATTCCCAATTACAAGTGCTCTTGCAAAGAGGGATTCACCTCTTCTCCCAAAGTAGAAAACTTTCACAGAAAAGATAATGTCACGTGCAGAGGTAACCTGACGATCAGTGTTTTGTGATCTTTCCTATCTATTAAAGTCAACATTAGAGTGTTATTTCACTTCTTCATGTTTTTTTTTCTTCATGTACAGATATAGATGAATGCAAAGAGGAAAAGGTTTGCGGTCTGAATTCAACATGTACCAACACACAAGGGAGTTATTACTGTGTCTGCAAAACTGGMTTTGGACTGAAATCTGGTAAATCTAATTACACTGGAAAAGTGGAAGAGTGTGAAGGTGAGAGATTTGGTATGAAGTTCTGCGCAAAGTCAAYCATCTTGTACATATTTCATATTTTTATCCATCGATACTGTTTTAGTATAATGACATATCAATCAAAAAGAATATTTAGCCTGTTACTGTTCAGACAGTTATTAAATCAGACTATAACTTATATATTTGTTATCATTTCAGACATGTGTCAGCTTAATAAAACAATCTGTGGAAATGGAACATGCCACAGTGGGGAAGGTGGACATTACTGTGCATGTCATGCAGGTTTTACTAACTATGGCAACAAGAAGTCCCGCTGTATTGGTAAAAACATCTCTTCTCTCACCTGTTTCCAGCATCCATACCATAAATGGCATTTGTATTTAAAAAAAAAAAACAGAACAGAACATTTTTGAAAAGGACAATAAACTTTTATATGTTGTCCTTTTTTTAAAGAACTGGATTGTGGTGTTTTTAAAAAAGTGACAAATCTGCCAGAGGTACAATTCCAGTCTTTTAACTTGAAAATATTTCTTATCTGCAGTCCCAAATTTCATTTTCATCTTTCCCAAATCTTTTTCTCAGACATTCCACAATGTAGAGGATCATGTGAAGCAACTAAATAGAAGTTGCGTGGAGCTCACAGAGGGAGAGGATCTGAAGAAGCTGGATGGAGAGAGCTCACTCAAGGTACAAGTTATATTTAGAATCAATCTCATCTTCTTTTCTTAAGAAATAAAAAGCTCTTCCTAGTAGTACAGAAACAGGAAGTTCCACTATCTTCAAACTCTGTCAGATGGTGTTTAAATAGTTGTTGCACAATCTTGTAACTTGTTTGGGCGTTAGAATTCTGGTCTTTCTATGTCTTTTTTTGTGTGTGTGTTTTTACCCTCCACTTATATATCTCCCTTTCCTCTCCTCTTTCATGAATTTAGATTCTTCAGTCGATAATGGACAAGCTTTTGTCTGAAAAAGCTCTGAATGATAACAGGAAAATCTCCACCTTTCTGGACTTGGTGGAGCAAGCTTTGAGGCTCACTGGACCCTTTGTCACAACCCCTGGAACCAAACTTTCCTCCTCTAACACAGGTTTAACAGAAAAATACTCATTAACTACTCGGATTCTTTTATTTATTTTCAGAAAACAAAAATATGCGTAATTCAAACTAAGTCTTTTGTCCAGTGTTAATGCATTAAGTGTAAAATGTAACAATCAGTTTCAATGTCTACTAGTTTTGTGTTGTGTGTAAGATTGTCTCCATCATCAGAACTGGAGCTGCTGGTGCACACTGGCCCAGTCCAAACTCAAGAAGTGAAAACTTTATCTGTAAAGAATGCTAAACTGGACATCAACATGGAGGTAGCAGCTGGAAATCCCTCCCAATATCCTGGTAATGATGATTGCCTGTAAATATGATATTTAAATCCNAACGTGTGTGTTCTGGGATTCTTCAGAAGATGGGGGGAAGTGGTCCACTCGAGGTTGCATTGTTGCTGAGTCGAACCAAAAATATACAGTGTGTTCCTGTAACCACCTGAGCAGCTTTGCTGTGCTTATGGCCCTCTACGAAATAGAGGTTCAGACTTTTTTTAGTGTCTAATAGTTATGCTTAAATTTAGGACTTGGTCCAAACGTGCTGACATAGCAATTGTTTCTCTTCCATCAGGACCATTTTGAGTTGCAGCTCATCACCTGGGTGGGCCTGTCTCTTTCACTAATCTGTCTGTTCCTCTGCATCCTGACGTTCTCAATGATCCGTTCCATCCAAAGCCCAAGAACTACCATCCACCTGCACCTCTGCATCAGCCTCTTCATTGCTAACATTATCTTTCTTGCGGGCATCACAAAGACAGAGAACAAGGTAAAAACTATCACTGCTTATTGCCAACTTAAGTTCATTCAAACTGCATTCACATACTGCACAGCGGCTGAAAGGTTTATGTAAGTAGTAGAAAATATCTAATGAAGCAGTTCCTCCACTTTTTTTACCTGTCTGTTCATCCTTCAATGTCATTTTTCAGCCATTGTGCTGATTTTCATCTCTTTCCTCYTCAGGTTGGATGTGCAGTTGTAGCAGGGATGTTGCATTTCTTCTTCCTAGCAGCATTTTGCTGGATGTGTCTGGAAGGCATACAGCTCTTCCGGATGGTCGTACTGGTCTTCAACACCAACTTTAAAACAATCTACATGATGGCAGGGGGTTATGGAGTCCCGGCTTTAATTGTTGCTGTCTCGGCATTAGTCAACTCCAAGGGATATGGCACTAACAGACAGTAAGTTTCCASTATTAGTTCAACTATATTCACATTTCTTTTATAAACCCTCCTCATGAAATCTCAACTAACATTTTAGTTGCTGGCTGAACCTGGATTCCATTTGGAGTTTTTTTGGTCCTGCATGTGTCATCATCATTGTAAGGTTTTAAGAATAAATAGATATTTTACTTAAATAATATTCTGAGACTTGACCTCGTTTCTTTTTAAAACATTGAGCTGTTGTCTTCCAGGTGAACATTTTATTCTTTCTCATCACGGCATGGAAGTTGGCCCAGAAGTTTTCAACTTTGAACCCAGATCTGGACAACTTGCGGAAAATAAAGTATTGCTGACCCACAAGCTGGCTGTATTGTTAGAAATATGAGTCATATTTTCCTGTTTGGGGTCGTGTATTGGGGGGAAACTTTACATTTCTTCATTTTATTTGCTTTATTCAGAAAAAAATGTTAAAAGTGTGGCCATCGTCTCCCCAACAGGTTGCATAAAATGTGTTTGAATTTCCTTTAAATGATCTGTGTGCATTTGTTGCCTCCTGCAGGGCTTTCATCATTACTG
This sequence comes from Austrofundulus limnaeus, assembly GCF_001266775.1. Lineage (NCBI taxonomy): Eukaryota > Metazoa > Chordata > Actinopteri > Cyprinodontiformes > Rivulidae > Austrofundulus > Austrofundulus limnaeus. Next base: position 5,524,661 of record NW_013952406.1, on the reverse strand, counting down.
CAGTGGCTCAACTGTGCATTTTGGGCATTATGTGGATCTTTGGGTGTTTCCAGTTTGAGAAGACCACGATAGCCACGTCTTATCTGTTCACAGTATTTGGCAGCTTTCAGGGAGTTCTGCTTTTTGTCATGCACTGTCTGTTTTCTAAACAGGTTGGTTTTGATGTTAACAAAATTGATACTAGCTCCATTATTTTTTCAGACATCTGAACTCCCATTTGCATTCTGATTTCAGGTGAGAGAGGAATATGCAAACATTTTGTCTCGCTGTTCTACACCTGGAAAGAGGAAATACGCCGAGTTCAGTTACTCGCACTCCAGCAAAGCACAAGTGAGAAAAATCTCATTTTTACTGTAATGGATCAGTTTAAAGCTTTTAAGACAATGAAGACATGAGATATATTGTTCTTTTAGAGAAAGAGCTAAGCTGGCCTTTTAACGAAGACACTTTTTCTATTAACACAAAATGTTTTTCACTGGTTTAACCATCTGTCTGTATTATCATTCCCAGGCATCCAAAAGTACCCAGGACACAGGAGAGTCTCGTGTTTAAGGAAGCTAACCATGACGCAGGACAAAAGCCCAGTTTTACCAAACAATTCATAAAGTTTACAACTGGATTTTTCTGTAACCAGCACCATCTTTCTGAACTCCATGTGGTGGCTGGGTCTATATTGTCTCTTAAAAACATTTGTTTTAAAAAAAAAGTATTCTGTTTAGATTTTTAGAGAACAGTTGTTCAAATTGCCAAATGTTTTATATACTGAAGAAAAACAACATTAATGC
>NW_013952406.1:5521788-5523866 GCF_001266775.1 Austrofundulus limnaeus | reverse complement strand
ACATTGATATTTGCAGATAAGATGTTTTTTTTTTACTTGTTTTTATTTAAAGTCGCATTTTTATGTTTTTGTCAAATAAATATAATGCACCTTATTTTATTTCCACTGGTTCCTTTGTATGTATTTTCTCACGGTGGAGTTGACATCGCTTTAGGTTTGCAGAGGAAATGAAACCCTTCTGTGTTGCTTCCTGGTCATGTGATCTTAAAAACATGAGTCTCAAAGATATCGAACTGGCTTTTTCCTTTTATGACAGGTTGGTAAATTGCTGAATTCCTACATTTGAGAATCTTTTGGTTTGATTTAAATTTTTCTTTATGAGTTTGTTTTGTTTGTTTGTTTGTTTGTTTGTTTGTTTGTTTGTTTGTTTGTTTGTTTGTTTGTTTGTTTGTTTGTTTGTTTGTTCTCTTTTGAAACATTTTACTTACAACAGAAATCATCTGAATACACTCAGTGTGACCGTATGCAAGAGAAGCCTTAAGGCTGCGATTTAGCGTCGTGCTTTCTCAAATTTCTCTGATCCATTAAATTGGTTTATGGGAGATGCTTGCTGTGTCTGTTAATTGATGGTGGTGTTTTTTTTTTTTAGAAAATAAAAGCTAATTGTAATTGGGGGAGAGGGGGTGGTGACTAAAATATTTAAATCTGTACATGAATGTTCATTCGTTTGGCGAGCAGCTAGTCAATACTTGACTCCAAAAATCAGAAAGAATCAATAAACGAAGGAACACATTCGACATGGGAGGAGAGTGGAAAAKTCAGGTCTAGACAGCAGCAATAAAAAGCACCGCTCCACATCAGAGTGCAGGAGAGAGGAAGCAGGGCTGTGCAGAAAGTAAAACTGTCAGAGAGGCTAAACAAAAACAAAGGGAGGGGAACATGAAGTCAATGATTGCAGGAAATGGTGATAACTGACTGGGCGCACAGTGCAGCTTTGATAAGAGACGTATTCATCCTCTCTCATTTGTTCTCAACTATTTCAAAACTGTTCATCCASTGTCGTCTGAAGGTAAGTTTTATTCATTATTTATAACATTTATTGGCGACTCACATTACTAACGACAGTACATTCCTTTCTCCAAAGATAACTGTTAGGATAGTTGTGAAACTAGCRTACAGGTAAAGAACAGGCTTCTACATGCCACTCAGGGGGGAAACTATGAAATAGGTGAACCGTCGTTTTTCTCGGACAACACTAAAATTTGGAAGTAAATTCAAATATCCTGTTTAAGGGTTAAAATAATATGTGCAATATAAGTTTTTTTTGTGTTTAAGCTGTAGATGCCATATTTTATAAAGAAACATAAAACCAAAATTCAAAACCTTTACATTTGAGAGAAATATCCATCTCTGTTGAAAGTGTTTCTAGAGATCTCAGGCAACWATTTGTGTTCTACCTGTTCTGACTAAAAATCCACAGAAAGTGCTTTCCTTTGGGTAGGTGCATGACAAGTGATTGTCGTAGGGATAATCAGAAAGAAGTGTTATTAAGACTCAGGTAGAAACCTTCAATTGTATGTCCAAATGTATCATTTTGTTTTAACTTTTTAATTTGAGGACATTCATCAAAAATAAAACTAAAAAAGCTACAAACTGATTCAGACACTCAAACCCACGGAAACCTGGTTCAGCTTTCATCTGCAGTTCTAATCTTTTATTTTCTTTAACATCATAATCTGTGAAGTTTTTACTTTTATCTGCATATCAGACTATAGATCAAGCCTGTCTACATTGTTGCTTTGAGGCAGACCATTACGAGATATGATTCCCTCAAGGGAAAAAAAATTCCATTGTGAAACTTCAAATAATGTTTTGTTGAATTGTTGCAAACAAATCGGTTAAAATTCCTTGCCTTACATGCAACATTTTAGTTTAGTTTTTACAGAAATATCACAGGAACTTCAAACAGAAATTAAATGTTTCATATGTGAAAACATGGTACATTTGGATGTCACATGTATGAAAGGCATGTTTCGATCATGCCACATGTAAATGTAAATCAAAAAAAGAAAAAAATTGTATAGGTCTTCTGGACAGGTTCTTCTCTAATGAAACGTTTCGTCTCTCCTCCAAGAGAC
>NW_013952406.1:5513875-5521018 GCF_001266775.1 Austrofundulus limnaeus | reverse complement strand
ACAATAGGAGAAACTTGGGATCCCATGGCACACCCATGTTTCTGCCTATAATATTGCCCCCCGTACGAAAAGTATGTTGACTCCAGGGGCCCCAGCAAATGTGTAAAAGTAAATGTGCTGAAATAATTGAAATGACGCAAGGAAAAAAAAACACTAAAATGTATAGTCTGAAAATATTGTGTGTGAATCACTGAAGGTTAAATGTCTACAACAACAAACATTTTATTACCAAGCTATTGACACGCACTGATGTGTTCTCAGCATGTTTGTGTTATTCTTTAGTGAAAAATGTGCTCGCTTTTAATTTTCTGCCCACATRTATCATTTGAGCTATTTGTACAGTTTTGCACAAACGTGTCAGTTGTTTCAGCTTCGTTTACGCTTGAGAAACCTTTAAAAGGACAGAACAAATACTAATAAAACAAAAAAAAGTCTATTATCAGTCAATTTTAACAAATGTTCCTATTTAAACTTCTAACTTTCTGCAGATCCCATTGAAGATGATGACTGCACCTGTACCTGTGACCTCATTTTTTAATCACTCAACACTACAATCCAATTCTAACGTCACTAGCAACCCGACTTCCCCTCCTCTTAAACATTTACTGATGTCCTGCTTCACCATGATATTTGGTACCATCTCCAACCTCACTGCTTTGGGACTCCTGGCTATGGCTCGTGGCAGATTTCGAGGTCAGGCCAAAGCATCATTTCTTCTGCTGACAGTGGCTTTACTTTTGGCTGACCTGGGAGGTCATTTCATCCTAGGTGCCTTTGCATTGTATGGACACATTAGTGCAAGGTATAAAATGCCATCTTTGAATTCCAGTGTGCTCTTCTGCAATATTTTTGGAGCAAGTATGGTGTTTTTTGGCTTATGTCCTTTGCTGTTGGGTTGTGCCATGGCAGTTGAGCGCTGGGTGGCAATCAATCGACCCTTTCTTCATGTTTACGTTTCAATGTCTCTTGTAAAGAGAGGGATGTTACTTTTTATCTCTTCTGCACTTACGCTAGCTTTGTTACCTTTTTTCTCTGTGGGGAAATATACAACCCAATTTCCTGGCACGTGGTGTTTTTTGCCCATTCAAGACTCACAGTCTACAGCTGACAAAAGTCTAGTTTTGGCCTTCTCATGTCTGGGCCTCACCGCACTCATTTTGTCCCTGCTTTGCAACATCCTGAGTGGCCTGCCATTGCTGAAAGCCAGATTAAAGACAGGAAACTGTTTTACAAAACCTTCAGCTCGAGGTTCTCGCCGTTCATCATCTACATCAACTTCCTCCATCTTTTGCTCGTTGGATGTGGAGATGTTGGTGCAGCTGGCAGGAGTCACTGTGGTGTCCTGTGTCTGCTGGGGCCCCTTTCTTGTGTGTATATCTACTACTCTTTTAATTTGCATAATTTGTTTCAATAAACATGTATATTAGCAGATATGTTTTGCATTTTAAGTTCGTGGTTTGATTCAACAAGGTTGATGTGCTTATTAAATGTGAGTGACTATTATGTGCTCTGTTCATATTGCAGATCAACATTCTTATGAAGCAGCTCTGGGGTCCCGACAACCAGGATAATGGGTTTACTCTTCAGAGCTTACGCTTGGTCACCTGGAATCAGATCTTGGACCCTTGGGCATACATCTTAATAAGAAGGACAACACTTTCAAGGCTTTGCTGTGGTCTCTACAGTCAAAACTACATGTCACCAAGCACCTCCTTTATAGACAGTCGCAGAGAGACCCTTATGTAATGGCACTTTGTCAYTGCAGAGAGAAAGCTTTGGACTTTTTTCTCTCTATTTTTTATTTTTTGTATGTGTGTGTTCAGTTAAAAATATACACACGTGTATTTTTTCCTATTTGGACTTTACTGTACATATTTAGCATGCCTGGAGTTAGAGCAGTTGTGTGGACTGAATATGCAATGGCACTTGAAACTACATTTCACAATATTTAGTTAGTAGTCTGAGCAGCCGGTGTCCTGAGGATTTGTCCTACATTCAGTAGCAGCCACCTAGAGATCGGTTGGTTCAGCAACTGGGCGTGGTTAACATAAGCCAATCAAAATCTAAGTTTGTTTGACGGGCTTTAAATTTAACCAATGGCTGTGCTGCTCCACACGGCTCACACCCGGGGTGGGCGGGGCTTTGAAGACAGTCGCACACTCTTCAACATGGAGTACAGAAAATAACCTGAATCACACCGAATCTTACAATTTTCTTTAGGGTTGTTATTATTTTTGCCGCCGTACAGGTTCTAATTATTCGGACTACCTTGTAAATACCATCTTATCTGACTCGCTAACCCATTATACCGTTCATATGTTGTAAACTCTGAACTACTTGACAGCTACGAAAACTATCTGTAACACTTCTAAACTCTTGGTTTCACCCAAAAGGCTGCTTATTTTTTTCGAGGCTTTCTCCAGCGGGAGGACAATTTCAAAGCTTAAAAGTAAAAAAAAAAAGTAACTTTGCCTACAGTCGGGTTTATTGGGTGAGACGTGACATCGTGTCAAATTATTGACTCGTAGGTAAGTTTATGTAATTCACGCTGTAAATTAGCGGTAAGAGCTAATGTTATCTGGCGTGGCATCTGTTAATATTTATTACGCCAGCTAAGTCCTTGTTATAAATGTAGTAGTAACCAAATAATGTGTTTTTTGTTTTGTTGTATAGTTATAAACTTGTAGTTTTTTATGTGTACTTGTGTGTACCAGTCTGCACTGCAGTACTTCACTAAGTGGAAACCCTGTAGGCTTTATCTCAAGCCCATTATTGTGTGAAACCCCATCCTTTTTTTTTTTTTTTTCCTTCGCTCTGTGACAAGAATGCACAATGCAGCGAGTGTGTCAGCCTCTCTGGGGTCTGTGGGACTGTTGCGTCTGGTTGGGGTGTCCTGGTCCTGGAGTCTGGCAGCAGGCTTAGGGGTATATCTGGGCACAAGAAGTTGGAAATACTTCTATGTTGCAGCACGAACTGCCAAGAGAGATCTCAAGTAAGTTAACTGTGTTCAAATAAAGTTGTGATGCATGGGACTCAGCAACTTTGATGTGTTCTCTTTCTCCCACTTTGGTCAGTGGCCTGTACGTGCTGCTGAGAGTGAAGCTGGCCTTGTGGCGTTACATGCGCACTGGAAGCAATATCCCTTCCATCTTCGCCCAGACAGTTAAACTCCACCCCAATAAACCAGCACTGATCTATGAGGCCACTGGGGAAACGTGGACCTTTACCCAGCTGGACGAGCTCTCTAATGCCGTAGGTCACTGGGCAAGAAGTCAAGGATGGGTCGCCGGAGATGTAGTGGCCCTCTTCATGGAAAGCCGGCCCTTGTATGTGGCACTTTGGCTGGGCTTGGCCAAAGTCGGCGTAGAAGCGGCCCTTATAAACTTCAGTCTCCGCTGTGATTCGCTCCTGCACTGCCTTGGGGTATCAGGATCACGGGCGATTGTGTTTGGAGCTGAGCTTGCTGATGGTAAGAATGTGCTAAACATGTTGCAGAGAAATAACAATTTGAGTTATAAATCTATAAAAACATACATTAGAACTGTATTTCGATGCTAAAGTACTGGTCACCCCAAATATGCATACTTCTTATCAAAACATTGGTCTGCTGGTCAGCCTTGTGAAATCATATTCAGTCAGAATGTTAAAGAAAACCTCTATTTTTAACATGTCGAGACCTGCTGTGTGATCACATCACTTTAGGAATTCATCGTGTGCCATCTAAAGCTAGATAACATTACAACTCCACAAACACACAACTCCTTTTGTTCAGGTTTAGCTGTATACAAAGGAAATCACAAAAAAAATACTATGCTGTATATATGCTAGATAATAATTTGTGTCCTCTCTTCCTAATTGAATTCTATGACCATTTCCTAATGGGCAGCCATGTTGGAGATCAACTCATCCGTCAGCCAGACTATGGTACGGTTTTGTGCCGGAGACCTGAGTGCAGAACGTCTGGCCAGTCTAGATGCTCAGCCTCTGCATCCACTTTTGGCCACTGCATCCAGACATCCCCCGACACCTTGTGTTCCCCACAAAGGCATGAGTGGTGAGTAGGGATCAGAGCACGCAACACTGAAGCATTTTTTGTAAAATGTCACATATCACTCAGCACATTTTCACTCTGTAATAATTTTTTTTTTATTTTTTGGATTAGCAGGTATTGAAAAGGTTGTGTGGCTAAATGCTGCAGCACATTGCTTGAAACCAGTTTCACTGCTTTACTGCAGTGTGGAGGAAACACAGCCCATCTGTAAGCTGTACATGTATGTCAGCAGTTTTGTGGCTGGTGCAATWTTATATGTAGGACTGCAACTAACAGTTATTACAATAATCGATTAATCGTTCAATTATTTTTTGATTAATCAATGAATTGGGGGGGTGAAATAATATTTTGACCTTTTTATTCCATATATGGCAAATCACGCAAAAAGTTTGCAGTTTGAGAATTCTCTTACTATAAAATTAAACTGTAATGCGTGAATAAGTAAATATTTGTCAAATAGCTTTAATAAAGAAATGAATGTACACAAAAATATACACAAATGTGTGCTATGTCCTTGAAAATCTCTTCATGATTTCYGTCCATGAGCTTTGTAAAATGTGTTCTTGAGGGACGAGTGTAAGCTGAAATAAAAGTTTTAACTATTTAGTGAATTATTTATCTCTGACCATGGACGTTATCAYGTCAGCGACGATCGTTTTAAGAATAGTCAAGACAGCTGCTTATTACAATAATTCAATAAATGCCTTGTTTTATTTGCAGYATTAGGTTAAGGCAAGTAAATAAGGCAAGTGTCTTTACTCAGACATTGTCAGCAAATTAAAACTTAATCATTGAAATTATACCTTCATAACAAATCGATAATGAAATTTGTTGCCAACTCTTTTAATAATCTATTTTTATTGAATTGATTGATTAGTTGTTGCAGCCGTAATTACATGATTGCTCTATTAGTATTTTTTACAACACATAAATTATAAAATATATCAGTTTGTAGCAGTGTGTCTGTTAGGATCACTTTAAAATTTTATTTAGTGTTTTTTATGAAATCCTACTTTTAAAAAAACGGGGTTTCTGCAATTACTAGTCCCGGAAATCCTTTAATTACCTATCAAAGTACATCTCTCTTCCTGCCATTTTTTTTATATTAAGACTTGTTTTGATTGACTCACATAACTTGTCTTCACTGGCCTGTTTTCTTTTCAACTGAAGCTTATTACCGTAACCATCAACCTCAGGATACCATCTCACATTCAGTTAACTGTGACACCTTGGCCTGATTTCTTTTACAGATACAGTATGTCAAACTTTTTGAATTAATGTTTTGCGTTAAACGTTAGTTCTGAGCCTGTGTTTGAAAAAAAAATCTGAGTTATGTCAACAGATATAGTAAACAAAAAAACAACTTTTACTGTCTTTTACACTCTCCAGTTCTTCTTTCTGATGGATTTATTACAAAGCAGTAGAACAGAGTCCACCTCGTTTTTGTTTTTATTGCTTTTAGAAAACAGAACCTGACCATAAAATTCAAACTAAATTTAGAGCATTTTGCATCAYTAGCTGAGAATGCTTGTATTTCACAGCAAAACAACACATCCCACAGTGTTTTTACTGTAACTTATAAGCAGGGTTGCACATAAGCGGTGCGCATGCGCGATAAAAAAAAGAAAAAGCGCACCAGATGGAACGCCATRAAGCTCACTTGTGTACCTAAGATTGTACCTGAGATTGTCTGTCAAAACAACAGCTAGCAGGGCTCTAGAGTGTGACTAGTTTGGTCGCAAATGCRACCTGATTTCTTAATAGAAAAATAAAATAAAATCCAGCCGCACTTGTGTGACTGGATCGTTGTTCAGTGCTCACAAAGCCTCTAAGGACAGCGGGACCCTGATACAGTATAAGGATTAAACGGACACTGCCTTCAACAAATCAGACGAAGTCCAGAGCCATTTTATCCAATCAGAGCAGAGCAGGGCGGGATTTTCAGTCAGAGCTTTTTTCATCAGAAGTGCAGGTTGAAGCATCTCCTCCTGCACTTTGTTTCTGAGCTACCAGAGACTTTGGTCTGTAAAACATAACTTTACATTAAAYATATGTTCAGAGCGTCGTTATCAAACAGATCTGTCCAACTTTGTGTGACTAAACACGCTCCTCATCTGTGACGGGAGAATGTTGCTGCGCGTGCAGGATGAGTCTTTCTGTGAGATTCACTGTTTGAGTTCTTCTAATAAAACCACATTAACTCTTAACAGAACATTTGTTTGCCCCATATCAAAGCAAAGATTATTCTCTATTTAACACCCCCGTCAAAAAATTTTTTTATATTTTTTAAAAATAAAAACAACCTGCCATGTTCTCTATAGGTGAATGAGTTTTAAATGTTATTTTAATTTATCATAAAGATCCACATATTTCATTCACAATTGTATATAAAAAAAACAAGGTTCTTGATTTGCTAAACCTATTTATATTTAGGACCATACTGTGACACAGCTTTTCTGGGATAAATGTAATTTATTAAATGGTCAAATATGAAGAATAAATAACTACACGAGCTGAAACCATCTAAATATTATTATCTTTTTGAATAAAATAGTCTTTTAAAAAATAAATCAGTCTAACAAATAAAACATTTGTTCTGTGTAAAAGACAGATATTTGCTGCTTGGACTGGAGAGTGTGGAAAGCTGGTTTAACCAAAGCCAAAGGTCTAGAAGGCCAAAGTACAGGAGTTGTCCATCGGAGGGACATGTGTCGTCTAAAAGACATTTAACCATGAAATGTTCAGTTTGTGATGTTTATATGACATACACCCAGCCCCTCGGCCACTTAGTTTACAAAATTTATGCAGAGTAAAAGAATCAAATAAAAACTTAGTGGACTGATTTGGCATGATGTTCTGAGACGTTGCAGCTGATAGGAGTCATAAAACAGAACAGGGGGACGTTGATGCCCTGACACCCCCTATAGATAAATGTGATGAGTGAACGAAAATGTGAGCACCCTAGGTTCTCCCCTGAGAACCAGACCAAAAATTGAATGTGCAACCCTGCTTATAGTGTTATTTTTTTGCAAAAATTATGGTTTACCAAGTTAAAAAAAAGTTCAAGTCTTAATCTAAATGATATTTTCTTT
>NW_013952406.1:5489362-5507768 GCF_001266775.1 Austrofundulus limnaeus | reverse complement strand
GATGGATGGATGGATGGATGTTCAGTTTGTGATGTTTATATGACATACACCCAGCCCCTCGGCCACTTAGTTTACAAAATTTATGCAGAGTAAAAGAATCAAATAAAAACTCAGTGGACTGATTTGGCATGATGTTCTGAAACGTTGCAGCTGATAGGAGTCATAAAACAGAACAGGGGGACGTTAGGTGCCCTGACACCCCTATAGATAAATGTGTTAAATGAGTGAAGGAAAATGTGAGTACCCTAGGTTCTCTCCTGAGAACCAGACCAAAAATTGAATGTGCAACCCTGCTTATAAGGTTATTTTTTTGCAAAAATTATGGTTTACCAAGTTTAAAAAAATTTTCAAGTCTTAATCTAAATGATATTTTCATTTTTTATTTTTGGTCAGAAGGAATGGTTGTCGTATCAAGTTGAAGTATTTGGTCGACTACTTATTACATTAAATTAGGTTTAGGTGCTGCAAGAAATGTAATAACTGAGTCAATTTAATGATCAGTCTTTTATATTTCTGTAAACACATAAATGTGTGGGTAAAGGGTTAACTATATTTGTATGTACTATCTACAGTTATATATAGATGGCACATCATTACATAAGCAACAGAATACCATCCAAGTATCTGTCTGACTAACATTCACATCTTTGTCAGTTGATGTGCACATTTGTCCACAAATTATACTGCAGTCAAGTCAGCTGTGATCATGGTTGATCAGCTGCATTTTACTTAAATTTATTTGAATATTTTATGAGGTTTTGGTCTTGCACCTTGCTATCAAAATGGTGCTGTATTTTTAAATTGCTATAAATCTTCTTAATAAAATTGCGCAAAAATCCTGTTTGAAAAGAACGAAACATTGTGAAATATTTTTTTTAAAAAGCCCTCCGGCAGCAACAGTTTGTTTTGCTAAATGAAACCAATTACTTGTCACTTACGGAAAGAACAGCTCACTCCTTAAAATGCAACCAGCTCTGCAGAAAAACAATGCATCTTCAAATAATGAAAAACAGAATGGTACTTTAACAGGGTTCCTGCGGATCCTTAAAAAGTCTTAAAAGGCATTGAATTTATCAGTCCAAAAATAAGGCCTTAATTAGCCTTTAAAAGTCTTAAATCAATCTTTCAGAGGTTTTAAAAATGTTAACACATTGTAAGGAAGATGATTGTAATTCCTCTCAAATATTAAATGAATTGGTAACGTTTGTTTTTCTATTTAAATAATTTATTGAATGTCCCTCGCTGTTAGTTGTTTTGTATTGAAATAAACATTTGGCTAAAATTGTCGCTAACTGGGTTTTTTTCCCCCATTAATGTTTATTGTGATATTGGTCTTAAATTTAGTTTCAAGTGGCATTAAAGAGGTCTTAAAAAGTCTGAAATTTAACTTGCCTTAAACTGTAGGAACCCTGTTTCAACAATGATTTGTAAAAATTAGTATGTATGCAGTGAAGTGGTTAGAGGTGTTGCCTTGCAGCAAGAGATTCAAGGTTTTGTCCCATGTGGATGTGCTGTGTGGAGTTTACATGTGCTGCTAGGTTATGGTGTTTAAATGCTGTTTAAGTTAAATTTGGTGTCCTATATTTGACAAGGGTAGAAGTAAAATAATGTAATTTGTGTCTAAGACTGTCTCTGAAAGAAGCCTGAGGGATTTGATCTGGATATGTTCTCATGTGTTAGCTCTGTTCAGACCTGGCACTGATCAGATAAMGTGAATAGCTCTAAATATGAGTGATCAGACCTGGAAGTAAAATTTTTACTTAGTGATCAGATCTCAGTTAGCCGCTCTGCATGAAAATAAATATGTTGCCAATGTGGCACTGTCAGATAAGAAACAAAATAATATTTCAACAACTCTACTGATGTTTCTGTAAAAATCACAGTTACCTTTAGTCACATGAACTTTATCCTTAAACAGATATGAGCATATTTTATACTCAAATGAGTAGCAGTAAAGGACTGCCACTACTAAACTAAGCAGGAAGCATAAGGTGGCTTGAGGGTTGTAGCAATTTTTTAAATTTTTATTTTATTATTAATTTTTTTTGTTTGTTTCTGTTAGGTGTTGTTTTTTTTTTGTTTTTTTTTTTTTTTTTTGCTTAATTTGAACATTTACTGTATAAAATTCTTTGGAAATGTTTTAAAAATGCCAAATGCAATTTTGATGTGTCTCTTTATATTCTTCTGCAGACCGACTGTTTTATATTTACACCTCTGGAACCACTGGACTGCCAAAGGCTGCCATTGTTGTGCACAGTCGGTATGTTTTCTTAAACAGCCGCTCACCAAAAAAAAAAAAAGTGTTCTCATGGGTTGTTACAGATGCTGTGCAGTCACTGAAAATGTCTGAAAATCTCTTGTTTTCGTACAACAGATACTACAGAATTGCAGCTTTTGGTCATTTCGCCTTTCGCATGCGCTCTGATGACATCGTCTATGACTGCCTGCCACTCTATCACTCAGCAGGTAAGCTGTGCTCCGCCACATTTTTTGAATATTACATTAGCCAACAAGTTAGATTTAGTTAAATACAGTGTGTCAAACATATACAAACATTCTTTTCTTTACAGGTAATATTATTGGAGTTGGACAGTGTCTAATCTATGGCCTCACTGTGGTGGTGAAGAAGAAATTCTCTGCCAGCCGCTTCTGGGATGACTGCATTAAGTACAACTGTACCGTAAGCGCCAAAGCTTAACTAATATTCACTGGTGCCGTATTTGATGAATTTAGAGCAGAAACTCGGATGAATCACTGAAGCAATATTAAGTTTTCTTTTTATCTCTTTACAGGTGATGCAGTATATCGGGGAGATCTGCCGATACCTGCTATCTCAGCCAGTCCGCCCAGCTGAGAAGAACCACAAAATTCGTCTGGCAGTAGGGAATGGACTGCGCCCCAGTGTGTGGGAAGCCTTCATGGAACGATTTGGCGTGGCACAGATTGGCGAGTTCTATGGAGCAACTGAGTGCAACTGCAGCATTGCTAACATGGATGGCAAGGTTGGTTCATTGTTATACAGTATTTGTGTGCTAATAATCAGAAAACAATTGGTTGGGTAAGAACTTACCTGATAACCTTCTGCCAGGTGGGAGCGTGTGGATTCAACAGTCGCATTATCCCGACTGTGTACCCCATCCGCCTGGTGAAGGTGAACGAAGACACAATGGAACTTATTCGGGACAGTAAGGGCCTCTGCGTGCCTTGCCGCCCTGGTAATTATCATGGTTTATAGCAAGGATGGCTTTGTTTGATGTAATTTGGGAGTCTTTATTATTTGTAATTTGATGATTGAAAAAAGAGTGAAGGATAASAATTAGACTCGTCTGCTTTGCAGGGGAACCGGGACTTCTGGTGGGTCGGATCAATCAGAAGGATCCTTTGCGGCGGTTCGATGGCTATGCTAACCAGGATGCAACAAAGAAGAAGATCGCTAACAATGTCTTCAAGAAAAATGATTCAGCCTATTTATCAGGTTGACAGTCTTTTTTTAATGTTTTTTTAGTAACGCTTACAATTTAAATTTAAGTTTGGAAGTAATTAGCCTTTATAAATGTGTTAATTTATAGCTTAATAAGTGCGAATTATCCTTAATGATGTTTTCAAGGTTAACTAAACATTTATTACTGATTTAATAAGGCTAAATAAGGTGTAAAATGTTACCTTGTTTTCAACTTAAATTTTGAAGCTATTTCACTTTTTGTTCATCCAAGGTGATGTACTAGTGATGGATGAACTCGGCTACATGTACTTCCGTGACCGCAGTGGGGACACTTACCGATGGCGAGGGGAAAACGTCTCTACCACAGAGGTGGAAGGCATACTCAGCAATCTTCTTGATCAAACTGATGTGGCTGTGTAYGGTGTGGCAGTGCCAGGTGATTGTCTTTACTAACAGCCTTTTTGCTGTACCTACAAGTGTTTTCACAATCATACTGGAGCCTTAACTGTAATGTCCTTTTAATGCTTAATGCTTATCACCATGTTTTGTTGCAGGTGTGGAAGGTAAGGCAGGCATGGCTGCCATTGCAGACGCTACTGGAAGTTTCGACTGCAACAGCTTCTTGCAAAAGATTCAGCGAGTTCTTCCTCCCTATGCACGCCCGCTGTTCCTGCGAATCTCCCCACAAGTAGACACCACAGGTGAAGTGACTCACTAATATCATTTAAATGAGAAATACACTTCATGTGATCACTTAGAATTTAATATGGAAGAAATATATTTTGATGCATGTAAATATTTCTGTATAGGTACATTTAAAATCCAGAAAACCAGGCTGCAGAAGGAAGGTTTTGACCCACGTCTCACAACTGACCAGATCTACTTTTTGAACAGTAGATTGGCACGATACGAGGTCATGAACGAGGAGCTCTACAGCACTATATTGGAGGGAAGAATGTCTTTATGATGTGAAGGGGTCATAGCAGGAAAGCACAAGTGCCTCAGTTAAACAGTTCTCACAGGTGCTCGATCGAGAGAAAGAGAGAGAGAGAGAGAGAGAGAGAGAGAGAGAGAGAGAGAGAGAGAGAGAGAGAGAGAGAGAGAGAGAGAGAGAGAGAGAGAGAGAGAAAGAAAGAGAGAGGGAGAGAGAGAGATTCAAACTATAATGTCTACATCGGTAAGTTCTGTCGTACTTCTGGATTTTAAGTATTCAGTGAACAGATCTGGGAAGAGTATTAACATAGAGCACTGTTACAGATGATATTTCAACACTGCTTGATTAACAAACTAGGAAATGATGTTAGGGCATTTGATCCCTTTATTAATTTATTTTGAGTTATTAAATGAACACCTCATAAAGCCTTTGAGCGTACCACACACAGTGGAACTCCTCCACAGTTTATTTCAAATAGGATACACGTTACATTAATGTTTTTAGGAAATAAGTGGTAGCATCAAGTCAAGAGTTTTGTTATAGAAAATACTGTGAGCTGCTAGATTAATAATGTGTAGGTTTAAATGTTACTATTGTGTTACTCCTGCTTGTTTTAATGAGTCAAAGACTTAATTTAAATACACAACGGCTGCTAGTTCAAAAACATGATGAACTCAAGCTAATCATTAGATCTTTATCGAGTGCCATGCATAAATATTTCATTTTATTTGGTCCTTTAAACAACACTGGCATGGGTTTGCAAATTGTGCACTCTGTGTATGTGCCTTTTATAAAACTCCAAACGTATTTTATATTTTTAATGCTTTTTATGGAAAGGAGTTTACATACAAATATCAGCAAAGAAGCTAACGAACACACCATGACTGTCATTTTATGTAACAAATCTTATAGATGTTAGGTGTTGTGATTTAAAAACGCTAAGTATTTTGTTGTAACTCAAATTAAACAAATTCAAAATGCATTTGTTTTATGTAATTTATTTAAGACATTTCACATGTAAGCAGTTCCCATCTGCTTTTTTTGYAACTTTCATTTTGAAGTGCATGCTGTCCTGTGAACACGCATCATTTATTGAACAAAAACAATATTCACAAACTAATTTTTAGAAGAGCTTCATTATTTTAAAAAACAACTGAAATTCCATCTCCAAGTTAAATTATCKATCTGTTGACAAATATATTTTTGTTGGAAGGATCTTTAAGGGTTGCTCTTTACAGGCAGTACAAAAGTAGGGAAAGGCTCTGGGTGTTATGATGTTTTCAAAGGTGTAGAGGGGTGTTCTCTCTCTGGGGTCATAAAATGTCACTTTGCCTCTGTCCATATCCAAAACCACTCTTATAACTTCTGGTTTCTTAGTCATGTTGAGCGGCTCCCATGGTGCGGTACAGGCTTTATGCTCTCCATTGCGGTATCTTATAGTCCAGAATCCCTCAGCTGGTGTCAGCACGTGCTTGCCCTTTCTGTTGATGGACTCACTGGCTACTCCTACAACCCAGTAGGTGTTGCCATTTACCTCCACTTCCCAGCTATGGCGTCCAGCAGAATAGCCCTCGGCAGCAAGCATCTCAGCACTGACGTCAAAGCGCTCTGGGTTGTCYGGAAGCTTGAAAATCTGAGTAGAGTTCTGCACAACTGTGAGATCTTCAGAGAGGATAAAGCAGCTAGCTGCTGTATTGGGATCCAGAATCACCGGAGCTTAATGAAACAAAATAAGAAGTCAATCGTATATTCAAAAACATTTTTGAACATGCTTGCACRTTACTCGTGAAACTTACCATATTGAATAATTTTCTTCATATTCTCCCATACTTTATACTTCAGAGAGCCCAAGTGCTTGGCCACATCAATTAGAGCRCCTGATAGAAGTTGTGGGTCACGAGGCCGTTGCCAAGTTCTGAAAGGAYACTGCCGATGTTAGTTTTTGAGAGTTATTCTTAAATGTGTTATATTTACAAGTTGCCAAACATGATCCAAAATTTTACCTTCTAATTGTTTCCTTGTAATTCTGAAAGAAAAAAGATCAACTTATAACATGAATGTACAGTACATCAATTAGGTTAAGCTTGTGTGTTTTTTATACCATAAGAAATGGAATATTGTGGCTTTTCATTTCTTGTTCCACTACTTTGATAGTGTTAGAAAGAGATTCCAGTTCGTTGCTAATTTCTTCAATCCTATCCTCAATCATGAGCTTCTTCTGATCYTCCTCAAGTTTTAAAGCATCGAGTCTTGCAGCCTCCTGCTCTTCCAGGAAACGATGAAGGGCTTTAAATTCCTCTTTAATCTGGGATTCAGTGTGTTTGGCTTGGTTCTGGAAAGAGACATGACTGACAGCTATTGCCTGCTTTCCCACTTGAGCTCTTACTGGTTATCTGTTTATGGTCAAATGTGGGATTGACAGTACCTTCACGTGTTCTGCCATTTCCTCACACACGAGTTTTGCGCCTTTGTACWGCTGTAACTTCTCTTTCAAGGGCAGCAGTGCGCTCTTCAGTTCCTCCTGAAATATCAGTGACAGGGCATCAACTCTACAACAAGATCAGACTGGCAGGTGGCCAAGCTGTCAGCACAGTGGGGCTTTCAGCTGTCACATACTCCACTGCTGCATGCCATGAAAATGCAAAGCATTACAAAACAGTAGAATCAACAGGAAAAATCTAAAGAAAACATCAACAAAACAGAGATGATGCTGACAATCCAGGAATTTGTACAATAAAACAAACAACAGAATAATCTGACATCAGTGCTTCATGTTTTCTGGTCTCTTGGGAATCCAGGGTTAGACTGAATGTAGCGTCACTAAAACCTTGTGGGAGTCGAGTTTCGGTTCTTTCGAACCCTGAATAGCAACAGGAAGCTAAATATATGAGTCTATAATTAGAATGTTAATAAACTCTGCCCAAAACCCCTCACACATTAGATCAGCATATGAAACTGAGAAGTGCAAAAGAATTTAAATATATATTCAGGGGAACACATTTTCCCAACTAACTCCCAATAAAATTAAAACTCATATGTTTAGGCACACAAAAAATGGTATTTTAGTCATTGGGGGTTTTACCTGTAACTTAATATTTAYCCATTATTCAAAACCCTGTTGCAGATAAATTTTTACAAAGATTCTCAGTATTTCTTCCAGGTAGAATCATTGGCATAAAACAGGGAAACGGCTTTGTTATTCCAGTATATTCTAAATACTTCATGTAAAAACTGCACTGCAGTTAAAACAGTGAAAAATAGTGATTTGAGCAGCCTTGYGATGAGACCATGCCTACCTTGCAGTCATGAGCACCTTCCCGAACAGGATAGAGCCTGTGCCCCTTGTGTGCAGCTGCTTTGCCACACACACCACAAATAGGCTCCAAATCCTCCAAACAGAAGAGTGTGAGCGTTTCTCCGTGTTCTTTACACGTTTCTGGATCATTCATTCTTCTGTCTTCTTTAAAGGACTCGCAGGCCTTCTCCAGCACGGTGTTAACCACCATTTGATCCATTGAGGAACGTCGCCAACACAGGGGACAGTARTGGGAATCTTTGCTATCTTGTGTGTCCCAGCTGTCTTTTAAACAGGCTGTGCAAAACCTRTGCCTGCAAGTGAGGACTACTGGCTGACTGAGAATATGTCCACAAATTGGACAGGAAAGGTCATCCTTAGAACGAGCATGTCTGGTGGCCATGCTTTGTCCCAGCACTGTGATGAAAGGGCAAGGCTCTAAGCCCCACCCCTTCTCCCTGGCAGGCTGCTTCATCTTAACCTCAGAAATAAGTGTTAATACTTCAGCTCTCAAAGGCATATCTTACGTTGTGCTGAGCTTGCCAGTAATCGTTGCAAGTTCTCAAATAAACACCTGTCTAAATAAAACAAATCTCACTTCGTACGCAAGAGATTGTATTTCTGTAGATCAGCTGAAATATTATAAACCTAAAGAAGGACGAAAAAATATGAACAAATGCTGGCATTTTTAAGTCTTTTATGACTCATCTAGTTGTAATAACTCAACCAGATCACTCAAGAAAAGAGAAAAAAATAACTCGTATATGAATGGCAAGAAGAGGTGATTTCTGGCAGATTTCATTTAGTAAAAGTTTTGATCTAGGCCTCAGTTTTTCATTTTTGGGGGGTGAATGGTGGACTTGGTGTACATGACCACTTGTCTAAAACAAGAAAGAGTTCATTTAATGCTCACGGTAGAGCAGCCATGTTAAAGATTAATTTGTTAATGTCAACGGTATTTAACAGTAATCTGAGCTTGTTTGTTCTGTAACCCAGTATTTTGTTGTGCAGGTCAGTTTACTTGACTGAATGCTGCACAGTAAGTTTGTGTTGATGGAGCAAAAAGGCCACTTAGACTGCTGCTTGAAAACACCTGAGATTTGTGTTCTAGCATTATTATTGTTCAAGCACATTATTATCCCAATGTAAACTAAAATCACAAACACTTCACTTAAAGAAATTCAACTATAAAAGATTATTTTCAGTTACACTGAYGACTTTAATGTTGTTTTTTGTTATTTGTACCTGAATAACAAGAGTGCAAAACAAACATCACACTGAATAAAACAGTGCACACAAAAATGCTGTTAAATGCATAAGCAACTAAATTAAAAGCTGACGTACTGCAAGGTAAAACTAGTCTGGAACAACACGGGTTTGCACAGAATCCAGAGTCCAAAGACACGCGTCTTTTTTTATTTTTTTTTTTTGGCATGAGATTATGAGAATCTCAAACACATGTTTACAATAAGTACTGCTTCACAAGACTTACTATAAAAAATACTAAACTTAATTTCCATGCAAGCCACTGTAATAACTATTTGTTGCACATTGTTAGAAGTATTAATTTGTTTTTATGACAGTGTCAAGTACAATACATCCTTTCAGTTTAGAATAGTTTTTCAAACATTTTCTGTCTGAGGAGGAATGCCAAAAATAAAACAGCTGTTTTTGTAAAGCCACTGCCTGTCACACAAAATTGTTAATTTGTAATACTTAATAACATTAGCTCTTTTCAGTCAATTATTATTCCTGTCATACATTCACTTATGTTCTACTCTTAATTTTCCCATAAACCAAAGATCTTTATGGGATTAAAAACTTCACATCAGCTTTCTGTCGTGGGGATCAGGGGCTCGCCCAGAACGCTGGTGCCGGACCTCCAGGTGTTTGCTTTGAACACGGTCAAAATGCTGGAGCAGCTCACTGTAATCCATGTGACTGGGAGAGGCGCGTTTACAAGTCGCTTGCTTTTTGGAGTCCATATGCTTGGATTCATCCACAGTCCTCATAAGCTCCGGGTTGGGAACACACTTTAGGCGGTGGGAGAGGAGCTGGAAGGCCTGGCTCTGTGGCAGCAGCATCAGCAGACCATACAGCGCCTTAATCAGGTACGGGTTGTTCTCCACATCTAGGAGCTGCAGCCGCAGGTAGGTAAAAATGGGGCTTTCAATGAGCTGCACCAGCTTGTCAACTTCTATCAGGAAGTCCACGGTCACCTCCAGGTTTCCAAACTTCTGGATGAGGTCGTAGGCATGCTTGTAGTTCTGCGTGAGGAAGCAAAGTGACACAGTGGCCACGGGGTTGTGGCACCAGGAACGATACAGACAGCAGAACAAAGCACAGCTTTCTTGAGTATGCAGATCTTTCAGCTGATTGCGCAGCTGGAAGAGTTCAGCGGAGGTGAGCAGGATGGTGTTGAGGGTCTGAACCATGGTGGAGGCAAACTTGAGGTCCTCTTCTTTCAGTAAGATGTCAGCCATGGAGTGGAAGATGTTCTCAGCGTGAAGCAAAAGGCACAGCTGCCTGATGATGAAAGCTCCCCTGTTCTCCAGAAGCTTCCTCTCCAGGCTGAAACGCTTGAGCAAGTTGATCATGAATTTATAAAAATAGGAGTTCATACTGGGCGTGGAGGGGGAGGAATCCGCAGCTTTGGTGCCCGTGCTGGGCTGCTGTCCTGTTTTGGGACCCGCCGGAACCTTGAGGACCAGTTTGTTGTCCATGTGGTCACAAGAGGATGGTTGATCCGTTTGGCCAGCAGGAGATGAAGCTATTTCAGCCAGCACCTCCAGGTCTTTTAATATCACCTCATCAGACTCATCAGACAGGGTTTTGAGCAGAATTGGAAAAAGACTGTCGGTATGACGGAACATTTTGCGTGGTGTCTTAATGTAGAGGTGATAAAGCCATTTGAGGACAGTTATGCGGGTCATCATGCCAGTAGATGAGTCATGGAGGTGGCGGCCCAGTACCTGTACAATGCTATCAAGATCCAGAGTTACCTGAGGCCTGTCGGCACTTGCTGGGGTGAAGAAACTGATATTACTAAGACCTACAGATTCTTGTGATGCATTCAGCATATCATTGCAGTCTTCCTCCACTTTAGGCTGGCCCTCTCCTGTGGACGGTGACCCAGCGCTTCCACTCATTTCCTCCTCTTTATCCTCGTCGTCCTCAGGAGTCACCAGCTTCATCAGACTGTTATTGCATGCACTGGCAGCTTCTTTGGTATTCTTCTTTCTGTCATCATAGGACAGGCAAGGGAGCACTGCAGTTAGGATGCCAGAGGAATAAGGGAGCATCACTCTGCCCGCAAGCTGGATAAACTCCCTCATCCACGTCATAGCTGTCAGCTGGATCAGATCGTTTGTGAGTTTGGCTTCATCCGGAACTTGACAGTGAATTACGAGGATGTTGGCCATCTCAGCAAATTTCACACTAGAGGGCGCTTTCTTAATCTCCTTCAGAAACTCTCCCAGGACCACCTCACACGTCCTCCGGATCTCCTTGCTGTTATCGCCCAGGATTTGAAACAGTCCATCCAGAATCTCTGGGAGGTACTCTAACAAGTTAATGTCCGGCACAGACTCTAGCACGTGGATCCAAGAAATGATGAACTGTCTGGCATACTGATTGTTTGAATAGATTCTTTCCCTCAGCAGGGGGACAAACGCTACCAGGTCAAATGTGTTGCTTTCTGTAACAATGTCTTTGAGCAGCCTGTCCAGGAGTTCAGATCCACTTTTTACATTGGGGTCTGGGTCTGCYGCAAGCTTGCTGAGACCATCAAACAGCAAGTTAAAGTGTGGCAGCACGGCTCCCCTGGCCACCTTCACAATGTTATAAAGGGCCTCGCAGGCATAGTAGCGCAGGCGGCTGTCTGAGTCATTGAAGCACGTGAGTACAGGCTCAATAAGCTCCTTCAGATACAGACCCGAGTCCTTTCCCAGTGCAATGGAGCAAGCTGCAAGCCCAATGAGACCCCCTTTCCGACTGTGAGGGTGCTGGGAAAGAGCGAATTCCGATGCCAAAATCTGGATCACATGTCTGATTTGAGTGGAGTTATTCTGCGCAACGAACTCCCGGACCAGCTTCTCTATTTCGAGAGCAGCGACTTTCCTCTTCTCATACAGTTTATCATTCAGAGCCCTGACGATGTTGGGCGTCAGCGGCGAAAAGTCCTTATCTGTGTTCATTTTCACCACCGCGACTGTCGAGGATCACGTCTACTTACGTTTCTGTTGATAAGCAACGAAGCGGTAGGCATTTAGGTCAAAATATCGAGGAGAAAAATGCAGTTTATGGTTTCATTCGCTAATCAGGAAGCGCTGTAACAAACGCAGCTGACCAGTTACATCCGCTGGTGTTGTACCAAAAAATGCAACGCCCCGTGATAAGCGATCCCATCACGAGACACATATGACGAAATCACTTWTTTTTTATWATTACACTATCTACTAAAAGTTTTRRATTAAAAACATATACAAATGTATGCTGTCTACTAATATTAATCACCCGGTACCTGAAAAAGGTTTTATATTGGAGTACAATACACTGTAGTTTGTCCTAAAAAAGGCACCCTGACCACATACGAAAGTGAAAATGAAAGAAATATAGATAACTGAGTTTTATAAAAGCACAAGTTTGTAACTTTTGTTTAAGTTCACCTAATTTATTTGTGAACAAAACAGCGAGTCTCGTGATGTCATGCTTTTTTACGCCAGGGGTGYTTTTTTCAGCACAACACCCAAACCGGAAATACGTATCGTTTGCAACTTTTATTTGGGTCCCGCTTTTCGGGTCCCTTTAACTCAAATTCGCTTCATTATATCCACGTGTTTTACTAATGAATGTTTTTGGTTTCATGTTGAGCAACGTACTTGCATTTGTGTCGTAGTTTTCTTTATTTGGATCGGCCAGGAGCCTTGGTCTRACCCCAATCTGCGATGGCGAGCCGTCTTTCTTTGCACTCTCAGCTTTCGTCCATCATGGAGACGATGGCCAAGTCCGTCCTGGCTCGGGTCTGCACAGTGGTTGAGGAGGACTCGGCTGAACTGAGGTCGGAGATCTCCCGGCTGTTGTTTGCAAATTCAGCACTGGCAGAGAAAGTGAACAGCCTCGAATGTAAGCTGACGATTGTAAGAAGAGATTCCTCCAAGATGAGTAAAAACCACCGAAGCATAGGTGTTCAAACTGTGTGCTGCACAGATGACGAGGATGCTCCTGATGGTATTTTTATTTATAGAGAAAAATGCACAAAAAAAAYCTGTATTCAATTTTATTTTTTTATTTTGCTTTTATTTTATTATTTTTGTCTCCTCAGTTTCTGCTCCTCCTACTATAGATGAGATATTTGGAAAAGACTGGTGCATGACTCTATGGAAAGACAGAGACAGTCTGCAGAAATCCACAGGCTCACCACAACCCCCTGAGAAGGTGAGAGGAAGTTACACTGGAATATCGTAGATTCTGAATACATGAACACCTTTAGCTGATTATCACAGTGTTGCAGTAAATAATTTATATAATAAATAATTTAGTTCCCATATCACTAGCATGTATGAGGTATGTCCTGATGCATCTCAGTAATCCAGGTAAAAAATCAAAAAGAAAAAAATTGTATAGGTCTTCTGGACGGGTTCTTCTCTAATGAAACGTTACGTCTCTCCTCCAAGAGACTTCTTCAGTCTGAGAGTTTCAGGCAAAATTTTTAAAAAATGCTTAAAAGCCTGAATTTTGCTTGAAACTCTCAGACTAAAGAAGTCTCTTGGAGAAGAGACGAAACGTTTCATTAGAGAAGAACCCGTCCAGAAGACCTATACAATTTTTTTCTTTTTGTATGAGGTATGCTGCCTTGTATATGTGCGTACTGAATGTAAGAAATGGTAAAACCATTTCTTTAAAGCGTGTTATGGTATTTATGAACATGTCATATTTGCCAATACTTTTCTCATTGTCATTTTAGACTGATTTAAAAATGTAATTGCATAATTATAACGTTAAAAATAACTGTTATGTAATCATATAAAATGTCTGGAAAGTGTTCATTATGATCCTCAACATTAAATTATCGAAATGCAAGCCCTGCGTTTACAATATGTGTATGTTGCAAAGCTTTCTATKATTTCTATGTTAGTCTGTTGAACTTTAACTTCAACTTTTCTTTTCTGTGTAACAGTCWGTGGAGATGCTCTGTGACCAGGTAACAGTTACTGATGTCAAAGAGGAGGCATATATGCAAGATGCTACCACTTTCTCCCAGGAGAAATCTCTCAGCACTAAAGGTATAATAGGTGGCTGGAACTACAATATAGTGGGATAAATATGCAGGTGAGTTATATTAGCTTTACTTCTTTTTACCTTTTATACAACAGATGATGAAGAGAGCATGGCAGAGGGATCAGAGCAGCTGTCAGTGGATTACTCGATGGACGGCAGCAGCACTTGTTTGTCATTTGATCAGGCTGGAAAGCAAATGGTKTCAGCGGGAGGTGTTAAAAAAGCAACTGTTCAAATGATATCTATCAACGATRCAGATGGGATCTTCAGCAGTCATATTATTCCGATAGAAGTAGAGGAGGTGGAGGATGAAGAGGACGAAGAGGAGGAGGATTTTGATGATGAAGAAGAAGATGATGATGATGATGATGATGATGATGATGTCCAATTTGTTCAAGCAAGCCAACAGGAATCAGCAAAAAACTCTGCAGCTGGGCCCAGCCGTGACGAACAGCAGCTGTTAGCATTAGACAATCCTGAAAACCATGCAGCCCTGGATAAAACTTCACACGATGACATCAGTAATGTACAAAGCAACAGAGCTTCAAATGTAGGCACCTTTACATGTCAAATATGTGACAGGTCGTTCTTTCACAAGGGCACTTTGACAAAGCACATGAAGTCACACAATTTAAACTTCTGCAGCATTTGTATGCAGCATTTTTCACACAGAAACAAGCTAAACTCCCACAGCTGCGTGCCTCCTGTTCCCTCGCAGAGGATCGCCAAGTCGTGTGAGCTGTGCGGAAAGACCTTTGCTAACCCGTCAGCTCTAAGGATTCATTATGTCGTCCACACAGGAGAGAAACCCTACAGGTGCAGCCTGTGCGGGAAACGGTTCACCCAGAAAGGCAACCTAAAATGTCACCTGCGTATCCATACTGGCGAGAGGCCTTTTCGCTGTGTTAAATGTGGGAAGAACTTCACGCAAAAAGTCAACCTCAATCATCATTTGATGGCACACTTAAATCGTGAGGTTGTTGGAGAGAGGCCAGACGGTCAGAAACAAGCTAAAAACATTGCAGCAGAATCCTGTCAGTGACTGGTTGTAGTAAAGGATCATTAGTTTCGATTTATTTATTCTTTACAGTACACTGTTCCAGTTTTTACACTACAGTAAAAGTAGATTTCATGTTAGCAATGTGTAGTATCAAATAAAAAAATCTGGAGTACAAAATATTTTCGAAGTAAGTTTGTTTCAGTGTTGTCTGTTTAATAAAACTGCCATAAATGTTCATGTTTCGATTTTATTTTATTATAACTCACTAAAGCTATTTTTACTAATCAAAGCCTAAGCTGAAAGATTCATCGCTAGAGTCCGGTCGCAACGAGCCAGAACTCATCACGGAGAGCATGAATGCACCAATCAGTGGACTCATCTGCATGTTCAGGAAAACATCGCAGGCAAACTATTTAGTACAAACCATTTCTGTTTCTGATAAAGGCTGCATGATGGCAAAACTAAATATTTTTATGTATAACATAACCATAAAAATGATTCAAAGATAAAGACAACAGCTTTTGGCATTTATTTTAATAGAATACCAAGACAAACATTTTTACAACAGTTCTGTTCTTTAAAGGAGGCAGGCCTCCACACTCAGTTTAATGCCCAAAAAAAAAAAACGAGGCATGGCATTTAAAAAGTACAGAGTGGTGGTGATACCTAGTTAATAAAACAGAGTTGTTATATATATTTTTTTTACTTTGCTAAAAGGAGGTAGTTTTAAACGTCAGCCAGGAGCACCTGCCCAGGTTAACTTTTGGCTTTTACTGAGACAGGGCTTTGGTGGCCTGAGATATGAGGTACATACACATGAATTGATAAAACGGAGGTTAACATTATCCTCTTAGCAGCTAGGTCCCCCTGCTAGTGGATGAGGTTTTTAAATTTTAGATGTTCAACTCAATCTGACATGAACAAATAGGTGCTTTTCTGCTGCACCATTTGTCTGCAATAAAGCAAAAAAACACGTCAGACAGCAGCAACGGTAACATCAGGCATTACAAGTTCCCTTTCTTTACATTGAATAAGTTCATTTCATCCATGCTTGAGGTTTGTAGTGACATACTGCCACACGTGTCACCCTGAGCAGCACTGAGGGCGCCGCCRTCAAATACTTCTGGTTTGATTAACCAGTTGAAACACTGGTGGTGATTCAAACCGTATTTATATGCATAACATTTACCACAATCCATACAGCTGTACGGTTTTTCACCGGTGTGYGTCCGAAGATGGATGTTCAACGAGCTTTTCTGGGAGAAGCTTTTGCCGCAGTCTGGACAACTGTAAGGCTTTTCTCCTGAGTGCACTCTCTGGTGCAGTTTTAGGTATGTTTTCTGGGCAAAACGCTTGCCGCACACCGAGCAGCTGAACGGCTTCTCTCCAGAGTGTCGTCTAATGTGGACTTTCAAACTGCTCAAATAGTTAAAGATTTTCCCGCAGAATAAACACTCGAACCGCTTTGCCGGCTTAATGGGTTTTGGCAAAAAAGAGGGCCCTTTGGTCGCGTTCGTCTGGATACTGTTGGTGTAGTCTGAGTTTTCCACAGCGGCTGAAGGAGGATTTGTGTTTTCAGCCAGACTGCTCATTGTCGCATTATCTATTAATCTGTCTGCAATTGTTGGCTGTGTGCGTTGTTGCAGCTGGCTTTCGGACATCATGGGGAAACTGTTCAGTTCTCCAGAGTGAAGCTGAAGTTCATCAACAGATCTACGAAGCATGTCATCCTCGAACATCCCAACAACTGCAAAACRATTTAAATAAATGCAATTAAGTCATAACAACGGGATTATAAAGTTTGTTTTCRGTCAGCACTCACTTTTCTGGCTGTCAGCAAGCCCCATCTGTTGATTAATGGGATGGTCGTCATATGTCTCCTCCTTAACAAAGATTAGATCAGGTTCTCTTCCCATCATGCTACTTATCTACAAAACAAAACAAAACAAATTATAAATCCAGCCCACTATACAACTCAAACAGTACATTTAGCAGGCTGAGTGATTTGTACTTCTAAGTTTGTCATTGCGGCGGTCTCCATCGACTCTCGACTTTGATGGGGCTGCTTCTCTTCTCTCCACAGGTCCATGCACCAGTCTTTTCCAAACACCCCATCTATGGCTGGAGTCGACTGGTGCTGATCTAGAAGAAGAAGCAGGTGACAAAATAAGGCTGATGTAGATTATAGCAAAGATATGCATTTTTTTAAACAGAACAAATCAGCTCGAGGAAAAAAAATGGGTTTAGACAGCATCTGTAACGTATATGCATATATGTTGTGTTGGTGTCGGGTGGGGGGGATAGATAGCCTCTGGTGTGGCTGACTACAGAACCTTTTGTCCAGCTTTCTGACCTGGAAGTTGTCTGCGGCTCAGACTGCTGTTGACGTGTCCAGGATAGCACTGTCCCTCCCTGGCTGCTCTCAGCTGAACCTCCAGTGAGTAACACCGCTTCTTCAGCGCCTCGTTCTCCGTCTTGTGCAGAGAGATCTCGGTGTGAAGGACGGAGGAGCATTCATCTGCCAGACTGCTGATCTCAACCAAAGCCGCCTTTGTTAGCTTGTCCAGGATTACGGCCAGTTGTGTCCGAAAACTCCTGTTCGTGGTGTCGCACATCATATCGTCAGAGAGAGCCTGGAGATTAGGGAGATTTGGCTCGATTCCCACCGCTGTAACGTTGCTCCTTTAATCAAAAATCTGATACAGCTCGACAGCAAAGCATTGTGGGAAAATGGTATGCTCACAGACTAAAAAAAAAAATATAGAACAGCCACAGGCTTAGTATAGAAAGCAGTATGCAGAAAGGTAATAAAGCGACACAAAAAACACACTTTAGTCAGATGTAATCTAAATTATTTTTTTGTTTGTTTTATTTTATTTTATTAAATTGATGACTAATATATTTACTAAGCCTTGCGTTTRACGTGGACCAAGCAAAGTATTATACTTTTTTCAGTTGTATTTAGTGTTTGCATCACAAATCCATATCAAATATATGTAATCTATTTAAAAAAAAAAAACAATGATTTAATATACATATTTTAAAGGTCTACAGAAAAACGGTCAAACTGCTTCATTAACTCACAAAAAAGTTAACGAACTAACAAATAATAAAAACTGTTTGAATTACATTACGGAACGAGATTATTTAAAATGGATAAACTAAATTTTAATTACCTTTTAAATAAATTATATTAGAAATTATTACCGCCATCTAGCGGTGGTTTAAGTGAATGACGTGACTTTCTGTCATTTAGGTTTATTGGTCTTTTTTTGCAACCTTAACATAGTTTGTACAAATTTTACTGTTCAGTCTCATTTGTTATTGTAATTTTACTTTTTTAATTGCCTTGACTAACATGTTTCTGTCTTGGCGTGATTCTTACCTATAAAGCAGGGGTGGGCAATCCTGGTCCTGGAGGGCCGCAGCCCTGCATGTTTTACTTGTTTCTCTGCT
>NW_013952406.1:5474413-5488404 GCF_001266775.1 Austrofundulus limnaeus | reverse complement strand
TGGAAAAATAAATATGATGGTAAATTAAATTATAAAACTTGAGCTAAAGTTCTTTTTTAATGTATTTGGTGCATTTTAAACGTATTTATTGATTTAGTGGTTCATTTATATGTTTCTGCTTTTAATTCTAATTATGTCAGTGTCGGTCCTCCATGCAGCAGAAGGTGTAAGAGGTAATTCAGTGACTGAATCAGGTGYGTTGGAGCAGGGAAATGTGTAAAACATGCAGGACTGCGGCCCTCCWGGACCAGGATTGCCCACCTCTGCTATAAAGTGTTAACTTTTTGTATCAATTTGTCTATCAAAATTTAGACCACTTATATCTAATTATACATTCCTATTTTTTATTAGAACTGCACAGTATATGAAAAATTAAGCAATGTATGCATAAATTAACAGTAACATGTCAGACATTTTTTAACAGTGTTTGTTATACAGTGAAGATATAACGGAATCTGCTGGCCTCCTTAGATATGTATTTTCTATTTGACATTTTATAAAGTATGTAAATGTGTTTTTACAGTTCCCTGAGATGACTTCAGTTGTGAAATGGTGTGACATAAAAAAATATTGCTAACTATATTGAATTTTAGATACATTTTTTTTACATTTAAATAGTAAAAAGTGACACAAACCAAACAAAAATAACTTTATTATTTATTTATTTTTTACAAAAAGCTTTGAACCAAAACTAAAACGAGGGAGGTAACATTTGGTGCTGGTTGGTGGTTTATCTAGTTTTGTTCGCAACTGTTCCACTGAATGACGGTGCACTGGATTCATTACCGTAAATGTTCAAACTTGGATCTAGATGTACAGCAAGGTGCTTTTTCAGATTACAGTTCTTCGTAAAGCCTTTGCCACAGTTGATACAAACAAAAGGTTTTTCTCCTGTGTGTGTGCGCTGATGCATATCAAGAGTGCATTTCTGAATGAAGCCCTTTCCGCAAATTGGACACCGATAAGGTTTTTCCCCAGTGTGTGTGCGCTGATGTGTGTACAGGTGCCCTTTCTGGGCATATCGCTTTCCACATAGCGTACATCTAAACGGCTTTTCTCCTGTGTGACTTCTCTGGTGAATTTCGAGCTGACTAAAGCATCGGAAACTCTTGCCACACTGCAAACAGCCAAACTTCTTTGCAGCCGAGCTTCTAAAATTGTGAAGCTTCAAATTTCTGAGTACGTTAGCACTTTGGGAGGCAACATGTTGAGCCATGCTTTTCCCAATCTGAAGGGTTGTGTTTGCAGGTGTTAACTGGGAGTTCCAGTGCATTTTTCCTCTCCCAGCTTCCTCGACCGACTGCTGGGYGCTCAGAGTCACAAATCTATTGGTGAATGGAGGCTGCTGAAGTTCAGCGATGGGTTTTGGGTGGGGCATCACATTTGGACTCTTTTGGGTGTTTGTGACTGCTTCCCCTCCTGTTGATAGCAAATAAACACAATACAAGTAAAAAAAAAAAAGAAGTTTTCGTCAGGCTTACAAAGCTTAGTAATAAAGCTGTAGTGTGGTGAAATAAGATGCAACATTATTTACTGGAACAATTTTGAGGAGCAAGCAAATGATAAACTCACTGTTTTCATTTGTCCTAGCTTGTTCAGCATTTTCATTGCCTGCCTCTGATGGCTCCACTTTTATTACTATTGGTTCAGACTGCTCCTTTAGTGGGTTTGGCATCTAATCACAAGGAGTATTAATCAAATGCACCAGTTAGAAATGTGAAACAAAGCAGAATRTGTGGTTGCAAAATAATAATATAGAAAAATTGCTGACTTACTTCAGTTAAACCATGATCTTCACTTTGTTGCAAACTGCTCATCTCAGCAGAGGAAGCTGTGTTTTCCCACAGAGTTTCACTAGGAGGAAGTGCACTTAGATTACAGCATAAGCCAAAGGCAACCAATGTTATAAAATGTCAGCATAGCACAAACTGAGTCGACCCACACACATGGCAATCAACAAGCCTACCTCAATCAACAAGCCTACCTCTTAATGACAGGTCTAGTCCTGTCAGGCGCCAAGAAATCGTCGTTTTCTGTAGCTTCTCTCATCACTACGGCTGCTGCATCCTGACTGCGTCCCTGTGCCATGTACAGTAACTTCTCCATCAGCTGCAGTTTCTCTGTGAGCGACGCGATTTCGTTTCGCCCTCGGGTTATCTCTATCTTCAACATCTTCGATTCGATCTCTACAAGTTTGCTTATTTCCATTACGGCTGTTTTGGACAACGCGTCCATAATGGACACGAGCTGCGTCTGGAAAGAAAACGCTGTGGACATGTTTCTTTTAGTCTCAAACACACAGAAATCTGCAAAATGTTTGTTACAACGTAAACGGAGTCGGAGTAAAATGACGTGTCGCCATCTAGCGGCGGGGCGGAAGTGTACAACCTCGCAAACTTGTAATATTTAGCTCAACAATTTCACCTCTGTAGATAGTAACATTAGTCGAGTTTGTATAAAGCTCAACTAAAATTCTGCTTTACATTAATTTTTCGACTTTATTTTGCCTCACTTGTTTACAGCAGCGTTGCGAGTTTTCCGGAGACTACATCAACCAGAATGCATCGCGGTATTACAGAAGCTGTGATTGGCTGATAAAATGTTGTCTGAGGAAGTAGTGCGTCGAATGAAATTTACTCATTTTGCCGACTTAAAATCTGCATGACCGTCTCCTGTTGTGGAGTTTAGTCTTTACAAGGTACGAAAAGTTACTTATTTATACAAGAAAAGTATACACGTCCTATATGTAAYAAACGAACTACTTTAAAATGCCCATGTAAACATGCTTTTTTATTATCCTGTTTAATTAGCAATTCCCAYTTCCTACAATATTGTATCCTATCACTTTAAATACTGCAAAAAAGGCAGTTTGATACAMTAGAAGGCCTAATAAGGAGAATTTACAGACACATCTTGGTTAGCAATTGTATTTGGTAACTTCCTTTTGTTCAGTAGTTYTCTTGTTTTTCTTCATGTCAGATAGTTCCCTCATGGCTGGTAGAAGAGTAGTGGTGTTTCCCACCTCAGCAGAGCTGGGTCCTGCCCTGGCCCATCTTGTGATTTCACGGGCAGAGAAGGCCATCTCCTCTCATGGCAGGTTCACCCTGGGCCTCTCTGGAGGAAGCCTCGTCTCTCTGCTCAGCAAAGAGCTGCTCGCCCTGCCACAACTGGACTGCAGCAAGTGGATGGTTGGCTTCTGTGACGAGAGACTGGTTTCGTTTGATGATCCAGAGAGCACCTATGGTCTTTACAAGGTATAATGTTTGTTTGTTTGTTTGTTTGTTTGTTTGTTTGTTTGTTTGTTTGTTTGTTTGTTAACACATGTTAACAAACAATGTGGTTATATTAGCGTATAATTATTCAATCACATTATTATCGTTCACATTTGGGTGAATTACTCTGATATGGCTGCTACTGCTTTTTTATCTTTTTTATCTTTTTAATCTTTTTCTACCTTTTATTTTATCTTTTTTAATGTTCTGATTTATTTGCTACAGTGGTTGTACTTTTTTATTTGKTTTTTTWMCYYYTWWTTTWMCYTTTTTTAATGTTCTGAGTATTTGCACTATGGGAGCTGCRAAATTATTTCGTTGGTCATTGTCTGTGGACCGCAGTGTTATTTTYRGTGCAACAATAACAATAAAAAGTGCACCATTTTGCTTCCTTTACAGRGTCATTTGTTTTCCAAAATCAACCTCCCTGAAAGTGGAATCCTAGCCATTGACTCCTCTCTGCCAGTCAATGAGTGTGCTGAAGATTATACACGCAAACTGAAAGAGGTGTGGATCAATCACAAGCTTTTAGAACATGGAGRAAGAATAACAAGAAGTCCTTTTTGCATTAACTATTCATTTTAATAATCACAGGCCTTCCCAAGTGACAGCTTTCCTGTGTTTGACCTGTTACTGCTTGGTATGGGACCCGATGGGCACACATGTTCCCTTTTTCCAGATCACCCTCTACTTGAGGTGAGAGCAACGTGTCAGTGAACTTATTGCTTGTATAGTTACTGTATGTTTACATATTAGAAATTTATATGGTTTTCAGGTTATTCTTGGATGGAGTTTCCTGGTTTGCTACAGTTGCAWTGTTCCTGCTATATTAAGAAGTGTTCTCATACATTTGCACCACAAAAATAATTAAATGCTTTGCACTGGAACTAAGAAATTGCTGTTTCAGTCCTCTCTGCTAATGTTGGCCTACCTTAACTCAAACCAGCAATCCAAACAAAGCATTCTTCTCATTATGTTCGTTAAACTGGATCAAACTGAAATATAAAATCTTGCA
Source organism: Austrofundulus limnaeus (assembly GCF_001266775.1). NCBI lineage: Eukaryota > Metazoa > Chordata > Actinopteri > Cyprinodontiformes > Rivulidae > Austrofundulus > Austrofundulus limnaeus. The sequence continues at coordinate 5,484,117 of NW_013952406.1, read as the reverse complement.
GGAAAAACAAAACTTCTAAAAGATTTAATTTTAAAATTATTAAAATAACAATGCAAGTGTGTGTGTGCCATGTTCTRCTATATATGGTAGTTATCACAAATGTCACTGATTGTAGCTTACACTGTATTTTTTTTTATTTAACAAAATATTTGGGTTGTCTGTGTCCAAAATGCAGGAAACAAAGAAGATAGTGGCCCCTATCAGTGATTCTCCCAAACCACCACCACAGCGAGTGACTATGACTTTTCCGGTGGTGAACTCTGCGCGCTGCGTTACTTTTGTAACTACAGGTGGAAGCAAAGCTTCTGTTTTGAAGGTAACACCGAGTTTTGTCAGTTGCATTTCAAAATCATAATCCAGTGCTCTAAGAATATAGAAAGATTGATAGTAGATAGTAAATCACCTGTRATTGTGCCCAATCTTTCATAAAAGTCATATCCTGTTTAGTAAGGGATTTTACTTCAGATGAGATTACAATGTGCAGATAACACTGTTTTTATTTATATGAATGTAAAATGCATGTATCTTTTATGTACAATTTGTGTTAACATTTTTCTATTTTCACAACAACAACATAAACAAACCTTTTAATAAGGTTATCTAATAAGAACAGACAAAGAAGAAACATTAATCCGGACATTAAATAAGTTCAAGCCATTTACCATTAGAGGAAGAAAACTGATGATAATAATCATAGCTGTTTTTGTGTTTTTCTTTGCACATCAAAAATACTCAAACTTGCAGTAATACAGTTGTTTTACAAAACAGTGGTCAATGTGTTTACAGGAAGTCCTGGAAGGTAGAGAAGGTTCAGCGTTTCCAGCAGCCCGTGTTCTTCCAACCAATGGAGAGCTGTTTTGGCTCATCGACGACCCTGCAGCTGCTTCCTTGACTATCCAGGTAGAGAGGCCAGGCTCGGGGGCCAAACTGTAGAGCTCTCAGGGAAATAACGCAGGATGTCAACACTATCTTAAATAAAAATGATTTCTTATTATTAAAGTGGTGAAATTCTCAATCAGTGAACACAAGCAAAAAATACATGTCTTTGCAGGTTGTTGTATAAGGGGTGTTATTTAGGTACATTACATTTACTGTAAAATACATACAATAAATTGTTGACTGCAGAATTTTGAAGAGCAGATAACAGTTGAATTTATCTACGATACAGCTGTGTAACATGCAGATGTAGGTTTGATGTAGAAGCTAGAGACGTGCAAAMACACAAATTTTCAGTGAAGTGAAAAACTGTAGACCAAATATTTTAAGCCTTTTTTCTGTTTTAAAATATGACAAAAAATGTTTTAAAAATTAGATGTTTCTTTTTTTGTGTCTAGTTTTTAACAAACTTGTAATCTAATCTGACCAAAATACTACGAAATGACATGCATATATTGTGAAAAGTTGTTTAAGCAGTTGGGAATGATCTGTAAAATATCAAATAAAGTAATTCGCTRTTAACTTGAATTAGGCCCGTGGTTTTTTAACGGCTGAGTTTGTTGTCCGTCCCCTTTAAGACCGAGGCTCATCCCACCCCTTTAAAGCTCAACTTGTGCAGCTACTTTTCCTGTCTTTGTGATGGCCGTGAGAAGTGGAGGGATAAATATCAATTCTGCAGTTCTGAACAAGCCCCGGTCACATTTTAATATCCTGTAAAGCATAAGGTATCTCCACGATGTCTGAGGTGTCCGTCCTCCGCGCCGCGCTGCTCCTGCTGCTCCTGTCCGGCTGCAGCTCTCCAGCCCGGGGATACTTTGCTGAGGAGCGCTGGAGCCCCGAGTCTTCGCTCCTCGCCCCGCGGGTTCTTCTTGCTCTCATCTGCAGAAACTCCGAGCACACTCTGCCGTATTTCCTGGGAACYATTGAGCGCCTCAACTATCCCAAAGACCGTATGGCTCTATGGTAAGTTGTCACTGGAGAATTGGCCCTGTTGAACCAAATGATCTATTTAAATGAGTTAAAATTGTGGAAATGCTTCTTAACACAAAGGCTGTCCACACTGACATTACACTGTTTTTTTTAGGAAGAATATTAAAGTGGGCAGACCCGCAGAGATTGAGCATCAAGAGTGTGTTGAAAGGCTGAAGAGCTACAGAAAGTCATGATTATTATCAGAGCAGTGAATCTACTGACTGAATATTTAAAATCAAACCTGGACTGGAGAAAGACATGAACAGATCCTGACACTGTTAATCAGAGTTTAGTGATCTGTAAACGTGGAGGGGAGGAGACGGGAAAAATCTGTCCACTAGAGGAGCTGTTCACCCTTCACTTTCTCCACACAGCAGCCTTCATTTCCCTCTGAGTTTTTATAGTTTTAGACTGAACCATGTTTATTTCATGTCTCTGTAAAAGTTTTCTGCCAGTGACAGCTGTGTCTGCACCCTGCTGATTTCAACAGACAACTTTCTAAGCAACTAACTGTGCTAATTAAACATCTGTCAACCATGTCTAGAGGGGAAAAAAACGTAAGCAAGTAAGAGTGGTGGTTCTTGCTTAAAAAAAGTAAATAACATGCTTCACCAGCCCACCCACATCTGTATCCTCAGCTCTGAGCAGTTTACATGACTGCCCTGAGGACTGAAGAGGTGTGATCCTCACTGAGTAACTTGATGAAGCAATTTAACCTCACAGAGAAGCCTTGTAAATGTTTTTTTTTTTTTTAATGTTTGGGAGGAGTCGTGTTAAACTGATTTTAGAATAATGTTTGCAAAAAATACAGCTCTGTCTTRCACGCTCAAGGGACAGATTAGGTTACATGTGAGAAATGCAAACAGCTTTGCGCTGCTGTAAACACCCTATATTCTAAGTATTTTAGCKCTTTGTAAGCATGCCAAAGCCTCAGAATCATAATCGGCCAAACTGTCATTTTAGATTTTTTCTTGTCTGCAATTAGGGCTGCTTTCTGCTCTCCTCCAGTAACAGTAAAAATAGACGGGATTAGAAGAGACGCGCCTCTCACTGATGTCTGTTCAAATGCTGTATATTTCAGAAGTATGCTTTCCTTTTAGTAAACTTTGCTTGAGCATAAACAGGGAACAGATTATGTAAAAGAGGGATTTGATTGAAGGCTGTATAGCAGCAATYGGGGTTGGTAATAAGAAAGTGTCCTGGGAGAGCCACAAAAAATTAACTCCATTAAATCTATTCTAGCTGTCATTCAAATGAGTAACTTTCACATTTAGCTGATTGCATGTGTTTTTATTAAAGCAGGGTTTTGGTCTGTCTGGTTAAGGAAACTGGAAGTGTTTTATTTTTGCATTATTTAGCACTTTTTGAATAGTCATGTGTGCTGAAAACCCAATGTGTAGCATGGTTTCATTCTTCAGGATTGCATTAAACCTATTGTCTAACACRGGGTCATTTGCTTCACACATGGCTCAAATCTCTTCCTTCCGTTCTAAGCATTACAGATTTTAGAAGTAAAAGTTTCACTTCTGTGATGTCCTTTTTTACGTGTTCTTTCTTTAAAATGCTAACGAGATATCTGCTACTTGTACTTTGTTGTTATTGTGTACTGTTAGTATCAGTAACACTTGTATCAGTTCCCACAGCTACAGACAATATGAGTCTAAATGTGAACACAGGRCTATTGTTATTTGAGTCAAGGTTTTTCCTTTCAGTTCTGGTCTTTTCTTGGCACTTGTGCTGCACTCATCATTGGTTTTGAATACAATACATACTGTTCATTTGTACTTTTGCTTTATTGACAGGGTTGCAACTGACCACAATGAGGACAACACCACGGTGATTTTACGTGACTGGCTTTTAAAAGTGCAGAAACTTTACCATAATGTGGAGTGGAGGCCAAAAGAAAAGCCTGGGTTTGTTTTGTTACACTTTTCTGGTGTAATCGATAAACAGCTAAACAAATAATCCATTCATTTAACATCACAATGTCTTTCTAAGACGTTATAAGGATGAAGATGGTCCAAAGCACTGGACAGATCTTCGTTATGAGCATGTTATGAAACTTCGGCAAGCAGCACTGGAGTCGGCTCGTGAAATGTGGGCGGACTACTTCATGGTAAGTCAGTAAGTTTTTCCTGAGTACGGTAATATTAAAAAGACAATAAGACTGAAAATGCACTGAGACAGCTGTTAAAACTATTTTTAGCATTTGATTGTAGCAGCTAAAGAATTACAAAATCAAGCCACAGTTGTAAATAAAGAGGAACACAAGGCGTTAAAGTTGATCTACTWGTGCTTTGTTTCTCAGAGTTTATATTTTAGTATAGTTCATTCAGGTTTTGACATTTTATTGCAGTATTTTTTTAGCCCAACACACAGTGTTTAGGTTTAGTGGAGTTTTAAGTGACATAACTCCAGAACTGCGATAATTCTGTCTTTGTAGTTTTATTGCTCAGCTTCCTTTTTATTTTAAATCAAAAATTAAAAAGGAATTTTCTTTGACTCTATRAACACATTTCACAATCTCACCACTCTCCACTGTGCAGTTGGTGGACTGTGATAACCTTCTCACCAATCCCAATGTGCTCTGGAAGCTCATGAAACAGAATAAGACTATYATCGCTCCAATGCTTGAATCCCGAGCAGCCTATTCAAACTTCTGGTGTGGAATGACTTCCCAGGTATGAAAACTGGTTGCGTCTGCTTGTGCGTTCAGGCCAACACCCTGGATTATTTTTTATTAATTCAAATGTAAATCCGCTACTTCTTGTCAGGGCTACTATAAGAGGACACCTGCCTATATACCTATCAGGAAGAGACTGCGGAAGGGCTGTTTTGCTGTTCCTATGGTTCACTCTACATTTCTGATAGACCTCAGAAAAGAGGCATCGAGGCAGCTGGCTTTTCACCCACCACATCCAGATTACAGCTGGGCTTTTGATGACATTATCGTGTTTGCATTCTCTGCTCGGATGGCAGGTATTTCACAAGCTAGTGATTAAATGTAAAATTGAACATGTTACTCGTGATGTTGATGTTTCCAATCTATGTTTTTTAACAGATGTTCAGATGTTTGTATGTAATAAGGAGACATATGGTTACTTACCTGTACCACTGCGCTCTCACAACACTTTACAAGATGAAGCTGACAGCTTCCTGCACTCCCTGTTGGAAGCTAATGGTGAGAGTTCTGCTTTCTTCCTGCAGTCGACTCCTTTTGGTTTGGCTGGCTTTAAAGTTTTTTTATTATAATCTTTGCTGCCCTGTCTGTCCTGTAACATCTTGTGGCATGAGTCTTGTATTTCATTTGTACCATTTCTGCATCCATCTTCCCTCTCACCATGTAGTGCTAAATTCTACAGTGATGCCTTCCAAATACATACCTGTTCCTAGAAAACAACCTGACAAAATGGGCTTTGATGAGGTGAGTAAAGAGCCTGGTGAAGATGGAAAAATGCAAAAATGGCCTTCTACCTATTTCTTTTCTTAACTTCCCCCTTCTGTTGCAATCTGTAATTACACTGGCGTCACTGTATTTGCAGGTGTTTATGATAAATTTGCAGAGGAGGACAGATCGCCGAGAACGCATGCTGGCGGCTCTGTATGAGCAGGAAATTGCATGCAAGGTCATTGTAGCAGTAGATGGAAAGTAAGTTCACGAAAAAATCCTATTGTTTAGTACATATTAATTATTACAGTGTCCCATTTTTGTAAATATTTGTATCACATTTTCTTTCTTTGCTCTAGAGCAATGAATGTCAGTGAAGTTCATGCAATGGGTATCCATATGCTCCCTGGGTACAGTGACCCTTACCATGATCGACCACTGACAAAGGGAGAGCTGGGCTGCTTTCTTTCCCACTATAACGTCTGGAAAGAGGTACATTTTAAAAGCTAAGCATTTATCTAGAATTGCGCTGCTCAATGTGGCAGCATCCTAAAGTAGCTCTGTTACTTTTACTCTGTGATATTGCTTTTAAAACTTTAGTTTAGGAGGTTTAGGAGGTGCTGTGGATGTGGAGCAGGAGTAAAAAGGAGAGAAAGAAGGAGGAAATGCAAACTTGAGCAAAAATTGGGAGTGCCGAGCAGGCTCGCTAAAATCACATCTGCCCAGCATTCTTCTGACCAACGCCAGATCTGTGATCAATAAGATGGATGAACTGGACTTATGCATYGCAGCAAATTCCTCTGTGCACAACTGCTGTGTCTTTACCTGCTGATCCCAGATGCTATAATACAGCTGGCGGGATGCACTGTCCATCGCCATGACGGGAACGAGCAGAGGCAGGGGACTGTGTATATATTCACAATGACTGGTGCACAAACAGCAAGATAATAAACAYACACTGCTTTATAAATATTTAAGCAGTGTCTGTTGCTTGCAGACATTTTTATTTGCCCAGAGAGCTAGCAATGGTAATCATCACCTCTGTCTATATCCCCACCCCATGCTAACATTAGCTTAGCTCTTGMATATCTACACAACATGSTCAACAGACAGCAGCAAATCCAYCCTCATGGASTTCATATAATCACTGTAGATTTTACCCAAGCATGCTTAAGGTCTGTGCTCCCTTAATTCACAAAATATGTGCAGTGTGTCAGCAGAGGGACAAACATGTTGGACCGGGTCTACTCCATCCTGAAGCGTACCTACAGAGCAGTCTCCCTCCCACATTTGGCTCTGTCTGACCAACTTTCTATACGCCTCATCTCTGCATATACTCCTGTCAGGAGGAAAGCAAAGCCAGTCAGTGTTAATCTGTGTTAAAACCTGGCTGGAGGCTGCTCTCTCCCAGCTTCAGGATTGCTTTGCAAAAACTGACTGGAGCACATTCGAACAGCAGGACCTCCAGGGTTTCACTGACTCCACCATAGCCTTCGACAGGTTCTGCACAGACAGGATTGTGAYAGAAAAAAACATCTGGGTTTACTCAAACCAGAAGCCCTGGATGACCAACAAAGTCCAGACGCTCCTGAAAGCCTGAAATGCTGTTTTCAGGTTGGGGGTCCAAGGCAGCCTACAAAAGGATGGTGGAGGATATCTGGCTGACAACAATCCACAAAAGGTGTAGCCAGGCCTAAAACAGCTAACAAATTACAAYCCCCCTGTGATGATCACAGTAGATGCCTCCCTGGATGAGGAATTAAATTATTTCTTTACTCACTTTGAATCAAACTCACCTCAGCCACACTGTCTCCACTGTCCCCACATCACACAATCCCTCTCACCATCCAGGAACACTGAGTGAAATCTGTGTTCAGGTCTGTGAATGTGAGGAAGGCTACAGAGCTGGATGGAATCCCTGGCAGTGTACTGAAGGCTTCTATGAGCTCACAGGGGCCTTTACAAAAATCTTTAATCTCTCCCTGGCACCAGCCTCTGTTCCACCCTGCCTCAAGTCGACAACTATAGTCTCTGTCCCAAAAAGCTCAACCACCACCTGCTTCAATGACTACAGGCTCATAGCACTAACACCAGTGGTCACCAAATGTTTTGAGAGACTGGTGCACAGCACATCAAGGACTGCCTCCCTCTTCTTTTGATCCTCATCAATACTCATACAACAGATCCACCTCCGATGCCATCTTCACTGCCCTCCACACCGCTCTAACCCACCTAGAACTCCCTGAGTTCTACATCAGGATGCTCTTTGTCGACTTTAGCTTGGCCTTTATTACCATGATCTGTCCTGACATCCCGGTGGACAAACTGGCTGCCCTAGACTTTCCACCAGCCACTTCCATCTAGATTAAGGACTTCCTTACAAATCGTCCTCAGTCTGTAAGGATTGGCGCACACAGCTCCTCCACYCTGACACTCATGCTGCGTTCCATTAGTCCTGGGAAGTGGTAATTTCCCTGTTCCCATTGGTAGATTTAAACTGGAACGCCCCCTCCAGTGGTAATATTCCACTCGTATAGTGGAAGAAATGAAATTGCCCCCAGTTTCGATTTCAAGATGGCGGCTACTCGCAGCTTTAGAAAGTTAACTCTGTAACTTTTACTCTTAATTATCTTTCTTAATTTTTTGTGCAMGCTTAATCACTCACACAAGTAGTGTGTTTTCTGTGCAGTACTGTATACTTATTAAAATCAATGTTTGTTTGCATGACATACGTAGTAGAGCTCTCTTTTTGTCATGGTTTATATTGTAGCAGTGTTGTAGCTAGGTTAGCGGCAACAATAAAATCGCCTGTCGGCTGACTGGAATGCAGTTTCATATTGGAAAATGACGTCCCTACCATTTACCAGTTTCGAGAATACAATGTACCAGTAAATGGAATGCAGCATCAGCACTGGCTCCCCCCAGGGCAGTGTGCTGAGCCCACTTGTATTTGCCATCTACACCCATGACTGCACCCCATCTCACTCCACCAGTACTATAATCAGATATGCAGTTGACACTACTCTGGATGGGACTTGTGCAATAACTACTTTATTATTGGCTTTGTCACTATACAGTATATACTGTATATATTGCTGTTGTCCTATACGTTTTTCTATGTTCAGTTTCGTTACAGGCTTGTTCACTGACAATGAAAACAATTCTATTAAGAATTGTTGAAATGTGCAGATGATATTTTGATGAATGTGTGTCTGGTCTTAGATTGTAGAGAGGCGTCTGCAGACTTCTCTGGTGATTGAAGATGATCTGCGCTTTGAGGTTTTCTTCAAACGTCGCTTGGTGAACTTAATGAGTGAGATTGAGGAAGAAGGCCTGGATTGGGATCTCATGTGAGTTTGCTCTTCCACAATAACCTTCGGTTCTATCACAGCTTTCTTAGGTCAGTTTCTTCTCACCTCTCCTCTTTCTTCCTTGTCTCTAGCTATATTGGTCGGAAAAGAATGCAAGTAGATCATCCGGAGAAAGCAGTGCCACACATACACAACCTAGTGGAGGCAGACTATTCCTACTGGACTCTTGGCTAYATGATGTCATTACAAGGAGCTGAGAAGCTTTTAAAAGCAGAACCTTTAAAGAAGATTTTGCCAGTGGATGAGTTTCTTCCTATCATGTACAACAAACATCCAATGTAAGTATTTAACTCTACTAGAAAAAGTAGGCACCTGTGAACTTCTGCTCAAAATTTYTTTGGCTTTGTCTTCTCGTTCACAGCTCTGATTATAAGGAACAGTTTGAAAACAGGGACCTGAAGGCGTTTTCTGCAGAGCCTCTCCTTGTGTATCCAACTCACTACACAGGCGACCCAGGCTACATCAGTGACACTGAGACCTCCACTGTGTGGGACAATGACAAGGTCCGAACAGACTGGGACAGGGCACGCTCGGGAAAAACCCGAGAGCAGGCAGAGATCAGCAGTGAGGCTCAGAACTCAGATGTGCTCCAGTCCGCTTTGGACACTGCAGCAGCACGGGACGAGCTTTGAGAAGAAATGAGTGGGAGCCTAAAACGTAAAGGTTCATGGGACAAACCTAAAGCTTTGTCTGTTGTTAGTAGTTTTTGAAATAGCATCACAGCAGGGATGTGAAATCATAGTTTGAAGAATGACTACATTTGTCAATTATGACATGTATGTTAAAAAGGGATCAGGGGCGTTTTGTGTTTATGTTTTACTTTGATGGGGCACTAGACTTGCCATTTTAAATGGCATTTGCAGTACTCGGCTTGTGTCTGTCATACAGAAGTTACCAAATACATTAACAAAAAAATCAACTTAACTTTCATTACACTGTGAAATGTTTTTCATGTTTTATGAATATTGTATAGGTCTTCTGGACGGGTTCTTCTCTAATGAAATGTTTCGTCTCTCCTCCAAGAGGCTTCTTCAGTC
>NW_013952406.1:5468543-5473377 GCF_001266775.1 Austrofundulus limnaeus | reverse complement strand
TTTTTTTTGCCTGGATTACTGAAATGCATCAGGACTTTATGAATATTGATAAATTAGGCAACTGACTTTTTTCTATGAACATCACAATGAAAAGCGTTTAAATATTTAGTCAATTTTATGTTGCTCTAAGATGAGGTGAAACAACTTTATAATTAATCTTCTTTTTGTGTGTTTTTTTATTTTAAATTATTATTTTAATAAATCATCAGACACCACTCTAGCAACTTATAGATGCTAAAGTAAGAAACTAAAACAAGGAAAGCAACAATTTCTGTCAACTTGCAATAACAATACTGAAGTAATATGAAGCTGAATTACTAACGGTGCAGGTTTTTCCTCATGTTTTCGCTGATGCTGTTTAATTGTTTGCAGACTGTTGCTACAAACGTTGCTCTCAGCATTATTATTGAACAAACCACGTTAAACACTGTAATAACTGTAACATAAGAATCACATTGTTGCATTTAAGTAGCTTCAGACAGAAGTCTAAAATGGTTTGATTTTCAAATCAATTTTATTTGACATAAAATTGAATGAATATGTATGTCTGAATTATGATAATTTTTAAGTTTATTTTTTCCAAGTTTCTTAAAGGTAGAAGGTAGATCTCTAACAAAGGTTAGAAGAAAATCATTTGACTGTTCACAAAGTTGCTGGTGCAGTGTGCCAAAACCTAATGAAATAAAACATTTTGTTTTTAAWAGATGGGTTTCTGGTTTTTGGCATWAACTGTTTTTTATTGTTGATAGGTCAAACTTAACCTCCGCATTTAGGGAAAGTACATTTACCAAAAATGTTAATTGTGGGCAATTAAGTAAACAACCCAATTTMTAATTAAGTCTTCTGAAGTAATGCTGAGAACATTAGCTGTTTTAATTCATCATATTTACTCATGTTCGTCAGAAGCCAGAAAAACGTTCTAAGACAAACTTCAAGTTTCACCTTCTCTATAAATGGTGAGATAGTGTGGGTAGGGCTTAATGTGACACAAAGATACACTTCCTCTTCCCTTGATGGCGAAAACATTGGCCAACCTCCACTCTACTGGAGGAAGTTTTTTTTTCATCTGAGCTCAGAGCAGTGTGCGGATAATTTATTACAAGTGTGCCTCTGAGTGCACATATTTTGATGTAAATTTTCTACCGATTCAACAGTATTTTTATTTTATTTATTAATTTTTTTAATGGTGTATTGCTCAGTGAACCAGGTGCGGAGGATGTACCACTGCTGTGTTTAAGGTCTGGCTGCTGGWACGGTGAAAGAGAAGAAATGGAAGAACCAGGGTCAAACAAAGATTCTTCTCAAGGCACAGGTAAGCCTGAAGAATGTCGCAGTAGATTTGAGCTTGTTATAGTTTATACATTTTAATTATTTATTCATATTTGGGTACTCACCATGCCCACATGCTTATAACTCTTTGTGTGTGATCAGTTGGCTACAGATATATGTTAAATATATGGTAAAAGGTTTTTAAAGTGGTAAAAAAAATCCCTTTTTGTGGTTACTGGAAATCTGACAATGCAGTAATGGATAACGACACTGGTTATGCTTCTGGGTGCATGCACATGCTGCATGCGCAAAACAGCATGACAATGTGCACGTCAGAGAGTTGRTGGTGCTGTAAATCATCGTACTTGTCAAAAGGAAGGTTAGTGAACTTCCTGAACACGCTTCATTTTTAACACACTCTAGTTCTGTCTTTTGTGTTTGACTTCTGAGTATCTGTTGAACAAGATAYGATTATATGATCATTCTCTATAAAAGCACCATCATGAGGAGTGCTAATTTACACTCTAGTACAATTTTTTTGTAAATTACATAAGTATTTTTTATGCATCTGTAATTTTACTTTCTTTATGAATTTATTGTGGCAGTTAAAAATAAAAAAAAATGTCTTTGAATTTCAATTAAACATCTTTTTCTCATTCTAGTTCTTTCACTGACACACCASTGGTGTAAAAAAATACAAGGACTCTGTGTGCGTTATAGGACATGACACAAATTGTAAGCAGGATGTGGTTGACCAAAATGGAGGTGTCTCTGAGAGAGGGAGATTTTGTTTTCTTATTTGTTCCTTCTGTTGTAATCTACTGGGTTTTAACAATTTGGTGTGTGAGCAGGTAACATTTGAATAGTATGAACACAAAAGTTTGAGTTTATATCAGCAAAAACCATTGTGTTGTTTTGCATTATATTTTTATTCAGATTCAGTCTTCAACAATCTTCTCAGAAATTTTAAGGAAATGCTGTTATAGTTTAGAATAGGAACTAAGAATTTTTTTTAGCTCCGTCTTAATCTTGATGTGAGTTTTAAGTGTGAGTATGTCATGTGTTTGTCATTAAGTTCAGAGGCAGAATATTTATCACCAATGTCATTTTAACAATTAATAATACAATAATCTTATAAACTCTGTTCACATAAAACTAAATTAAAAAGGCTCCTCTGTCCAGATTGTGTTTAGTGGCCAGGATTGCACCCTTTGAATTGTCATTTGCAATGGTCTATGTACGACAAATATAGAATTTTTTGCTTAATGTTAGTATTTTCATTTCATTTTTCAGAGGTGAGGAAGGTGAAGTCTGAAACCAAGCGATACAGTGAAATCTTCAGAGATTTTGATAATCTTGATTTATCGTTTATTCCTTCGTAAGTATTTTCATATTTACAAATGGTTTAACTGCTTGTTTTATTATCTTTACTCATCTGCCTTAATCAGTTTGACCTCAAATCTGCTTAAAAAAACCCACAATGATCAGTGCAATTTCTTTTCACGTGACTGGTTTCGCTAATCATTACAGGTGCAACAYTTCACTTTRGAATATTTGTGAACTTAAAAAGGACATGTGCAAAATCCACTTTTTTAGATTTTAAATGCATTTTGTGGTGTACTTGGAGTCTCTAGGAGTGCAAAAAAGTTTTAGTTTCTCTCGGTGCTACAAAGATATTTTTATATTTTGTTTGAGTCACAGTTTTCAACCCATTAGGTTTTTTTTTTTTTTCTGAACTATTATGACACAGTATCTGTGATGGAACTACCAAATAAGGTCTGGACTTACCAGCTATAATTTTGTTGTCTTCATTCTCCTCTGGCTCTGGATCAGACTCTGGCTCCAACATGTAAGGCTGGATGGACGAGTCTTCCCATATTGACATCTTTTAATAAATATGAAAAATAAAACATTTCTGCGCCGCTATATAGCCAAAAAAAAAAAACTCTATCAAACTAGAATGGACCGCTCTGGAAGCTGGAGGGGTGTGAAACTCCTCGTTTGGATTTAAAGAGACGGCATCAAAACGAGTTGATCTGAGACACACCTCAGAAAAGGGGTGAAAGAGGGGTTTGTGGAGTTACAATAAGGAGGAATTCAGACCAAAGCATTACAGTTCACTTTATATAGACCCCAACTGAAGGACTGAAATGTGAAAAAGGATTTAAAAGTATGATATGTCTCCTATATGTTTCCTAAAATCCAACAATATTAACTCATCCTTTTATGAACAGTTTTCTTTTAAAATATTTTTAGTGCATATATTTTCAGCATTCTGTATCTTAATCTTCTCTGATTTGTGCTTTTTTACTTAGTTTTGAAACACAGCAATTTTTTTTCAAGTGACACTAAGCGAAAAAAAAAACCAAATTGTAAAATAGTGACGCTAAAATGTCAATAAGTGATAATAAGTACTTTTTTAATAACTGTGTGTAAGATCATCTGCTAATAGTCTATGCATATTTCTTGTTTTGGTTTCAGTGCAGACAATTTTACTTGACAAATCCCATTTTTCTGATCTTGTTAATTGAATGTGTTTGTGTTTCCAACCTAATGCTTTATATTCTCTGTTCAGTGAAGCGGAGGATTTACTGATCGATAGTGACTCCATCTCAGAGACCATCTCTACAGAAGGAGCTGAAATCATAGAGCAAAACGATGTACACGTAAGCTTTAATTTTGCTTTCAGTTTGTTGCTGAAATAGCTGATTTCACTGACACTATCAGCATGATCACTAAAAAATAAACAAAGTTTCTGTCATTTTTTTTTAAATTGTGTAAAGATGCATTTTGTTTACAGATTTGTGCTGAAGCCAGTGAAGTGGATGGAAACCAAACAGGTAAAATCTGTGAGTTTGAGCGAGTCAGTAAGAAGGAACTAAAACAGGATGTGATGGTGTATGACTCTGGTGTGGGTCATGATGTTATATAAAGCTTGATGCCCTGCTAGTTTCCTGTATATCAACACATACTGGAGTCTTCTGTAGGGCTTGTGGCCACTATTAAATTTTTTCTTACCCTAAAATAAACTACATGTGCATGATCTAGATTAGTAAAAGCAGCACAAGCTGCTGTAAGCAACACTTGTAAGTGTCTCTTTCAGTCTCTGGTTATTTTTGCGTACTTAGCTGTGAGTTACGGTTGCTATGCTATAACAGGATTAGGCTAAAGGGAGAGGATTTAAGCAGGGCGCAGATGCTCTAAGAAGAGAAAGAAAGAGGAAATGTTAGTGTTACACTGAGTTTCGATGGAAAGAAACAGAGGAAATAAAGAAAAAGAGCAGCGCTTAGTCACTTGTAAAGTTGCTGCTGTGTGCACCAGCTTCTGTTTGACTCAAACTGTTCATCACAAACGGGATGTGGRACAAGAGGCAGATAGTGTGTTGACAATAAAAGGAGATAGACCTGACTCATTGCTCCCATGAGATCTGTTATCTGCAGTCTGGACCTGATAGRATAATCTTCAATCCCAGTTCCAAAGAGTGTACGTGGTAGGACAAATTTTAAAATGGGTTGTTTATTTAAAAAAAGAAAAAAAAAGCATTAGAAAGTTATGAGATTTACCA
>NW_013952406.1:5454431-5468533 GCF_001266775.1 Austrofundulus limnaeus | reverse complement strand
CTGCAGGATTTCTCAAACATGCATGAATGAGTCAGAGCAAGGCTTTGGGCTTGTTTTTTATGAGAGTATAACATTATAACATGATATAAAACTCAAAGGTGATTTTATATTATGTTGCCCCTTTAAAAAAGATTTTGAATGTGAAAGACAGGAATTCTAGAGAAAAGTTACTTGTTGAAAATGACTGCACCACGTGGACCTCTTGGAGAAGTGAAAGTTTTTCAGATGCACGAGTCCTTGATCTGATTGACTAAGTTTTTAATATTTATTGTTTGTGTTGAATAAAGTGGTGAKGTTAAAGTGGTCATGTGACTGCCAAGCACACATCAGAGAGTCTGCTGTGTTAACACCCTCCCAGCCTGGACCGCAGTAAAGCCGTGACATGCTGCTGTCTGATGCTGCCCGCTGGCTCTGMGTTGTGTGTCTGCTCTAACAGTGCGGCTCATCTCTTTATAGCTGACCGTAGTGAACAGGTGTGAGGGGGAGGGGACAGGAAAAGAGAGGAAGAGAGAAGAGAAGGGAAGTTGTTTAGCGAGAGCAGTTTGTSTTTGGTGGATGGAAAGCCTCCTCTCTCAGATCACGTCCTCATTTTGTTTGCCAGAAAGCTACAGTATACATGGATTGTGTTTGGTTGCAAGAAATTCTTACATTCTGTTGAAACCTCCTGGAAACCACAAGATTTTTACTCAGAGGAGCAGCTATAACCGAAGCTATGACTTGCCACTTGCAGTCACTGATTCCTGTATTGGGTTTGTGTATATTTTCTTTAGCTTCATTTGATTATTTTTTTAATTAGCTTCACCTAGTATGATTCAGTGACGCTTGGGATTGATACTATAAAAGAAACAGGTGTTTCTTTGAGGTTGGGGGCTGACTGAGTTTTGCAGGACAGAAAAGCTGTCGGTTGTAGCCCAGTGGACTCTGTGACATCCCTGGACACAGCTCCAAGTGTGCAGATCCTACAGTGATGCTGATGTACTCCCTCACAGCCCAGGATGCAGACTTGGCCCTCTTTCGCTGTGAGGATGGAGTGGAGACGGCACTGCAGTATGCCAAGTTGTGGTGCCGCTATGCCAAAGACCTTCTGGCCTGGATGGAGAAGAGAATCAGCTTGGGTGAGTACACAAAACTGAGTAAAGGAAGTAYGATAGTATCACAGCATGCAAATGATGATCGTGAAGGTTGCACATTTGAATATAACATGCACACAAAGGCGTAAATATGAGGGTTGTTTTAAAATTTAAGTGTGCTGTTATCCATCATGTAGGAAGTCGTTTTAGAAAAGCGCCGCTATTTATTGGCTCGAAGTTTGGGGATGTTTCACTTCCATTAATAGGTGTGACWTTACCCCTAAATTCTCTAAAGCTGAAGCAGCTATACTGTCATTTTGCTACAGTAGGACTCAGAGAAGCTGAACCTAGTTTATACTGTCTGTTGTGTAAACAGCAGTTCATTTTCTGCATTAATGTACCCACTGGAAGTATCTGGTGGCGTGCACTCACACCAGTGAACGACGCACGAAGAAACAGGATTAAAGATTATCTGATAGGAGGAGGGGGTGATTACCCTCGTGTCAGCCTGAACAGGTGCTCGTGTCCAGAAAAGGATATAAAGATTACAAGTCTCTTGCAAGCAGTCGAAATACAGTCACCCAACTCTGCTGTGTTTTGAACAACATTAGGCAACAGCAACTGATGAGTAATTGCTAGGTGGAGCAACACAACACAATCTGCTGATTACAAAGACTAGAAAAACACTACAAGTTACCTGATGACAACAACATAGTGTCCATTTTACAAYAAGGGCCACAAAAATGATCAATAGGAACTAATATGGAATTAATGAGGGACTAATTGCTAATTAGTTGCAAAGTGATGAACTCCTGGTCATATTTTTAAAACGGCTCATGATTAGGTAACATTAATTTAAAGGTTAGTTACATATGAAGACATGTGTTGTGACATGTGCTCGTTGATTCTTCTTGTACCTGATCATTAATCAAACATTACCTGTTCATTAACTGTAACATGGAGTTTATCATTAATAAATGGTTCCTCAGCATTAAGTCTTTGATTTATTTCTCTATCATTTCAAATGGACTATTAACTTATCACTGCTTTATCATTAATAATTAGTCAAAATTTTATTCCTCATTAGTTCCTGTGAAGCTAAGCAAATGTTTTCAGGTTACAAACTTCTTTCTGAATATTTTTTAACCGGATAATAACTTGTAAAGAGCAGTCAGGTAATATATGTTTATCAGATTTAGTTTCAAACATAAACACAATAAAAATACTATTTTTAGATTGTTCTTTAACTAAGTAACCCAGCTTTAATAAAATTTACTTATGAGTTAAAATCAAAATGTAAAAAGTAATGAGTTTAAGAAAGTTTCACAATTATTTTTTTCTTGAAGGTCTGGGTTATCTGATTGAAAATGCACTTTTACTGTGTCCATAATGTTTCACAGAAATGAAACCTTTAACATTAAAATAAGAATTCATTCAAGCATCGATGTAAATGTAACATGTAACGGAAAACTTATTGGTGGTTTTATTTTTTATTTATTTTGTTAACAGAACAAGAATTTTCAAAAAACGTGATAAAAACAGCTGAAGGAGCAAAGATCAATGTGGCACAGCAGGTATGGTCCTATGGTCAATATGCCGAAAGTATGACTTTTTGGGGGGGGTATGATTAGAACAATCAGTGCTGGAATAGGTTGTAACAAAACTAAAAAATCTGCAGATTTTGACCTTGCAGCACCTTTGCACAGAAATACTATAAGTTTGTTCTTGCCTGTGTAGGAGATGATGCCACTACAGTACATCTACACCATGGCTTTGGAGCAAGACATCAAAAACAGTGTGACCTCTAGGAGGACCTATGAACTGCTACAAAACCGTTGCTATCAGGTATAAAAGTCCACACATACTCAAAGTAATAATTTTCTTTAAACATTTTTTAAAGAGTATGCCTAATCCATTATTTTATTATAAAGGCTTTGGCTGCTAAGAGGAATGAGATCGATAAGTGGCGCAGGGAATTTAAAGAGCAATGGGCAAGAGAACAAAGGAAGATGGTAAGTAAATTCGGCTTCTTTTTTTCTYTTTTTTTTCTACTAAAATGAAGATCTATTTGTTGAAACACATGTTTTTTAATTCAAGTCACAACTTCTTTCTGAGTGCGTTTGGACGTGTTTAGAGCAAAATGTTGGCAACGTAAGACCTTGCTGATGTCTATAAAAGATGAATTGTACCTGGCACATGATATATTTCTTAATTCTCTACCTGCTCTTATTCAGCTCACCTTTGTGACTGTATAAGACTTTATAACCATATATACAGTATTTGTGCTGATGCAAGCTGAGTATGCATTATTTAGTACTTGAACGTTTAAAAGTGTGTCCAAAAAAAGTCATTTGTGTCTATTCTTTTGATGTGTATGRTTGTTATCAGAATGAAGCAGTGTCGACTCTTAAAAAGGCCAAACATCAATATTTCCAGCGCTGTGAYGAGCTAGAAAAAGCTAAAGCAAGTTCTGCTAAAGCTGTGGACGACACAGCTGGAGTTAAAACGCTTGATAAAAGGAGGAAGTCCAAAGATGAAGCCAAGACAAAGGTTAATGTCTYGTCGATTCAACGCATAAACAAGTCACATACTTAAATATTTTGTGTAGCTCTAATTGTGGAACATATTCACGTTGACAATGTTTTCAATAAGCTATGAGCTATAGACAATTTCAGCTCATTTATCACACATTCCTGTCCAGGTAACGGAGACGGAGCTTCTCTACAGACAGTGTGTGAGTGATGCCAATATTCACCAAGATGAGCTGGTGAAGGTCAAAGAAAGAATTATTTCTCACATTCGGAAGCTCATTTGTCAAGGAGACACTGTGCTCAAGGAGGTTAGTATAAAATTAAATATATATATGTATGTATACATTTGTCTTTATGTCAGTTTGTGTTCGAAATATAGAAAATCAGGATCTGACAAATGTTGTTCCTTGATCGTGTACTATATCTATACTGGTTTAACCTGTGTTTATGGTAAATATATCCAATCTCACAGGTTTTCTCTCTCTGCAAGGATGTTATATTATCATTCACTAGTGTAAATGTTATACAACGCTAATTTTTTTTTATTTGACTGCATATAGTATTTGTGTTTTTCAATCTAAAAATTGTATCAACTTTTAACTCACATTTAAGTTTTACTAAATTAAAAGGTAATTTTACAATTTTGTTTTGTGCTTAAATGAAATGCCTTTTGTTGACAAAATTCTTACTTTAATCTCACATTTCCTTGCATCAGGCCACAGTCAACATGTTCTTCTACCAGCGGCAGCAGACAGAGCCTATTCCCCTTGGTTATCACAACCTGGAGGTGACATGCAGAACTGTGGAGCCTGGAGAGCCTTATCTGCTTTATGTCCTCAGCAAGCGTCGCCCTGTGCAGCCTCTCCAGATCTTCACTTTCCAGGAGTATGCACCTCATGGCAAAAGGTAGAATCGACTTATYATTTCAGCTAAATGWATGTGTGCTTCTGCTAGTACACACCAAATCCATTATTTTAAAATTTTTGTTTTGATAGCAACAAACGAAAAACCGGCACCGTTTTCAGCCCTGTGCAGGACCCGTCTCTTATGCTAGACGATAATTCATGCAGAAGATCCAGTGATGCCAGTAAGTTTTTCACAAGATAAGACCATGACGGTTGTAACAAGCATGTTTTTGTTTTTAATTCAGTTTTTGTCTCTGTGCACTTTAGAGAAAACAGGCTACAGTGACAGTGAAAGTTTTGGAGGCAGTTCTGAATCTCTGTCCAGCCCTGGTAGAAACAAATGCACATTTTTTTTCCATGACTAATTTTTTGCATGCAAATCAGAATTATGTAACATTTTCCTCTGTATTGCGTATTTTTTTCTCTCTTTGGAAATGCACACAGCACACAGGAGGCTCCCAAAAACATTATCTACTTTGACAGTGTCGTCAGATGACCTGGACGACCGAGATGCTGTGTTAGAATCAGGTTGGTTACATCCCTCGACACTTCCATGAGTGATTTATCTGTACCAGCAATGATAGTAAACCTCATAAAACTGTCTTCTTTTTCTCCCTGCAGAGTATACTGATAGCCAGTCTGTAAAAACGCGAATGTTTTCTCGAGCAGCGCTAACACACCGACTCAAGAAGACAAAAAGCAAGATGATTAAATGCAAGCAGTGTGAAAACTACATTGTTGTCAGTGGGGTTGAATGTGAGGAGGTATGAGGCAACATTTGCAAAATATAAAATTGTATGGACATAAGAGAAAAGGTTTCTAAAAACATAACTGAATCTGTTCTTTTCCTCTGATGCATTCAGTGTGGGCTGGCTTTCCACAGGAAGTGCATGGAGATGTGTCAGTTAGAGTGTGAGAACAAAAAGGGGACGGTGTTTGGAGTAGACCTATCTGTGCTTTTACGAGACAGACCAGATGAGGTGCCATTTGTGGTGATGCACTGCACATCCGAAATAGAGAACCGGGCTCTTTCCGTTCAGGTATTGATGGCCATCGCTGAAGTCAGAAGATGCACCGTGGCTTGTCAAGTTTGACCTGCTGTCTAATCTTTTTGCCTGCTTTTGTTTTCTGAGGGGGTATATCGTGTGAGTGGAGCAAAGCCTCGCATTCAGAAGCTCTGTCAGAGCTTTGAGACTCAAAAGGAGCAAGTGGACCTCTCTGACCTCTCGCCACATGACATCACCTCCATTCTGAAGCACTTCTTCAAAGAGGTACTTTTAAGGTGTTTTTGCAAAACCGCTTGTCTTGACACATGATTAAAAGGGGGCAGAAAAGAATGCTTGCCCACAAMAGTGATTTGTCTGACAATTTTAGTGTGTATAATGTTTGGTTGCAGTAATTTTCTAATAYTACAGTGAACAATCTCAGTATTGTCTCTTTCAGCTTCCAGAACCTCTACTAACTTTTGACTTGTACAATGACTTTATTGTGGTGGGAAGAACCATTCAGCACCTGAATGAAAAGGAAACTTCACCAGACCCTAATGAGATCATAGACATTATTCATAACCTGCAAAAGCTACTGCAGAAGCTTCCTTTCTATTGCTACAACACATTGCAGCACCTTATTTCCCATCTACAAAAGTGAGCATGCTGCTGAGTGACATTTTTTATTAACACGTTTCCTGCAGCATACATGTTGTGATTTTTTTTACATTAGATTTTGCCCATATTTGTTTATGCTTTTGTCTCAACAGAGTTTCAGAGAACTACGACAACAAAATGTCCCCTAGCAATTTGGGTATTGTGTTTGGACCGACATTATTGCGCCCCCTAGTGTCCACAGACATGTCAATGATTGCCCTTTTGGAGACGAGCTACCAGGCTGTACTTGTKGAGTTCCTCATCACGCACCATGACAAGATCTTTGGCTTGGAGCAGGGCACCGTAACACCCCCTCCCCCAGTGCCCACAGCACCTCTTCCAGACACTCCTCCWAGAGCTTCCTGTCCTCTGGATGGAGTTGATGCTGACCTGGAGCATGACCTGTCCACCAGAGAGCGTCCACCCTCACTAGAAGTAAGTACTTTACTTTAGCATTAAAAGAATAAATTGTCTGACATTTTTCTTTATGCACGTGTTGCACTCCTCTGTTGTGTTAAAGGCTTTACACCCWTAACCTTGTGCTTTTTTTCTTACAAGGTTAATGAGCTATTCACCGGCTGTGTGTTTCTGCTTAAACTTTGCTTTCCATGGTATCTTTTCAAGTTTCAGTTTTCGGTGCGCTGCCCACACTTTATCACAGGAAAGCTGGATGCTTCACTGTAGACGTTTTCTGTGGATGAAAGAAATGTCTCAGGAGCTACAAGGCCAACAGCTCCAAAGTTTTATTTGTGCCCGATGCAGTCATTGCCTTATCAGCACATGGTGCTGGAGGGTTAGAGGTGATCAGAAAACAGAAAGCCSCCACTCAACCTGTGTCATTCCAACAGAGCCGAGCTTTCAAGAGAGACTCGAGCGAGGGTTATATTTCTGACAAGTCTTCATCCAATGAGGCAGTGGACCAGCTTGGCCCTGAAGCCTATGAGAGAGCAGGTAGGCAGATGTAGCAATAGAGTAGTCATTTCTGATGAAGTACATTATTGGTGCTTTGGTAGCACAGTGGTTAAAGCTGTCACCCTCACAGCAAGGTTTTAGTTTCACCTCCTGTCTGCAGCCTTTCTGCAGAGGGGTTTGCATATTCTCCTTGTGCACACAGAGCAAAAACATGCATTCTAGGTTAACTGATAACTATAAATTAGCATTAGGTGTGAGTGAGTGCATGAATGGTTGTCTGTCTTATTTGTGTGACCCTGATAGACTTGTGACCTGTCCAGTTGTACCCTGCCTCTAGTACAGTGACTGCTGGAGAAAGGCTTCAGCTTCCCTGTGACCCTGCACAGAATAGCTGGTACAGAAAATAGCAGGATTGGTGGTGTCTTATGTAATTTGTAGATATTTGAGTTTATATTTGCCAGTCTATTAAAGTAAATTTCCGTACATGTTTTATTAATACTCATAGTACTCAACCTTTCTGATATTTTTAGGGTCCTAAGTAGTTTATTTAATTTCTCACAGAGAGTTTTATTTTTGTCAGTACTCTATACATTTCCTCCAGTTATTTTTAGAAATAAACTTCTCTGTTATAGCCTACTCTTTAGTTCTGTTTAACTTTTGTTAAGAAACATGTTAATGGAATGATGAAGAAAACAGTGAACTTTAACCATCGTGAGAATAATTTGTTAGGTTGGGTGCTACTCTTGAGAAGTCATTTCAATTTTAATATTAAAGCAAAAATTAAGAGTACCTTGATTTTTCCTGCCTAAGATGCTCTTGCTACTCTTTGCTGGCTTCTTTCTTGCTGTGTTTCACATCWTGAGCGTTCAGCAACTTTAATGCTTCAACTCACAACTGAACCTGCGCATTTTCATGTCAGCCTCTAATCTGAACATTTTAAAAATGATTTGCTTCCTTTTAAACCATCAAAGGATATTTTTACACTATTATCCAGAATTAATTTTTAGTTTGATAATATAATCAATAATTTGTGTTTGTAAATTACATGGTTGTCCCTGCCCTTTTTTTTTTACCCTAGTCCTGGCTGTGAGAGCATCATCAAGTAATCCCCAGCATGTGTCAGTGAGAGGGTCAGTCCCTGACGTAGGTACCCAACCACACTATCGCTTCACCAGACAACCTGTGAAGTACTACCGGCATCATAACGCAGGAACTCGACTCTCTTTTCCACACTGTGCGACGAGACAGGCAGCTCGTCCAAAGAGGGGCTCTCAGGAGAGTGCAGACAGCAGCCRCAGTCCCTCTCCAGAGCCAGAAACACAGAGATGTTCACAAAACTCAGATGGCCACTGGAACAACACTCAGCAGCCCCACCAGGTTACGACTACAGCTRAGGGTATTAAGGACGGCCCGTTGAGCCCTCGAGAGGTTGTGGAGTACATGCTGGGACTGGACTCGGCGGTTACATCTCCTGCAGCTGAAACATCCTCCGGTACAACACAGAGGCCTACTGAAGAGGTAGAAACGTGGTGGCAAGCTGACCTGAACATAAACATGAGCAATAACCGACACTGCACTGGACAGAATCTCAGTTCGTCGCCAAAGAACGTTCCTTTTGAGCACAACCTGACCTCACCTGCTCAAAAGATCCTGTCTGGTCTGAAGCTGAGACGCAGTCACTCGGGGAAGGATGATCAGCTCTTTGTCTAATCAAGAATAACAATTCTAGAGACTGCAGTGACTGTGCATACACCCGAGGTCTGTAATTATAACACTGATTATTAGATTTGTGTATGTTTTTATATATAGGATGAAAAACATTGTCCCATTTTAGTGCATATTGCTCCACTCTTTCAGAACACAATATTTAAATGTGCAAAAAGTTGCATTTTTCAAACTTACATTTGAAACACTGGAGGGTGTCCGTTTTTTTAAGAGTTATTGGAATGCCCTAACCACTTTATTCATTTAATCAGGTTGATCTGTCAACCATTCAGTTACATGATGTAAATATCAGACAAGACACGTTTGTGTATGAATATACAGTATTTCAATGTACAATACAGGTTAGGATTTGGAGAGATGGCACAAAAAGTTTTTTCTTGTTAAAAGCTGTAATAACGTTTGAAGGTTTGAAAGTGTTTATGTAGTTTCTAGAGCAGTGTTTCCCAAAGTTGGGGTCGGGACCCAAAGTGGGGTCCCGAAACATCAAGGTGGGGTCCTGAAAAGATTTTCTGAATTAATTACATTTTTTTTGCCTTAGTTGTTCCAAATTACTGAGGTTAGTATATTGAAAATGGATAAATGTGGTATAATAAACATTGTTACTATGCCCATGTTTTGTTGACCTGATACAAATGTTTATCATCCAAAAATAGCTGGGGGCACAGGTCTCTGTTACTGTTATTTTGTGGGTCAAAAGCTGAAAAGTTTGGGAACCACTGTTCTAGAGGACAAAATTGCCTTCATGAGTGAAAATTTGAGCMGTGCACCTTTCCAGTTTAGACGCAAGGGGGCGGTATTTTGGTGTGGGGAGAAAAAAAATGTGAAAAAACATGATGGTAAAGGAGGAATAAACCTTTTTATTTCTGTTTACAGTTTAAAACATTTGTTTCAACTTACACAAACATTTTTTTTATCCATTAAGCTATAAGCCTATTTGTTGAGTATGAAATGTGAAGTGAATCATTTCTATCATCTAAAAGCTGGTGATGCCAGAGCTCAACTTCATTTGCCTTTGTTCTTTGGACATTCATCCCTTTATAGAATTAAGAAGTTAAAGCATCTGATTTATTATTAGAACCATGGCCGATTTCTGGTAAGTCACAAGTTTTCCATTTCAGCTGCGCCCTTAGAAGTATCCGTCTAACCTTGAACACAAAATGCAAGCGATCCTCCCAAACGGAGTTATCAATAAGCYGCATTATCGCTCATCTTCCCCTCATCATTTTCCGCACCTTCTCCCTCCCTCCTTGTCTGTCCATCTCCTCCCTCTCTGCCTCCTTTTTACGCACAAAACAAGTGAAAGCGCGCACACGGCARCCGGAGAGAACCAGGAGACACAACAGAGCGCGCTTCGGGTCACCATGGTKTTGGAATTTTCTCCCTTCTAGCAGCGCACAGGTCGAACCGTGAGCTGCACGTGGGACGATCCTCCCTCGCGCCTCTTTTATCTGAGCTGAAAGTTTTCTCCAGGTTTTCATGTTACCCACGGAGATTTCTGGAGGAGTGTGTTTCACCTCAAGGTAAGGAGTCCGCAACTCGGGAACAGGTTGTCAGTGATGTCAGACTCCAAGGGTTGGAAATGGTTCCTTGTTTCTCCACTCTGCTCGTGTTTTTACAAGAAAGGCAGGTAAAATAGAATAAAGCGCGCGACTTTTATTTTGGAAACCTAAAGCTTATTTTAAAGACAAATGGGGCTGCGCAAACGATTTTTATGATTATTCCTATGTTTTTTGCTGAAACATGTTCATTTCTTTCAGTTTTGAGTGCGGCAATCAAATACAGTTATAAAATGAATATGACAATTATTGTTATTTGAGATTCATGTTTTTGAAACAGTAATAGGCTACTAATTATGTGACAGACACGCTTATGAAACCATTTCCTGTACAGGAACTTTTATAACCTTTAAAAAATATTTTGTTTAGTTAATTATCAGGCTGTTAAGCTGACAGCCAATTAGCACAAATATGTCGATTTGTTCAACACRCTTAAGAAAATTGCCAAATTAGGATAACCTAATTTACATATTTTGTTTTCTGGGATTTTCTAGTATTTTATAACAATTATCCCATGTCTCCATGACTTCTCTCTTGGCTTTTTGTGGCACATTTTACATGGTCATCCTGAGATCAACAGTAAAATCTACTTGTTTTTTATTTTTTTTATTTTTTGTAAAGTATTCTGAATTGCATATATTAAAAATAAACAGCATTTTATTATTTTTCTCTCTTTTATTTTAAATACATTTGCCAACTTACACCACATCCACGTGTGTTTGTAATAAAACACTTTTTATCTAAAACTCGTTATTGCAAAAAATCGTTAATAAAATAGAGTGATAGAGGGTTTTTTTTTCTTTTTTTTTTCTTCCAGCCTCGGGCTGTGTCTTTATGTTTATTTTCGACCGTGTAGCTGATATTCTAGTAGTTCTGCTGTATTTTAATTGAGAGGAACTTGTTTTTGTCTTTCTCTTCAGCGATCACACTGAGGGAAGGAGAGAAGTTATGAAAACAGAGGAGAACCAGCAGTCCTGTTTGCAGCAGCCTCCATCCTCCACGCCTTTCGGTCAGTCTCACATGTTGATCAACATGCAAAAAGCAAATTAAGCAAACAAAAAAAAAACATCCAGTCAAGAAAACTTTGTAACTTATCAAACCATTTTACTACAAGAATTTACGCGATTTTCCCTCCTTGTACGAATTTATTATAATAAATATAAAGTGGCGCAAAAATCAGTTTTCAAACAGCAAAAATGTTGTGAAAATAAATAATACAAACATTCCATTTCTTCACATTTATAATCACAGCCTTCACTTTTGATCTTGCTTATAAAAAAATCATGCTCTCCGTCTTAAGATTTGTTTTAAAATGTCATKATGTAGGAAGTAACACATATTAAAATTACTTAACATTTTTGAAAAAACCTCTGCAGCTGGAACAGTTGGGGACATATTTCTCTTTCCCCACCCTTTTTTTAAGAAGTTGATTTGTGCCAGATGACATGATTATTTAAACACACAGAGCTGACTTTGGCCTTCTAGTTGTAACTGTATACGTGCGCGCTGATTTGCTCCTACCAGGTCCAGATTACAGAGGAGGGGGAGAGCTGTGCGCGGGCTGCGAGTCTCCTATCGCCGACCGCTTCCTGCTGCGCGTAAACGAGCGCTCCTGGCACGAGACCTGCGTCAAATGCGCCGTGTGTCTGAGCGCGCTCAGCGGGACCTGTTACTGCAGGGACCGCCTGCTCTACTGCAAGCACGACTATGAAAAGTAAGATTTGTTTTTTTTTAACACAATGAACTAAAATAATCAGCGTGAAGCAAAGTGTTTCTGGTAAGGAAAAAAAATAGTCAGGTACCTTTTACAACAGTAAAATGCCATTTAGGTAAGCTTTTGCATAATTTTTTTTTTTTTGGGTGGGGGTATGTTTTCATTATGTTAAAATGTACATTAAAATAAATGATCCATGTCACTAATCAGTTATTCTGAAGAAAGGACAAAAGAATGGCACATTTGTATTCACAAGTCAGTAAATATAAAGAAGACATTGACTCATTCATTGGGTCTGAAAGTAGGATTTTTAAAACGTTTAACACTGGTCATAAATGGATAATGATGTTTATATTAATAAAACAGTTAATAAGATTTTTGTTGGGACAAGTCTCTGCAACTCCTCTTGTGTGGGTTATAAATTTAAAAGTTTAGGAACCAACTGTTATAGAGATGATGGATTTGTTTAAAGCTAAATAATGCTTTTGGATTTATATTTCTTTTTTGTTCCCAGTATTTTAATTAACCTCTTGATATGCTCGTCTGTGTATTTTTGATGTGACACCCAACAGCTCAACGTACAGCATAGAAAAGTTTGCTTCATAGAGTGGTCAATAATATTGTATGTTTGATGGTTTGTGGGCGTTATCCTTTTTGTTGTTTGGTTCGTGGTCGCTGGGTGTGTTTGCTGTGGGAGCTCCTGGGCTGGACAGCTTAAAGACAAGCCTGCAGCTTGTTATCGTTGTTTTTGAAAAGTGTCAGACGGCATCCAGCAGCACAGACCCTCCCACTGTACCTGWCATCTGGAGGGGAGAGAGTGAGAAAGAGGGAGATGAAAGCCCCATTGTGTGACGTTCCGCTGGAAAAATGAGCGAGAAAAGTGGAGGCCAAAACCAAGTTTTGTGCTATAGTTTTTGTGATGGAAGAAAAGAGGATATTTGCTCTCTTTGCTTAATGAATACGACTGCAGGTCCAAATCAAAATCCAGCATCTCCTTCGCTGAGGTGTTGATTTAGTGCTCTATACGTTGCACATGCCTGCCTTGTGTGAGTTGGTGCCAGACTTGGCACGCAGCAATGTCTGTGAMCTTCAGCGAATCAGCAACAATGTCGCCTTGTTTTCCCTGTGGTCTGTCCATCAGCGCCTTACACTACACACTCCCTCATCCAGAGCAGGTGTGTGCATTGTAACAGATTAGCTGGTCCAGGAATTTGGAACGTGCAGAAGAATTTTAAGGGAATTCATGAATTTATGAGTGTTCTGATAGTCCTCTTCTGACCTGACTCGAGGCTCTGTTTTGAATGAGGTCTATCTGCCTCAGTAAAGTCGGATCATTTGCCTGACGTCTGACTCATGAGTTGTGTTTGCATGTTTGAAATTAAATAAAGTGAATTATTGGAGTATGCACAGAAAGCACACGTTCATGTTAAGTCAGCATCTTGCGGGCTTTTCAACTCGTACAGAAATATTTTGCTCATAATGAGATACTTGATTTTTTTTTCCCCCTAAAGCAGCGTCTCAGACTTGTCCAAATATTGTTTAATTCCCTCTTGGCTGGCTTGATTACATCACCCAGCACAAAGGCAGACAGAGCCTCAGAGCTTTACTCCCTAACTCCTTCTCCTTCACAACATACAGTAAACCAAAGCACACTCTGTTCAGCACTGTTACCCAATCAATTCCTTTCTTTATTTGTTTTTGAACGAGCAAAATATAAAAACTGAAGATGTTTGTGAAGACAGCTTTAAGAAAACCTGTCTAATCAGTTTAAATTACAAAATCAATCTATTGAAATTTAACCCATCCCCCACCCAACTGGTCTAGACTACACTGCCTGCAAGGCAAAGGTTAATTCAACATTTACATGTT
Organism: Austrofundulus limnaeus; assembly: GCF_001266775.1. Lineage (NCBI taxonomy): Eukaryota > Metazoa > Chordata > Actinopteri > Cyprinodontiformes > Rivulidae > Austrofundulus > Austrofundulus limnaeus. The sequence goes on along the minus strand of NW_013952406.1, from coordinate 5,454,608 downwards.
TAATAGTTTAGAATGATAACCTACTTCACTGATTATTTTAAATCGATCACTTTAAAACTCAAAAATAAAAGGCAAAGTTTTTACATATTTTTAAATGATGTATAATTACAATTATAAGCTGATCCTCTTACACGTCAGAGTTTCCACTCGTTTAAAAAAAATGCATTTTTAGTTAAA
>NW_013952406.1:5427039-5453996 GCF_001266775.1 Austrofundulus limnaeus | reverse complement strand
ATCTAAATATAAGAACTCTCACTGCAGAAAGAAAACCTGAAATCCTGCCAAATATGGACTCATCCTCCAGATACATAGTCTTTGAACTTAAATGCAACATCTGTGATTAAATATGCGAATTTCAGTCTGAAAAAAAATGCATCTTGTACAGGACTCCTTTTCTTTTTCATACCTCCACCCAAGCAACCGTTCCCCTCCCTGCTTCTCGATCCATTGCCTCATTCATCACTGTCTGCTTTGTAATAATATTTCTGTATACAAAACCTCATTTCCGTCTTGTTGAGATTGATAGCGGTGATGACACCAAACAGTTTATCTCCCCGTTTATCCCTTGTTTTGTCTTAATCGCCCCACCACCCGCACCTTTACTCAGTGCCTCTTTGTGTCTCGGAAGAGGAATGAGTGGAGATGGTGGGGAGGCTGATTGGGAGCTGTGCTAATTGCCAGGCTCTCCGGCTGTCCTGAAAAGACAGATCTGACTCTGGGCTGCTCAGAAATGATATTACAGAAAATTGTTCAATGTGTCAAAAAAGATCACAACGTCATTTTCCCATCAGCTTCTCTTTAACTCTTGAACACATTCTTTTTAACAAATTAGGTAAAAATAAGTTCTAAAACACATCAATCAAATGGCAAAAAGCATATTTATAGTTAATGTGTAGTAATCCATGACCAAAGGATATTGTTGAAAGACATCTTGGAGAAGAATATGAAATGTTGAAAGATGAAATAAAAACAAGCAGCCCTAAGGAACCTTTTTTTAGAATTCCTGTTATTTAATTCAATATTTGGCTATAAATTCCCTCTTTAAAACATCTTACAGAATCTGTTGAGATTGATAGAGAAATCTCAGTAATTGCTTTTTATGAGCAACTAAAAGAAAAAAATCAGCTTGTAAAATAAACCGTAAAAAGGTGTTTGAAGTTCAGCAAATAGTGACTGGTTTTGATCCACCAGGATAGCTAATCTATACATCAGATAGAGGCTCCACATTTTGCTTCGATCCATATTCTAAAACATGTCTGCACCATCCTCGTTCCTTAACTACACCTGCAGCTCAACGGATGATAGTTGACGCTGCAGCAGATGAAAAAAGTGGGCACAGGGGAAATTTTTTTGTTTTGATTATGAGCTGTTGAAAAACACCAAATTTGATTAAACAAGTAAAGGAACTTAGAAGAGAGCTTGCAGCGATGGAGAGCAGGTTCACAATGAACAAGGTAAAGATGAGGTGGAGAGTTTTAAAGAGGGACAACCATACATAGAGGTTGATTTTTTTTTTTATCTGGAGCATCAATGTGTCTATGTGTGGGGGTAATATTGCCACTAATTTTGCATAATCTGAGATGAGACCCCGTCATCTTTCCTCCCCCACAACAATTTTATAACAGACAGCTAATAAATGTTTCATGGCAGAACAAGCTGCTCGCCTCTGCTTTATTAAATCTGAGATAATAAAAGCAGAGAGAGAGAGAGAGAGAGAGAAGGGAAAAGAGGGTGAGAATAGGGGGTTGCATCAGAGAGGGAGAGATAGGGAGATTGGCATAGACTTTCCTCAAATCAACCTGCTGTATCTCCTGTTTCTGAGGTAACGGCCGGGCCCCGTTGTCCCCCGCCACCCCCTCCCTGCTGCTTCCCGCTCCGCCAGAGTCAGACAGGAAATGAGAAACGGGCAGACAGGATATTGCGTTCTGGTGGCCTGGGGATTAACTGTTTTATCTAAACTAACACACACACACCCTCTCACTCACACTCACAAACACACATCTATATCCTGACACATAGCATTCATTCTTGGTGCCATTAGCTATAGATCACACACAAGCAGAGACACAGCTCATGCACGTCATGCAGGTTTTTGGTGGCTACTTTACACTGGGTAGAAGTTGAATATTTTAAGTATCAGTGCTGCTATCCAACAGAGCTGGTTATGAACACTAGGGTGAACAGTTTAGAATCAGAGTCATGATGTGTAACCGTATAACTGTGGGACTGTCTGTATGTCTCTGCAAAATGTGAGATGTGTTCCATAGTGACTGTTCTCACAGCCTTTAGGTAACATTTTCTCCAAATGCTGGACAACACTCTGAGAAAGAAGACTMATATTCACAGATAGGTATAGTGCACAGCTAACAGCATCTTTACCCTTTCACCTCATCTGTGTTCACACTGTGCACTAATTGTTGCACATAATTGCGTATGAGTGATGTGATAAATGGCAACCTGTGTGTACGCAAGACAGCGCTGTATAAATACATACATGCATGTACGTGCATACACATACAGACCCACAAACGTACACACGTGTTTGTAACGTCTGTGTGAGTGAGTGGTGGCGGGGTGGCAAGTATCGTGGGGAATGCTGGGAGATTTTAATAACACAGAAGCAGCGCAGGGAGATTTAATAAAAGGAGATGATGTGATTACTGAACCCTGGCTCTGAGCCATTTTGCTCCACAGAGCAATATCCGCCAAAAGTGTGCACACATATGTACATACACACACAAAAGCGCACACACACACACACATGCACATATCCAAGAAATACAAAACGAAATTCAACTTAAAAGTAAGATTGATGCATATCGTTTGTTTCTTTTGCATTTATTTTCTGAATCCTTTGTCGTACCTTCATTTTCAGGGAGCAACATTTGTGCGTCACATTTTGCAGAGCRAGGGAATCAAAAGATCAATATCTCAGCGTATCGCCCTTTGATAATAAATATATATWTTTTAAATAATGGGTCAGGTTTCAAACTTAATGATGGTAATAAATGTTCGATGAGCCACAGTTTCACAGTTAGTCTTCGGAGCTCCTTTATGACAAAACCAAATCAAACTGAACCCATACGTTGTGTAACTAAACCTATACCTGTTTAAATATTGATCACGACTTTACCGAGACGCACAATGCTATAAATGCTCTGAGAGGCACGTACATCTTTACGRAAACAATTGTTTTCCAGTCCAGACAATGTTAAACTTGTCAGAGCTCACAGGCAAAACACTGCCACATGACACAGCTTAGAAAGATGACAAAGCTTCTGTTATTCTGTTTGTATGCCTGAGATCTATGGTAATACAAAGAGAAAAGACATGTTTGCATCAATACTATACAATTCAGCACCTCTCTCTGCCTCTAAATTTGATCTCATAAAATCATGGAGCTTATATTTAGTCATACTCTCTAACCTCCCGAAATCCATGGCGCTGAACAGAAACATTTTACAGTCTTTGTGCACATCACAGACGATTAATTCATCTTTTTTTTTTCTTTGCGGTAACAACAAACAAGGCATATTGCTTGATTAAAGGTCACAAAACGGAGTTATTTTTCTCAATCATGTGGCTGTAAACACATTTTATATATAGACAATTTAAAGCAAAAAAGAAAACCAAAGCATTTCCTTCCATCTTTGCTAAAACAGTTTATGGCAAACTATATCAAATGTTTTAAATTAATAAATATTTGTAGCTTTAGATACTCAAAAACTTGCATAAAATAATACAACGTGGGCATTTTTGTTTTGGTCATGGCAAATTCAGACTACCTCCTCTCCAGACTGCACGGTCGCTTTTATCATCAAGTTTGTGGTGAATTTTTTTCGCTGCACCCTAGACACAAGCATGTGTGAATGATACTTCTATTAGAGGGATTAGACTGATCTACTTACAGACCCCCCTCTGTGGCAGTTACCCCAACTTGCCTTCATGTGCCATGTTGAGTAAATTTCTATCGTGCTGTGTACACGCTGATTAGGGAGGTTGAGACTTAACCACCAACAGCATCAGTCTTGTGTCAAGCAGCCCTGACAGTTCTGATCTGTTGAGCCTTGTTCACAGTGAAAGCAACTATTTAAGATGCTGAAGTGTGTATTCAGATGGAAAGTGAGACTGCACAAAGCAGGGTGATTGATTCGTCTCTTTTGTGGCAGAAACTTTAAATATCACACGCTACAACTGACACGTTGGCTCTTTTACAATTGAAATAGCTTTGGTGATACTTCTGTTAATAAATAAATTAGTCAATTTAGTTAGTCGCAAGGATCTTGGAAATAAAGTTGCGTAACTCTGCTTATAGGAGAACTGATATTTACGTTTTGATATCAAGTTGGGGACACTGTCATTTGGGGAATTTGGAGAGCGTTTGGCAGATGGATTGAGAAAGATTAGCTGCAGCAGCTGCGTTTGGGACGGAATCAYAGATTAGGAGCTCTAATGTGCAGACCTGGCTCCATCTTCACACTCCAGATTTGGGCGGCAACACCTTCTTATCACTCAGGGAGCTTCAACAGTTCAACCTCCATCCTCTACTTTACCTGTTACCACTTTTCARTTATCCTCCCTTATGCTTTAGGTTTTGTTGTGAGGATTATTATCTGTTAATGTATCTTTATTTATGTGTCTGACTGGTAAATATTTTTTCCTTGTGAATTAATGGGCTGATGTTTTTGTTTGTCTAAAGCCTTTCCTGACAGCAGGTGTGTTAATGTGACGATAGGTTTTGGTATGTTGAATACAAAAATATCCAACAGCAGGATAAGTTAGAAATGTTCAATAGGTGCATATACAAATGTCTGTGTATGTGCATGCATGTGTGAGTACCTGTGTTTGTGTGTGTGTTTTGTGTGCATAAGTGAGAGGAAAGAGATTAACCCCATGCTATCACCAATCCCTGGTTATGAGTTTACAGCGTCTGTCTGGCCATCTCACTGTTTAAACAACAATCTAATTAATCCTGTCTTTATTAGTTTCAGTGAACTGGGGAGGCAGGCTGGGAGGGCATGAGGGAAAACTGGGAATGCTGGCAGAAAATGCAGTGGGGGGGGGGGGGGTAAACCAAGTGCAAGAACAAGGATTTGAAAAGAATTTGAAGATAGAGACGTGGACTCTGTGAATAGAAATAGGGATGTGAAGTGATTGTGATGCAGGAGAGAAACTGAAGGGTTTTTAAATCACAGGATGAAACAAGAGCAAAGAAAAATGTAATTGGTCATGGGGAAAAGATTTTAGACTATTTTATGGCTTAATTGATGGGGTCAAATATGTACTTTCAGATCATGGTTGATATATGTTTAAGCTAGGATTTMAAAGTTCTCAACACAGAAGGAAAATACACAAGATTACAAGCTCACTACTGCCATCTCCTGTCGTGAAGGAGAAAACAGAACAAACGACTGTAACTCATCTTAACAGATGTTCACCTTGTTGCACTGTGAATTGGGTAATGCCTAGACAGCCTTTAATTAAGAGACTATTCYAATCTTCATTTTAATTGGAGCTGAGGGTAAATGGGTCAGAGCTACCTGTTTAAGCCTTCGTCTTGAGTTGCCTCATCCTTCGCAGTTTTCCTGACATAWATAAGTGTAAACATAAAAGAACATACGTTTGTGTTTCTGCATTCCTCCAGGCTCTTTGTAAGGAAGTGCAGTGCCTGCCTGCAGGTCATTGGACGCTCTGAGCTGATAATGCGGGTCCTGGGCCAGGTGTACCACCTGGGCTGCTTCAGCTGCTGTGAGTGTGAACGCCGACTGCAGAGAGGTGATGAGTTTGTGCTGAAAGAAGGCCAGCTGCTCTGTCGCATGGACTATGAAAAGGAGAGGGAAATGTTGGCTGCTATTAGTCCCACACCGACTGAATCAGGTAGTGTTTGTATTTAAACCACAAAAACTCTTCTCAGAAACAAAATTACTTTTTTTTTAAGAGAAATGATCCTTCAAATTTCATTGGCATATCTATCAGTGCAGCTAATTCTAATCAATCGCTTAGTAGCACCTCRAAGGGGAAAAATTATAGTTTAATTTTGTCTGCTTAGTGATGTCCCACATCAGTAAGCAGCAAATATGTAGACAGGCTCTACAGATTAATGATCATTTGGGAAATTAATGGCAACACATCATCATAATAACAAAAATCTTAAAAACAAAAATACATTCAATATTTAACACCTAAAATTGTAATTAGAATGTAGAACATATGTTTCTAGTTCATGAACATTATTTAAATGTGCCAAACAGACAACTTTTGCATTTTGAATTATTTCAAATATGCTTTGTTTATCTTGTGCATCCAGACAGCTGAACATATTAGTTCAGTTATTATTTTTTTTTTCCTTTTTTACAGACCTCATCTCACAGGCACACACTGTTGTTATCTGCTTTTCTTGCTCAGTGAAAAGTGAGGATGAAGACGGTGGTGGAGGCTCCGGTGGTGGAAAAGGTGGCGATGAGAGCAAGGAGCACAAGCGCTCAAAACGACCACGCACCATCTTGACCACACAGCAGCGGCGAGCTTTTAAGGCCTCCTTTGAAGTATCAGCTAAGCCATGCCGGAAGGTGGGTGGATCAGCTTATCAGAGGAAATGCATTCCAAAAAAATAATTAAAAAAACATTTCTCGACTCTCCTATCAAAGTTCATTGTTCTTCTAGCTCTCAATCTGTAAAGCATTTAATCAAGTTTGTTTAAATGCAAGACAATCTTTCACCTGCAGGTGAGGGAGACGCTGGCTGCTGAGACTGGGCTGACGGTACGAGTTGTTCAGGTGTGGTTTCAAAACCAAAGAGCCAAGGTGGTTAGATTTTTATTCATGTTTAAAGACAAACTCTGTCTCACGTATTTTACTCAAATAGAAAATTCCTAAAGCACCTCATTTTGTCCCCAAGATGAAAAAGATTGCTCGTCGACAGCAGCAGCAGCAGCAGCAACAGCAGGAACAAGAGCAACTGGGAGGGACCAGGAGAGGACCAAGCAGAGGGGGCCGTCAAAGCAACGATGACAGCGAGGGTAAGAGGCAAACAGAATCCAAAGAAAATGAAATTAARAACAAAGTTAACAAGAAGTTTTCCATTCACAGATGGGTCTAGTACTCATGGCATGGACGGCTTGCTGGGGTATCCATCTCTGCCACGTCAGCAGCTCCTCGCCCTGGACCCCAACATCTACGGAGGAGAGCCATTCCGACACGGGCTCACACCACCTCAGCTTAACAGTGAGCAGCTCCACTCCTAYGGTGAGACAAATAATTAAAGCAACAAATTTTGGAAAAGATCTACTTTTTCATTAGATTCCCGCCTTCACTGATGTGGGATTTAGTTTTTGTTTCATWTCCTTTGTGTTTACTCAATACACAGTCCAGACATCCACGTTCTTGTTCTTTGTCTCTGCAGACTCGGAGACAGTCTTCCATGATTTGGATAGTGACGGAAGCCTCAGTCACCTTGGCGACTGTCTCTTAGCAACAGGCGAAGGTGGTCTTTTAGCCGGGCGAGTGGGAAACCCCATCGACCGTCTCTACTCCATGCAAAACTCCTACTTCACCTCCTGACCCTTATAAAACTGTGACCCTTTCCCCCCTCCTGTCCCACCTTTCACCTCAGAGATGCAGCTAATGGAGTCTGTCCATCAACATGCCTGTGGGACCATTCTCAATTAAACATGCTAGATCCGAACATACTTCCCAGCTTTTTTTTCCACTGGCTAACATCGCCCTGAGTTGTATTATCTCTATACTGATTGGCATTTTGTTCCCACTTGCTTTGCTGAAAAGGAATCACATGCTGGAATCACTGTAAATGTTCAAGATAATGAACCTTTGTTTCTTCTGTAGTACTTATATTCAGTGTGATGTATTTCATGGCACTTTCTAACAAAAAATCAAATTACGACAGTTATAGGCTACCTATCGATGCGCGAGTTGACGTTACGTTTATTTATGAGTCTTGGCAGTTAGGAACAGCTCAAGGGTCTAAATTGTGCCGTTGCAAAACTTGTTTTGCCAAGGCACGTTTCAATAACCGTAGGTGACTGGATCATATACATTGATGTATATGGATTGGACAACAATTTTGCTCTCAGGTTTGTGTGTATGTTTGTGTAACCTGAGGCTCAACTCAGGAAATTGTGCTACAGAGGATGACAATGTAATRTTCCTTTGACTTCTGAAACGCAGAAAACAAAGCAAAAGAAAYTCTCCAAATTATTATTCCAGACTATATCCTTAGTTTTTGATGCATGTTGTGGACCAAAAATCTTATTTTGAAAYGGTAAAAAAAAGGTACTAAATGACACTACAGGGTCATTCAAAAAGCCTTATGCAGAAACAGGGTCATATAGGTGATAAATGCTTTAGTTTGTCTTTTTATTGTGTAATCAGCAAGAAACAGCGTAGCAAAATACAACCAAAAGATGTACAATGCCCCAAATTTAGGACAATGAGTCCATGATGATGTTTTCCAAATGTAAATGTATGACTGTGTTAAAATTAATTGTTGAAATCACRCTATGTAATAATACTATTGGGTAGACATTTTGTACCTTCTGTGATAATCAAATATTTAAACTACAGCATGATATTTAAGTACCATGAAGTAGSTTTATAGAAACTAGCCTCCGATTTTAATTTGGATAGCAGTTGTTGCTAAAAGCTTCAGAATAGACTCATCCAGTGGTGCAGGATAAAATAGGATTAGAATGATACCCATATCATTTAGATGTTGGTGATCAGCTACAGCCTGAGATATTCTTTTATGAAATTATATTTGATTCTGATAACTGACTCATGGTGTTTTTACAGTGATGTTATTGTGAATGTAAGTTATTTGTGTGGTATTAGATGAGTTCTTAACTTACTATTATGTTCAGTGACTGCAAGGTGATGTGCTTTGAATTCGTTGCTGTATCTTCAATACAAACTGCTGTTTTATCTTTGAAGTAAAATTGCCTTATTTGTTCGAAGTCCAATAAATGATGATACTCTGATCACTTGCTTATACGTACATGAACCAATGATACACTTCAAAATAAAGAAATGCATTTACTGTTGGTTACTTCCCCGAAAAGCATTGATAACTGAACCAGAAAGTGTCTGTTCTGCTCAGTGGTCACAGAGTTCATAACTCAACATCCTCCCTCTGTCTCTCTCAGTAGTCCAGCTGATTAGAGGTGAACAACCTCCTCTTTTTCCTTTCTTCCCAGACTCCCTATTTCTCAGTCACTGAATAGTCAGTAGAATTTGTGTGGGAGAAATACATTCCAGTTTAATGTTTGACTATGACTCAGACCTGAAGAAAGTAACGGTGAGGGGAATAGATACTAACAACCTAAAAACAGCAGATGATGTTAGCACCAAATGAGTAACAGAAGGTAATGTAGTAAAATGTTCTAGTAAAAAGAACAAACCCCAAAATGAGCAAACCATACTTTATTATTAAAAAGGAAAGTACAAAAATTCCATTTCAATGATGCTTAATAGAACAGAATGACAAAGTACAAATTCCACTAAAATCTTAAACCCTTTAGTTCTTATAATTTTTTAGTTACATATGGACTTCTTAAGAACAGGTATTTAAACATTAACTGTACATACAATGACATGATGGAGTCGCTGGATGTAAAATTATCCATTCTGTATTGCTGAGGACAAAGATAAGATCTAAAGATACAATATGTTGACTCTATGATGATGGATTTTTGGCTGGAAAAAAAAGGAAATTGGTATATTAGAAACGTGTTCATAATTTGAACCATTTTGAGAACGTATATTTTTGTTAATGAGATTTTAAAACAGAAATTTTCAGTACATCCAGTACTATACAGCATAAACAGAACATGAATACATGAATAAATATCCTGCAAAGCCACATCTTAAACATTTTAGTACTCTTATTAACAGCTTCTGGTTAGTGACCTTGAAATGCAAATGACTTTTCCAGTAATAACTTACATACTCCGCTGAGGTCCACTGTTTCTGCRCAGCCCAGAAAGCGAGAGATGTGAGCTGAACAAGAGGTAGGTGCATCCTGGTTTTCAGCCAGGCATTGTTCAAATTTCACAAACTCATGGGAACAGTCTTTCCTGATCTTCTGGATCACTGGACTGAAAACATTTAAGGGAAAACCACAAATATCTTTTAAATATGCAAGTATGCCAAAGTCATATTACTGGTTGAAAGAAATGTGAGCAGATAAGTTCTCTTACTGTGAGGATGTACAATTTGCGACCTTCGCTTTTAGTTCATGACACTTTTGCTGCCATTTCGATGGGTTTGAAGCTACACAAGACCCATAAGCCTCCAGTTCTTTTTGGCAATATTTTGCCGATATATCCATAGCAGCTTGCCTAAAAGTAACGGATTATAAACACATGGTTATTACAAACTGGTCCAACCTATTTGTATTTGACATCTACGTAACAAACGTGCTAAGTGGCAGGGTTAGGGTCACAGAGATAACTCTGCTTTTGTAAGGGAAGCGAAACATTTCCTTAACATTTTAGAGTTAGCATAGTGAAAATATTATTAAGATGTTGCTAATTTTAAATGCATTCAAAACTCTTACATTTTGTTGAATGAAGCTTTGTCCAACGAAGAAGCTCTTTAAATAGCGGCGTGAAACCACTCTGTACGTGTAAAGCTACAATAGGTAGAGCTACACCTGATTGGATGGAAATGTCCCATTGTGATGACGTTCCTAAATTTTATTGGTTGACATTCAAGTTTGTCACATTGTTGTTTACACCCTTTTTGTGACGTCTTAATATCATTTTTATTCACTCAATTTAAAATGTAAAAACSATTTTTAAAATATATTTCAGCAACCATTATTAGTTGATAGGAATTTTAATATAGACATAATTTAACATGTAAAAACGATTTTTAAAATATATTTCAGCAACCATTATTAGTTGATAGGAATTTTAATATAGACATAATTTAACCGCGTGACAGGAAAAATTATGGGTTTTTTTATTACGTGTCTTTACGTATTACGTATACGGAAGCTTCGGTTGGAGAACGGCGATCTGGTAAACGGGTTCTGAAGGCAGGACAGCACACCGATTCGTGTGTATAATCGTATTTTTACCGGCTACAGGACGACGGGGTGGCGGTAGATGATAGAGGGGGCCAAAGAAGTGAGCAGGAAACAATGAACGATACCAAGAAAGACGGGTGTATGGTTGCAGACGGAGTCCGAGGACCGGGTGAGCTGCAAATGGCCCCCTCTGTGAACCACAACCAGCATGACAGCGGCACCGGCGACGAGYTGGTGAGCTCCGTGACGCTGTACAGACGAAGACCGCGACTGCTGCATGGAACTGTCCTCCCGTTTCTGGCTGTTCTCTACCCGGGATGGCTGTATGYGTGGTTAGGAGTGTACGGTGCCGCCGAGTATCCGGAGGCAGGCCTCCTTGCGTTAGCAGCTATCGGGATCGCGCACGTCCTTACAGCCCTTTCTGGATATTGGTCTGTGCACGCGCACTGTTGGCTCACTTGTTCCAAGGTAAATAATAACAATTATTATGAATTATATCGTCATATTGTGCTGTTGTCCCAATGGACACAACTGTTTTCCCTCAGGCTGTATGTTCCCTTCTTTTACGTAGAGGTCAGAACACAGTGGGTCCAGGTGCAGGGGTCCTAATCCATCAGATAACTGTGTGGTTCAAATACACCAGAATACTCTGTCCTCTATATTCTACACAGTGTTGGATATTTTTTAGACAAAGTATAGAAAATCAATTAGAATTTAGTAATAATTGTTTTATTCAGTCACTTTAATGGGAGTAATGTTTTAATAAGAAAAAAAGGACACTAAATAAAAAATTGCAGGAGAAAACCAATGTAAGGGGTTGGAATCAGAGCTATAAAAATGTGTTTTAACTTAAGAATTCCCTGAATTGYTACTTACTGTGTTGTAGAGCAGCACCAGAACAGTGATTGTGTTATCTCAATCTTAAAATGAGCATTGTGTGTTATAAAAACAATGCAGGCTTCTTTTCTTGCTTGTCTGCACTTTTGCACCAAAGTTACCCAGATAAGACTCAACCACACTTGCTGCTGTAAAGGGGATTTTCTGTTTGTTTTTTTTGTTTTTGTTTTGTTATTGTTTTTTGTTTTCTTTTGATTTTGCGTTATTTGCACTTCATAATACAAGTCACTAAATTTTACTCAATTCACAAATAATTTTTAATCATTTGTTTCGTGAATGTGCCTAATGTTTACACTAAACAAGTAGCCATTTCTCACTTCATGTAACATTTAAGAAGGGCAAATGTTTGTAGATTGTAGCAAAAATAACTATGTCCTCTTTAAAATGCGTGAATTTGTCATCTATTTGTCAATACAGGAGCCAGATTCAAGTGTGGCTACGCTGGCAAAGGTCATTCCCACCCCCAATAACGGTTCTGCTGAACTTGTCACACTACAGAGGGACCAGGTTAGGTCACATCTGACGTAGATCTACGTGTTTTCACAATTAAGAACATTTTTTTAAATCTCTAAAGGAAGAGCACAGCTCACATTTTTTGTGTCTTGTTCTAATTAACAGGATGAGAATGGGGAAAGGATCCTATCTTTTGAATTTCAAAAGATCCGTTACATTTTTGACTTCAAAGAGAAGAAACGTTTCCTTCCAATAGCATTTCCCATCAGCAACCCAATGGGCTACTTTCAGTCATGGCGTGGCTACCAAGAAGAGGGYGAGCTCAGAGCAGCAGAAAAGCAATATGGGACCAATCGTGCCGAGATGGTTGTGCCAGATTTTCTTGAGCTTTTCAAAGAGAGGGCAACAGCTCCCTTTTTTGTTTTCCAGGTACGAGCTTGTATTAACAGTCATTGTTAGAAAGATTTATTTGGTGATATTTCCAAAGAAAAAAAATAAAGAAACGTATAAAATTATCTACTCTACTTTCTACATTCGTCAGGTGTTCTGTGTGGGGCTGTGGTGTCTGGACGAGTACTGGTACTACAGTGTTTTTACACTGTTCATGTTGGTTGCTTTTGAGGCCTCTCTAGTTCAACAGCAAATGAGGAATATGTCAGAGATTCGCCGCATGGGAAACAAACCCTACATGATCCAGGTAGGCTTGATCAAATAAAAAAATATGTTACTTATATAATTTATTGTTTAAGGTATAAAAACTGTTTGTTATTCAAATAGACTCTTTTTTTTTTTACTAAAATTATTAATTATTTATGAATGGTTAGGAAAAACATTTTATTTTCCCATAATATGTTCAAGTCTTTTGTGAATCATAATTTATGGAGCATTTTTTTAATCAGTGTGTTTTATGTGTGATAAAAGGGCAGTTTTAAAGTCTTGTGTGACTTTTACATGGTAGGATTAGTGCGGTAAAAAGACAAAGTACAGATTTATTCAAACTTTGAAATTCAAATTCTTTTGAATATTTGGGGCATTGCTTCACGGGATCAAAGCTATTTTAGCATCARGTAAGGAACCAACAGCAAATAAGGCAGGGATGGTCATAATATTTTGTTTAATCAGTGTATTCCTTCAAGCATACTAAAATAAGTGGATGTACTTTGTGACAGGTGTATCGCAACAGAAAGTGGAGACCTATTTCCAGTGATGAACTCGTCCCTGGAGACATCGTCTCAATAGGTAAGCATCCAGTCCTACATTTCAGATCGTCTCAGGCAAGCATCATCTTGACTTTTTATCTGCTTGAAATGATTATTTTTGTTTTAATTTCATAGGACGTTCGCCCCTGGACAACTTAGTACCATGTGATGTGCTGCTACTCAGAGGTCGCTGTATTGTGGATGAGGCCATGTTAACTGGAGAGTCTGTGCCACAGATGAAGGTTAGTAATTAGGATATTGTTTGATACACTGTTTGATTGCACGTTCCTCGTCTGTGACTAGGGCTGCCATGATTAGTCGATTAATCGACGACTAATCGATTATTAAAATAGTCGATGACTAATTTAATAATCGATTAATCGTTTTCTTTTTTGTTGTTGTTGTTCTTTACTTTGTTTTTCTCTCCAAACTGCTTTGACACCTTCCACTGCCACATCTGCCTTTCTGTCCTTGACACACATGCACAGNGGGTAGGCTGTGGACGTCACAAGACATTATACAGACAGGCTCTGGTATCATGGCTACCTGACAACAGAGCTCAAAGTGTGGGATCATTTTAAGAAAATGAAAGAGAAACCTGTGTAATATCTGCAGAGCAGAACTTGCCTTCCACAGCAATTATTTTTTTGTTAGCATATAGTTAAAATCCAATGATGGTTATATAATAGCAGCTGCATTCTGGCACGATAAGCTGTATGTTTTATATTCAATTAACGTATGATCCGATTAGTCGACTAATCGAAAAAATAATCGAAGATTAATCGATTAKAAAAATAATAGTTTGTGGCAGCTCTATCAGTGACACAAACGTTCATGACATAATGTGTGCAGGAGCCAGTGGAAGACTTAGATCCAGAGCGTATTCTGGACCTTCAGTCAGACTCTCGTCTCCATGTCATCTCTGGTGGGACAAAAGTGGTCCAGCACACTCCCCCTTTAAAGACCAGTGCTGGACTCAAGCGTAAGTGAAAATTCCTTATTTCATTCATATAACAGGAACATTTGTTTGCTGTTAAATTTGTGTGTTGTTTTTGCAAAATGTGTTCTACAATTCTCTTAAATTTTTTTGTGCAGCTGTTGACAATGGCTGTGTGGCCTACGTACTAAGAACAGGATTCTATACCTCTCAGGTAAAATTAATATTTCCATGTTGATTTTTTTTTGTTTCTACCTTTCTACACATTGTAAAATCTATACTGAGTCAATACTGTGTGTCCTGACAAACATGCTTCTAGGGTAAACTGTTAAGGACCATTCTCTTTGGTGTGAAGAGAGTGACAGCAAACAACTTGGAGACTTTCATCTTCATTCTGTTCCTGCTTGTGTTTGCCATTGCTGCCGCTGTATATGTGTGGGTAGAAGGTGAGGCACACAGGACCAGTTTCTAAAAATATAATTACTGTTTATGAATGATGTAACTTTTGTCAAAATCACTACTAATAAGTATAATTAAAATGTAAATACATTGCTAAAGAAATCTTCTGGTATTGTATGTAACGTCCTCAGGGACCAAAGATGCCAGCCGAAATCGCTACAAGCTCTTCCTAGAGTGCACACTTATCCTCACTTCAGTGGTTCCACCAGAACTCCCTATAGAGCTTTCTCTAGCTGTTAACACGTCTCTTATTGCCCTGGCTAAGCTTTGTAAGTATGGTTGTGCTATTTTTCTGCTTGAACGCAGAATATTTATTGCAAGAAGTGGAACAASACTCTTTAAGTACAAACTATGTAATACCTGTTTTTTTCTACTCCTGCTTAGATGTATTCTGCACAGAGCCCTTCAGGATTCCATTTGCTGGGAAAGTAGAAGTTTGCTGTTTTGACAAAACAGGAACTCTAACCAGTGACAGTCTGGTTGTTCGAGGGGTAGCAGGCCTCAGGTAAACAATGCATACACTTTCCTCTTTTGGCTTAAATATTACAAATTTAAAAGAAAAACATGTAGCATACTGTGTTTTTTTATTTATTTTAGCAAACCTTTAGATTTATTTGCATTATATAAAGTATATTAATTTATGTTTATGCTTGTGGCAGGGAGGGAAAAGAGGTGATGCCTGTGTCTGAAATCCCAGTTGAGACACACCGTGTCGTGGCCACCTGTCATTCATTGGTTACTCTAGATGATGGACAACTGGTGGGAGATCCTCTAGAGAAGGCAATGCTGACTGCTGCTGACTGGACTCTTACTAAAGGTTCTTCCTAAATTCTCACTGCAAGGCAAATGCTTGTGTGTTAGGACAATGTGTTTAATATGTGTTCAAATAATTGTTGTCTTACATATTGTGTTTCCCTTTCAGATTTACTTGTGGATAGTGTGAGTTTAAGTACAGTTTTAGTAGTACTAAACTTGCATTAAACTTGGTGCACTTCTGTAAATGGTGCATTATTTAAAATAGTGCATTTCCTCAGATTATTTGTGTTGTGGCCATTTATGTTTGAAATTTTGTAAAAATTATAAATGTTTTTGTTGTTGTTGTTTTCACTTTAGACAGTTGGAATGTACTTTAGTTAAATTGTAACTTAAATCTGCAGTTTAATTATTGTATTTGGAAATTTTAGAATTACTTTAATCTTTAGACCTTCCCATTAATTTAATTTAGATGATTAAGATGTTATTTTGTTTGTCAAATGTCCGGTGGGACGATGGGAGGTTTTGGTAAAATTATTTTTTGACCACTTTTTGAAACTTGTAAAATCAGATTCGATTATTTTTTGTTTGCACCTTAAGTTGTAAGAAATTATGAGTTATTATTTAGTTCTTTTTTAGTTGCTAGAAATAAATGATATGTTTTTTCAAACAATCAAGTTGGAAGTGCGTTCAAGAAACAAACCACCTGTTGCCACCCACAGCTTCTTTTTTTGTTTGTTTGGAATAATTATGGCATTGGAGCTGAGAAGGCTGTGACACTTTGTATTTGATTTTCAGTTTTATTAAAAGTTAGTATTTGAATGCTTTTTTAGGGTAAAACCTTAAGTGGTCACCTCATTTAATTTTGTTTCTTAAACCAGATGAAAAGGTGTTTGCACGAGGCATCAAAACCCAGGGACTTAAAATCCACCAGCGTTTTCATTTTGCCAGTGCTCTGAAGAGGATGTCAGTCTTGGCCTCCTATGAGAAACTCGGATCCACTGAACTCTGCTACATCTCAACAGTCAAGGGTGCTCCAGAGACACTCAGGGGAATGGTACRTTCTGGTTCCATTTGTATACATAGTCTTGAGCACTATATCTTAATTGGGTATGCTCTAATATTACTGATTGTAGTTTACAGAATGTCCTGTAAATTATGATGAAGTCCACAAAGAAATGTCACGGGAAGGGGCTCGAGTACTGGCCTTGGGTTACAAAGAAATTGGACACCTCAGTCATCAGCAGGTTGAATTTAAATTTTCTCATTCCCAACTTCCAGATACTGTCTGATTTATCTTGCTTGTGAGTAGATCTGATGGAAACTGAGTGAAATGTTTTTGGATCGTGTAGGTCCGGGAGATGAGCCGTAATGCTCTGGAGTGCGACCTTCAGTTTGCAGGATTTATGGTTGTGTCGTGTCCGCTCAAGAATGACAGCAAAATGGTCATCAGAGAGATCCAAGAAGCATCTCATCATGTAAAAATKTTGACTCTGCTGAATTATTTAATGTAGTCTGGGAAGCAAGGCTTAATGGGATGTCTAATTCTGCAGTTTCCTTATTTCAGGTGGTTATGATCACAGGAGACAACCCTCTAACTGCGTGCCATGTTGCCAGAGAGCTCCACTTTATCCAAAAAGAACATACACTTGTATTACAGCCGAGCCCTAATCAGGGTAAGATGGACATTTTTGGCAGAACTACACATACAACTCARTGCAACAAGTGATTTGAAAACAAAATCATGACAAAAGCGTGATAATTGTTATTTTGTTTTCCAGTTGAATGGCACTGGGAATCCATTGATGGCAGTGTGTCTGTACCACTGCCCCCTCCTTCTGTTTCTTCGTTCGTGCATCAGTTTGACCTGTGTGTAACAGGAGAAGGGCTGGCCAAACTGAGCTGTAATCCCCGGTTACTCCACACATTGTTGCCACATATACGAGTGTTTGCTCGAGTCAGTCCAAAACAGAAGGTATGTTGTAAAGCAGCAGCAGTGTGTCAGCTATGATTTTTGTTCTTTTTTTATTTTTTTTTACCCATTTTGGATGAATTTTTKAAAGTACTCATTAGAATTGTAGATGTCATTTTATGTACAAAGGTTTACGTTTCTAATGTGTTATAGGAGTTTGTGATCACCAGTCTAAAAGGGCTGGGGTATGTGACACTGATGTGTGGTGATGGCACAAATGATGTAGGAGCCCTTAAACATGCTCACATAGGTAAGACTGATCAGTTATAATTACTAAGAGTATTAAAATGAAAGTTGCTAAGAATAAGAATGAGCAATGACGGTTTCGTTTTTCCACAGGTGTAGCTCTCCTAGCCAATGCCCCTGAGCGTTTGCCTGAAAAGAAAAAACGAGGGAGAGAAAAAGAAGCATCCACATCAGAACCCAGACCCTTACCTCCTGTTAGTTCAGGTGCCAAACTGAGCTCCAGGGCAGCCAGACAGCGGGTCATGGCTCAGAGAGAAGAGCAGCTTGCAGCACAAAAGGTGCAATGCTTTCTGAACTTCTGAAATTATGCTTTCTACTTAAAACTCATTGTGTTTGTGGAGCACAGGTTGCTGGACTTCCTTTCTTGTTTTACCCTCCTCTCAGTTACAACCATAGACATTCTCAAAATTATTTAAAAAACATAATTTGGTTTGCCTTTTACTTAAAGTGGATCTTGTAAGTTAATAACTCATAAAGTGTAGGAACATGTTTTGTGCACCTTGAAAAACATAACTCTGCAGAGGAGAAAAACTTTGCTCCAATGAGTTTAAGTATAAGAAATATGAAGCTTTAGAGGCAATTTGTCTGTGAAAGTCAGAGAACTGTTTTACAATTGTAAGTCCAATACTTAACTACATATATCATATATCCAAGAAATGTATCATGATTTATCAGAGAGACTGAAACTGTAAATGACATGAATTAGGAAAGATATGCAAGGAAACACAATGTATAACGTAGTTGGTGACTAAATATTACTTGACAATTGCTATTACAATTTTCACAGTACTTTAAAGTTAGTCATCACATATCAATATATAACTAGAAATGCTGTTAAACAACTGGAGTATTGAACAGACACTAAACACAACTAAATATTAAAAAAAAAAGATTGTAGGGTATAAAACGAGTAATAAATAGTGGTAAATAGCAATTTTGTATTTTGCTCTAAAAGTCAGCATTTTTCTATCACAGGAAAGGATCAGTCAAGTCCTACGTGAGCTTGAAGAGGATCAGATACAAGTAGTTAAACTKGGCGATGCTTCCATTGCTGCCCCCTTCACCTCAAAACTTTCTTCAATACAGTGCAGTAAGTAATTTTATCACTTGTCATAATTTGCAAAAATCCAGACATGATCTGTTTTGCAATTCTGAACATTTTTTTTCTCCCTTGATTCTCCAGTCTGTCACGTAATAAAGCAAGGCCGTTGCACTCTGGTGACAACACTCCAGATGTTTAAGATATTGGCTCTCAACGCATTAGTGCTGGCCTACAGTCAGTCTGTTCTCTACCTCGAGGGAGTCAAGTTCAGTGATTTCCAAGCGACTCTGCAAGGTTTGCTTTTGGCCGGATGCTTCCTCTTCATTTCTAGATCAAAGGTGAGAACTTAAGTTTTTAAAAGCATAATTCCTCTATGGGTAATTTTCAGAAAAAAAAGTTAATGCATGATTTTCTTACAATGTAGTGTAAGCTAGCTGTTTTTTAAATGTCAAAATTAAAAACCTTTTTCTCCTGTTTATGCAGCCACTGAAAACATTGTCTCGAGAACGGCCCTTACCAAACATCTTCAATCTATATACAGTTTTGACTGTTTTGCTGCAGTTTGCGGTACACTTCTGTAGTCTTGTGTACCTTTACAAAGAAGCACAAAGCAGAAGTCCACCCAGGTAAGTGAAGGAATGAGATAAAACACAGCAATTCTTCTTGTAAAGCTAAATGTTCACATTTGTAGCAACAACACGGGATTCATACACTAGACCGGGTACACCCTGAATAGGTTTTCATTCCATAACRGGGCCAGATGGAGACAAGCAACCATACACATACAAGTACTCACAAATAGGGCCAATTAGTTAACCTCCAGCTGAGTTGCAGCCTTTTTGCTGTGAGACAACAGTGCTAACCAGCTGCTTGTGTAACCCCATAATTGGGATAAGTGGCTTGTTGTGGCCATGCATTCAAAGATATATGTTGCATTTTGACAAGTTGTCATCTTTTACTAGTATTGTAAAGCAGCATTTACTAAGAGCTGAATTCTTCATCCACCTTTTTAATGAATAGTTTTTAAAAATCTCAACTTTTCTTAAAATGCATTGCTACTAACATCAGCTTGTCTAGAATAGATGTTGGTTGATCTTCCTTTAAGCAAGTGCTTGGTTCCATCTGATTGTGATTTACCCAGCTCATGCCAGCTTTATATTTTATATAGTCCCTTAGATTTCTATAAATGTTTTTATGGTTGAAGAACGTTTTAATATTGATTTTKTAAATGTTAAAATGTTGTTTTTACTAACATGAAATGGCAACATTGTAACATTTAATATATCATTKCTTACAGAGAGGAACAGTTTGTTGATCTGTATAAAGAGTTTGAACCCAGTCTAATTAACAGCACTGTGTACATCATGTCCATGGCCATGCAGATGGCCACGTTTGCCATTAACTACAAGGTATTTTTATTCTAAATTGTACTATTAGTTGATACCTTATTATTATTTAAAGTGTGTATATCACACCAAATGGATTTATTATGTGTGTGTGTGTGACAGGGCCACCCATTCATGGAATCTCTTAGCGAAAATCGACCATTACTGTGGAGTATAGCCATTTCAGGTTTAGCGATTGTGGGACTTCTTACTGGTTCATCACCAGAATTCAACGAACAGTTTGCTCTTGTAGATATTCCAACTGAGGTGAGTAAGAGTTATTTTTTAAAATGTTTTGTTGTTAGGTAACCTTGTAATAAAAATATATTTAGTGAGATAATGTGATCCACTTCCTATATTCTTCTTTTGCAGTTCAAATTCATCATTGCCCAGGTTTTAGTTGTGGACTTTGCTGCTGCTCTGCTTGTGGACCGAGTCCTGCAGTTCCTACTGGGCAAAGGAACCCTCAGGCTGCCTTCTTGAACTCAGTGCCAACAGCAAATGCTGCCCTTATAAACCAAACTGTAAAAGGGAAAAAGGACTTTGGAGGGGGGAAGAGAATTACAGCTTTTGTGACAGCTGAGACAGTCATGGCATGTAGTACTGTTCACTCTGTGTATTCCTTTATTTGTCCTGTTCTGTTCCTCTTGAACACGATTTGTTTTTATTGCTTTTTTGTTTTTTACTTTTATTATTTTTTTCACAACTCTTTCAGCCTCTGTTTCTTCCTTTATTGTCTTTCCTCCCCACTCCTGCAAAAGGCCATGAAGACAGCAGTATTGAGTGGAGTTTAAGTTTGTGCCAGCCAGAGTGAAAACTATAGGCACAAAAAGGGGCATTCTCCAAGAGAATTGCAATAGTGTATTGGATTTTTCCCCCTTCTTTGTTTTGTAAGAAAAATACAATAAAAAAGATCTTTAACAGTCTTATAAAGACTTAAACTTACAAATAATAAAGTCTGTAAAGTGTTTTGTGAATTAAAAGTAATTTACTGTTGAAAAATAAGTACTSTATGTCCAACTGGTCATGGACAATCATGCAGGTACCTGCAGAAGCAGGTAAGTAAAATATGATTAAGATTTGACTACCATAAAACAACTTTTTCATATCACCTGACTTTTGCCAAAACAAAAGTGCTTATTTTATCAGCATCAGTTGCTCAAACGATCAGCTTCAAGAAACTGCCTAACCTTTCATATTAACTTTTATTCAATTTTATATAAACCTTTGTATAATTAACAAAGCATCCTTTTCAAGCTCCAAATTATCGAGCTAATAATGCAATAACATTTCAAATAAAGATTGACCTGGGGCCTCTCTTTTGGCTATCAAAGTCAAACAAGTCCCCCCTTTTTTTCTCAGTATATTCTACATTAATACAAAAACATACAGAAGATTGTCACATTCAGATAACTACCTGAAAATTTTTTTTTAGCAAAGTTAGTATTTATTGAATAATAAAGYTTATGACCTACATCAGTAAATATGAAATATTGTAAATTAAATGTGGTTCCATAAACTAATAGATTTATGCATTAATTAGAAGACGTTATCCTCTTGTTTTAAATTATCTAAATTGCCATTACATTATTTTTATATTTTTGTAGATTTTTTTAAAAGCTGTGGGAATAAAAAGTGCATTTTGTTCACTGAATGGGGATGTGCACAAAAAAATCAGAGGTGTATTGCATTTGCATCCATAATTCWAGGCAGTTTTTTAACCTATTTTAAAATCATCAAAACATTTCAGATTTCTTATTGTATACATTTTGAATGTTTTTGCTAAATTTTTTTCATTGAATGTGTGCTTAGTTTCAGTAAGAACGGCCTTTTTTCTATCAAACCCTTTTCAAATGTCTAGGAATTATGCACGCCACACTACATTACCCATAATGCTTAGGTAAAAGGGGTTTGGCTTGTAGAGCGCGCGCATTGAGGAAAACTATTTGAAAATAAAATGGCGGAAAAGGAGGATGTGCGAGAACGGTCAGTATTCTCCTTTTTAAAACTCGTTTTCCTGACAGTTCATTTTAAATATTTGTGCTGTGCTCATGAAATGCAGTTTATCATTTAGTTACATTATGTGTTTCTTATTTGAGTTCCAAACTTATCTGAAWATTTGTAACATTTCTCACAGTTGTGCAGCTGTCATCGTAAATGATACTCCGATTAAGCTGGTGAGACAATATTTTCTGGGGTTTGACGCTTCTCACTTAAAAGAGCTTATTTAACCCGTATTCACTGGCTCGTGTACTSTTCGTAGGTCAACTTTGAGGGTCAGATATTGAAAAAAGGCTCTCCCGAAAGCCCAAGCTCATCTCCGCCACGAAAATCTCCCCGTATGGATTCTACATTGCCTGCTACACAGACGCCAAATCCAGTTAATGAACAGTCAGAGGCGGATAAACAAGAGRTGCAGGAGGAAAGCACAGAAAGACCTACCATTTCCACACGCAGGAAATCCTGGAGAAGAGCCACCATAACCAGACGCTCACTCCCTGCACTTCCAAGCCCATATCAGGGTGAGAGATTTGTTGCCTATTTTGGTTATTAGAGTATAATAAAGTTTTGATTTAAACAGTATAAATACATATTAATGAATCTAATTTAGCTTTGTGCAGGGGCATAAGTCCAACCTTGTCACAGCAAGAGAGGCTTGAGAGACTTTTGGATGCTTCAATGAAGGTAAGTTTTAATGCATTTTTAACTAAATTGTTTCCATAACAAATGTCATCTTTTCTCTTATCATTTGGCTGAGTGGTTAGGGGCGTCGTACTCCAATTTGAAAGTTGGTAGTTTGATTCCCCCACTATTCAGTCACATATTATAGAGCGCGGTGGCTCAGTTGGTAGAGCTGTTGCCTCTCARCAAGAAGGTCACAGGTTCAAATCCCGGTCCGGGGATTTTTCTGGGTAGAGTTTGCATGTTCTCTCCGTGCATGCGTGGGTTCCCTCCGGGTACTCCGGCTTCCTCCCACAGACCAAAAACATGACTGTTAGGTTAATTGATAACTCTAAATTGTCCCTAGGTGTGAGTGAGAGAGTGAATGGTTGTTTGTCTCGTTTGTCTATTGTGTGGCCCTGTGATGGACTTGCGACCTGTCCAGTGTGTACCGCACTGTGACTGCTGGATATGGGCACCAGTGACCCATGCAACCCTGAAAAGGAAGAAGCGTGTACAGAAAATGGATGGATGGATGTTGAAGTGTCCCTGAACCCCCACTGTCTCTGATGTGTGTCCCATCAGTGTATGTCTGGGTTAGCTTTGTAGAAGGACATAGCAAAGTGCTGTGTGAATGGGTAAATGAGGMCACAGATAATGTAAAGCGCTTTGAGTATCCTAGTTGAATAGAAAGGCACTATATAATACAGTCTGTTTACCAGATATACTGCTTCCATAATGAAGAGTGTGTTTTAACTGCATCTATTTTTATTGTTTTTATTCAGCTGGCATTGGAAAAGACTCAAAATTCACTCCAGTCAGTCCCAGAAACTTCACTTGAATCCTTCCAAAAACAAGGTTAGCAATCCATTTATTACACATTTGGTGGTTTTCATGTCAGCTGACTGGTATTTCCAATAGACCGTTAAGATTGTTTCTGGGTTATGGGTTTGTCTTGGTGTAGTTGGGCACATCCAGAAAAAGTGGCGTTGCCTGGCCAAAGACATACATGATGAATTACATAAAATCCCCTCAAGTACATCCAGGTATGTTAGCTTTTTGTTTTATGTCTTCTAGTTGTTTTATGCCTATTATAATTATTTAACAATGGGATTATGTTGATGTTTTTGCTTTGTGTTTCAGTGAGCCTGCAGTGGAAAAAGCGCTTCATACTGTACAAAAAACTATCAGCAGGCACGTTGTTTTATTTTTTATCTTCTTTCCTGAAAATGCCATTTAAATAGGAAAGAAATTAGAGTACAAAGTAGTCACAGAATGATTATAAATATTTAACATGTATCCTTTTTCCCCACATTGTGTTGTTCTTTAGGCTCTGTACTGAAAGTCAGTCATGGGAGGCACTACTGAGCAAACATCGAAGTAAAGCAGAGGAATTAGAAAGGTAAGCAAGTTGACTACTACTTAAAAATAATTTTATTGTATAATTGTGTTCTCTAAATTTTGAGTCACTGTGTTCATTACATATAGGACGTTGGAGAGAGGGCAGGAGATGGGCATATCATTAAGCTCTACATCTATGGCTCAGTCCTCACAGTCCCACGTCATACAGAGTAAACCTGACTATAATAGTCTCCTCTGTAGGCAACGACCCATGTTGCATACTATGGAAATGATTGTAAGTTGGAAATTATAATTTTGAATCACTTGTAAAACTAGAATCTTAGTTCTAGTTGGCAGGTCTCATGGACAGCACGAACATCAGTGACACTCAATAGTGGGCTTACAATGATTTCCTCCTTTAAATGCTCCTTTTGCTAGACTAGATAATGATACAACATATCTTTAACTGGGATTAAACATTTAATTTATTGTGTATTAACAATTGTGACTTTTTCCAATCTGATAATGATATTTATGAAAGCAAGTTATGAAATGAAAATAGCAGTTCTGATCTCAACTTCAACAAAGAAAAAGTAAACTGCTGAAAAGTAGGATCAGTCCAGGGCCTGGAGTGACAGCGAGTAAAATCTTTTCCTGGACTCTTGTGGTCGAATCAAAACAGAGATGTCAAAAACATATTGGCAATATGTAGCTTTCTAAATTATGTTATATTTACATTTTTATGCCTTGATTTCAGTAAAGTCAATGCACAACAAATTGTTCATTTATTAAAAGATAAGATAGTACAATACTTGCTCTCCAGAGAAAGAAAATGAAAAGAAATCATTGGGAGTCCGAGACTGCCATGATATAACCATCAGTGAATGTACACAAATGTTAAGTTGGTTGCGAAAAAAACACTTTACCAAAAGCTAAAATTAACAAATTTACAAGTTTTTTTAAGCTCTAATGAAGGAACATAGCTTGACAGTAAGAATGATGAGACTCAAAATGAATGTTACAAGAATAATTGAGTTATCACTGTTAGTCAATTTTAAATTAAATTACTTAAAGCAACATAGCTCTTTTACCTGATGAGGGTTTGTCTTTATTACTGATAATAACATTAGCTTTTCTAATTTAATTTCATTTAGCTGATTGCAGTTTGAAAATATGTCTGTCAGAAGATGAGTTTTTAGGTAGAGTTTTTTTGTTTGTGCTCAACTGTAAAAAGACTTTGAGTTGTTTAAACTCATTATCTTTTGTACTGAATTACTTYTGATCTGTTTGTTTTTGTCTATAGATGGACACTCAGTGTAAGATGATAAGACAGTTGCTGTCCATTAAGGAGGAATCACAGTTATTTGTGAAAGARAACAGTGGCCGATTGGGTAATGATTTTTCTTGTTTTTAAAAATTTCTGTGGAAATATTTGACACTTTCAGTGATGGTCTGGAAAATTAACTTTCACACTGATTACTGTTTCCTACCAGCTGAAGAGGCAGGATTCCAGGATCTTTCACCAGACCTCATCAGGAACCTCATGTCAGCACCTTTATCAACAACAACTACATAAACAATTTGTTCTCTAATGCGCACTTTAGCCTTTTTTTTTCTTCATTTGCATTTTCAGAAGTTTTAAGTTTTTTTGTATTTACTTCAAAATAAAATTTTGTGTTTTAATTCAACAACTTTATTAAAACCACAAATAGGTTCATATAAAAATGATTAAAAAAATAAGAATTAAATTCAAAATTAATTTAAACAAATATTACAAAGGTATTAATCACAAATACAAATCACTGATTTACAAAAAGGCTACACTGCCAGTGGTTCCACATTTTGGACTTAAACCTGACTGAGCTTACTGCAATATCTGTTAGTACCAGGATAATGTTATTTGTAGAAACGTAATCTCCACATAAACCTGAACATAAGGTTACGTAATACAGCATGAAAAGTGGGGACACCAACAAATAACTGACTTGGACTAGTCTATCTCGCCATACTAAGCAGCATCCTCATTCCGTCATTATACGCCACTTTAAGTTTCTGTAAACTGCTTTGTCTGTGTACAGTCTCCATAAGTGAGCAGTATACAGAGGAGTGCAGTTTGCTTTAAAAAGAACCCATTTTACTGAGACAGAACACATCCTGAACTTAGGTACAAGCATGTTAACTTGTGCATACATTAAATGTCATCTATAAATGTCCATGTCATCAGCCAGATCATCAATTATATAGTGTCCCAGGTGTTTAACAACAGCACACACTTTAAGACCAACGGGAAGCACCAACTTCTGGTCCTCCTTGGTTTTTATAATCATAATTTTATTTTTCAGTTCTTTGTACATAATGTCACTCCTGACCATATTGTGAGCAGGTGCTCAATAGTTGGACTGGCACCGCAAGGACTAAAAATGACCAGATCATCAGCATACATGATATGGTTAATTATGGTCCCACCAACAACACAGCCAGTCCCACAGTGTTGTAACCACTTTAATAAATCAACCATTTATTGGAAGGGGAGACAAAATAATTTCGTCTTCYGTTTTAAATTGACTGTGACTGATAATGTCCATGTTAAGCCAGCAGGGGGCAGTAACTGGCTAAAATTAATTGATTAAACTTGGAAAATGATCTAAGTAGATTTTTCCATAAAGCCTTAATTAAGTTATCATTTGGAAATCTTAAACTATTTAGACCACAAGTCATTAGGAAACAATCTGATGTTTTTGAAACTTTGATGGCATCCTTCAAAGATTTGTTGTGTTTATGAAGCAGATTACATATACATATA
>NW_013952406.1:5415804-5426053 GCF_001266775.1 Austrofundulus limnaeus | reverse complement strand
ATATATAACTGTTAAACCAGTCTATGGTGGTTTGTACCAGACATAAAATCTGACTTTAACTATGCAGAAATAAATTAAGTCACGGGATGTATTTGGTCAGACACAGTGTGGATAATTACTTCTTTATAAATATCCAAAACAATAATTTGAACAGCAGTATTCTTAAATATATGATTTAGTGATTGTTAGAAAGGTAAGAAGACCACTTAACCCATAGACTATTAACATTTTTTTTGTAAAATTGGCTTGTACAAAAAATAACCCATTAGGAAAAGCAAGTTAAAATTTCTAATTTACACTCTTTTATTTGTACACAGACCTTAGTGCTCACCCTCAGTCACATTTACTTCCTTTTGGTGTTGCATCTATTTCACTTCATCAGTGTCCCTTGACCATAGCAGGCCCCTCCCCCACAGTGACTCACCCCCTCATCTCTTGCTTGGCTTGGTTACTGATGCAGAACGAAGCTTTGACATTGTACCAGTCAGTCAAAGCTTATTTGCCATTGCTTACATTTTTTGAACCTATTCATTCAATTCTGCTTACATTTCATTCATGCCTTCGCCTCCCTTTTTTYCCCCTGCCTTTCAACACGAGTCAATAACTTTTTCTGCTATTCATTTATGATAATGTGGTAAATTCTACTTATAGTTCTAGTCAGGGAAGTGAGTAGAGAGCAAAAGGACAAGCAAAGGGAAGACGTGTGGGGTTGTGACCATGAGAGTTGCGAATAAGAGAAGATGGTGCACACCAGGAGAGATCGATTCTTATTTAGATGAAAATGAGGCTTGATGCTTGTAGGGTGAGAGGAGGGCAACTTTGGCATCTAAATGAGAAGAGCTTTCACAGAATTTGTCCTGAAATGGATCGACAACAATAAAACAAAAAGTTGACAAAGCCGTTGACAGACTTCACTTTAAAGAGGGATTGTCTCTGACAGTGCTAGGAAATTACTTTAGGGACTGATTGTTTAAAATAATGTGTTGCAATGGATGCTTAAGTAAATAAATGTGTGTATGTGGAGGTTTTGGCATGCCAAGGTTTTAAAAAGGAAAATCTACTTGATTAACACATAAGGGTTAAATTGTTGAAGGCCAGAACTGCGACCTGTGGTGAATGCACGTGCATAGAGCAATTACTTTTTACTGTATTTGCTATTCTTGTTGTCTCCAACTTTAGATTGATTAGTTACAGATTGTAGTAGATGGATGGTTGGAGAGTCAGCATAAACCACTGCCAGTTTGGTCATACTCCCTCATGCACACTCATCATCTCCTCTCAGTACAGCAGGACTGGCTGCTGCTTTCCTCCACATCCATCCAGACAGCCATTCGTCTCGGAAAGCTGTCTCTGTGATATGAGTGATAAACAATACCAGAACTGCCTAGTTTGCAAAAAAAAAAAAAAAACCAAAGACACTTGTTTTCAATCTGCTGTCAACATTTTCATACAGAAAACTGATGGGATGTTTCATTCATCTGGGCTTTGGAACAGAGTGATTTTCTAAACCTGGGCTGTTTGGGACTGAATATTATACTTGAAACTGTCACACTTTGCTCACTCATAAAAGTAACTTTGTACACAGTTTGTACTTGGCTCACACTAAACAGAAACATAATTCAGTAAATATAAAAGCTATTACACATCAGTCAACATAGGCTGTAAGTTTGTTCAGTATTTACATTATTACAGTTGTGTGTTTATCTGGCTAGAAGTAAACAACAACACAAGCTTTTAAAAATTCGCTCAAAACTACACAAGCCCTCTGTTAGACCTACAAGCCTTACATTTCAAAGTTTTTGTTCAGGAGGAGGTCTTTCTCAGCAGAATCTGGTACTGAATAAAAGTTAACCACTTYATGCTATTGCAAACAATTCAAAAGTTATCATTATACCACCGTAGTGGCTGTCATTCTTAAAGCATTTTGTTCATTTACCCACCCACCAGCTCGTGCTCTGTAGTACTATGAGCTTTAATGGTCAAAGGCAGCCACACCGCTCGCGCTGAGGAACGTCTCACATACTCGCGCGACATCAACAACAATGGCAAACCGTGTTCTGTTTTGGTAGATTTCTGATCGGAGCCACACGGCCAGAAATATTTATATCATATAGTTGCACCTAATTTTATCCTTGRATTGGCACGTTGCGTTTTAAAGGCGTGCTACGTTTGTGATTACATTTTTTTTTCGTTGTGCAGTTTTTTTTTTCTTGGAAAATGTGCGAGTCGCTCACTCCGTCTGTGCATGTGTGTCCCTGCCGCTTTTCTGCTGGGGCTGCTAACCTAGCTGCTTTTCAGACGGTGGTTAGCCAACGTTAGCTTTGCTGCGTTCATCGACTAGCAAAAAGAAGAAACAAAGACGAATGTAAAGCTCGATTTTTAGCGCTAGGTTTATGCAATACGACCCAGACTTAATCGTTAATTGTCGYTGTTGTGTACGAAAAGAAGTGTTGTATGATTTGTCGTGGAAAACACTTTGCTGGCTAGCTGAAAGGCTAGCTGTTTGATTGTATTCTTCGGCTGAGGAAAACGGCGAGTTTTCTTTAGAAGTATGGATGATCAGACCAGGATGCTGACGAGCCTCGCCGGACTCAGTGGACTGACACAGTCCGATGTCGTTGACCCAGACTCGGTCAGGAAACAACAGTCCCTCGTTCAGCCGCAACAAGACATTGGGGATATTCTACAGCAAATAATGGCCATCACCGACGAAAGCTTGGACGAGGCACAGGCCAGGTAAGACATACGAAAAGCCCTTTTCCCCCCTGCACAAGATTGCTAAGCTAACACGTCTCATGTTTAGGTTCAGACTTTTATGTAACACGTTAAAAAATAAGGCAGTTGTATCCATAATGTAATTTGGCTGGTGCTGTGTGTAATTCGTAGTTAAAATAATAAGGCCAGTGAACAATTTGTGCCATAATATTTCTGAAATCCACTGACTTTAGAGTGATAATTTGCTCAAAATGTTTTCCTCAAAGCGCACATGCCATGGTTTATTTGCTACTAAAAACGTGATTTGAACTCTATCCCAATTGGTTTATTAGTAATAAAAGCTTAAAAAAAGTTGACACTTGCTTTTGTCTGTAGTCTATAGTTGCAAAATTTTCACATTATTTTGCCATCAAAGTTAAACTTGCATGGATCTTAAAGTATTGCTTAAGTTAATGGCTCATCTAYTGGAAAACATGGAAAACAAAAAACTTTCTCTCAACAATGATTAAGTTTTTAAAAAAAGCAGATTCAGTCTGTTTTTCAGTTTGCTTTGGGAAAAGCCTTTGTTAAATAAGTTTAAATCATGTAGTCAACTATCTTAATAAAACTGACTACATGTATGCATGYATGTATTGTATGTATGTAAATATATATAAAGTTAGACATAAACGCATACAGGGCAGGACTAAGACACTCAGGGGTCCTGGGCACAAATACTCAGTTCCTCCCCCTCATCACATACCATGCCAAGCCATTTTGCACTGGTTAGCAGGATTTTCCCTCAGCACAACCCATCAAAGAGTCTGTTTTGTTTGATCACAATTCAACATTTCATAAGCCAATAAAATTCACTGTTGCTCGTATTTTTTTAACTCAGATKTGAAATTGATTTTGAGCATTCATCATATATTTTTACACTTACAAAGGGCCCTTTTGCATCAAGGGTCTGCCTATTGGCATGTGTCCAAGTTACTTTATGKTGTATGGACAGTTCATCTTGGGCTTTGCCTCACAGCAGGTCTATAACGTTAGATGTCGTAGTGCAAATGATTGGGGAAAAATAGGAAAAGTTAAGAATACTCAGTCCTAAATAATAGTTAGGTCGAGTAAGTGATGTGTCAATTATGCATGTGTGACTCCTCATAATATTTGTTTTAGAAGTGTCCCACTTATCATAAGCAGCATGCATTCCGCTGAGGGACTAACTCACACTCATTTGCCATGTGGCTGAAGGAGCACAGGGTCAGTTTCAAATGAAGCGTCAGTATTTCAACAATAGACAACCGTCCACTGCAAGACTCTGGCCACAGTGTGATGTGTCATTAGCTAGTGATTTTCCACCCAACATTTGACCACCTGGTTCTCTTAATTAATTCACTCCTTTCACTCCCTCCCTCTCTGGTGTTCATCCTTTTCATTGTGTGCTGGGTGCAATCAATTCTCCTATAATGTGTACGCGAGTGCAGCTGTCCRCAAATCGAGTTTCTATTAATGAGATGAGGGGGAGGGATGACGCTATACCAGCAGCCTATGAACATGGGGATGTTGCACTTTCTTGACCACTAGTTTATAGACTTAAACCACATGCCTCAGTTTGTGACAGCATTAATGATGTTAGGTGTTTGTTGCTCATGCTTATTCATTTTGACTATTTTGTTTATCTTTAAGTTGTGTGGTACAAAAGTTAAACTATAGTTAAATTTCATGTTTTCTTTGAAGTTAGAGACAGTTGCAGTGTAGAATGTTATAAATCTGTGAAGTCTGGTGGTGATTAATTTCTTGTGGTTAATGTATCTTCCTGTAATATTCCTTTCTTAAAAATAAATATTAAAAAAAAAAAAACGACCTATTTACTCAAAAGCAGTTGTGGTATTTACAATAATGTGCATCATTCTATAGCACCTTCTTAAACTCCCAGAGTGCCTTTTTGATATTATTATTTGTTTGTTCGTGTTTGTCATTTTACTTGTGTTTTATTTCAGATAAAATGTCTAAACCTGAGTAAATTCACTACTAAACAGCTGATGTTGTTACAAAAGTTGTGGTAATACTASTAGCCACATATACTTGTAATAAATACTTGTTGGCGTGACTTCATTTGACAGTCCTTGTTTTCATTTTTCACTCTAACCATGTTTGACATGTATACATCAATCTTTCCTGTGACCATGACAATATACAAATCAGTGTTGAGATGTCTTATATGGTAGCATGACATCCCCTTTATGCAGAGTGGCAGTGTGTTAGAATGAGGAGTGGCCAGCAGTCCCCAGAACTTTGTGTGGCAGAGTACACTTCCTGCTTGCCATCCACCCTCATTCTCTCACCCTGTCACCATATGTTGAGATACAGACCATAGGAATCTGTTAATAAATTGGCTTGTATGACTGTCATTCAAGTTCTAGCACAGGATGGGGCTGAACCACTTGCATCCTATAATCAAACAGATTATTATTATGTCATGACGATTTTGATTTTTGCTTTTGTCTGTTTGAAATCTAATTAGTAGGGCTGTGTATTGGCAAGAATTTGGCGATATGATACATATCATGACAGAGGGGTCATGATACGATATATCCCGATATATTACGATACTGTAAGCAAGGCAATATATCGCGATATATTGCGATTTTTTTGTCCAAAAATTCTATTAAATAAAAACCTCTTACTGGGAAAAAATGAAAAACCAAAATTCATTGTCTCAGAAAATTCTAATATTACATAGACATACTTTTGATACATTTAGCTGTGTTCTGCTTTCTATTTTATTTGTTTCATATTTCATCCATGTTTTCAATTATTAGACAAAATTTGCCAATAAATAGTTTGAAAATATTTATTTTGCAGCTTTTAGTTTTTAATATTAATTTACAATATGGTCACCCAACACTTAACAATAGCCTCTACCTCAACAGGTAGAGGAGCCAAATGGCTGGCTCACTGCTGCCAACTAGTGGTCAGAGGCTGAACTACAACATAAAAATGAATGGCTGGCAGGAATGTTGACATTTTAAACCTTAATAAAAAATCAATACAGGGCTTTAGAATATTGATACAGTATCAGGAAATGAAATATCGCGATATTTCAGTGTATCGATATTTTCTTACACCCCTACTAATTAGTGTTTTTAGGTAAGAAGTTGAGTTGTTTTGATTTTGATAGTTTTATCCTAACACTTTTATTGCATATCATATGTCTGATATTAAATCAGATATATTACTAGCAAAATCTGTTTTACATTTTCAAAAAAGCACCCGAAAAGTCTTCCTGATGTATATTTTATAGTTCTTTGTAGAAAACAAGTGTCACTCAAGTTTTATGGCAATGATGGATAACTTTATAAAAGTGTAGCAAGTCTAGTTTACAAGATCCAACTCATTCTTAAAACCTGTTTGTGTCTCTTGACTTGAAAGACTTGCCATCAGTCCACATTAGGGCTCATATTTATACCTGCTAGTACAGAATATCTTAATTATCAATAAATGTGTTAATTATAAGCGTATTGCTTTTTAATATTTTAGTATGACTACTTTAAATTTTAATACAATTAATAAATGCTTTTTAGTATTTGAATTATTAGTCTTTTTTATTTATGTATTTTTAATTGAGCAGAAAATTAATACAATTCCTTAAAATGGCTGGTGAATAAATAAAAATCAAATGAAAGAAAAAAAATCACTCTTATATAGTGCCTTTTTGACCTCTACAGATTCTGTTTGACTTTGGACCATGTACCTACACTTCCAGTTTGGGTGTTGSAGCGCTAAGTGCTCCAGTGACCTCTGGCCCCTCTGAGGCCTTGACTCTCCACAGCTTCTCTATTTCCTCTTTCAGCCCTTGGT
This sequence comes from Austrofundulus limnaeus, assembly GCF_001266775.1. Taxonomy (NCBI): domain Eukaryota; kingdom Metazoa; phylum Chordata; class Actinopteri; order Cyprinodontiformes; family Rivulidae; genus Austrofundulus; species Austrofundulus limnaeus. The sequence goes on along the minus strand of NW_013952406.1, from coordinate 5,419,495 downwards.
TTTTCTTGAGCTCCTTCCTCCTGATGTTACAGTCACTCACCTGGGTTAACAAGGTCTCCATCAGATGTTGATGAACCAGTACATTCTGATGAGAAATGAGCTCCTAGAACAAGACATTCATAGATGAGGGCAGATAATTTATCACTGTTGGATTGCTACTAAACGGGCAAGCCTAGAGACAGGGGTTAGATGGAATGGATGTTGTTAACTATGTTAACTTCAAAACCCATCCTCCAGATTACCTCTGAAAAAAACTTCAGATTCAGTGTTCCAACATTTGAGTGAATATAACATTAGAAAGAAAGCTAGAAAAATGCCAAAGTCTGAGAGGAAAAATAGAGAAGCTGTGGAGAATCAAGGCCTCAGTCATGCCAGAGGTCATAGGAGCACTTGATTCTTCGACTTTATATATTTATATTAAGGATAGATGGATGGATTGGCAAGTCAAATGCTATTACCCCAATTGTTCAAATTCCCCTAACTGCAGTTCAAGAAGCCACTTGAAGTTTCCTATAAACTTTATTGTGTAGCACAAGTGATTTTTGTGTGCTTACCATTTAGGGCAGGGGTGTCAAACTCATTTTCACCGAGGGCCACATGAGCGTTATGGTGGCCCTCGAAGGGCTGTTTGTAATGAACTTTGACGTTTCATGTTTGACTAAACAGTGTTTTAACATGTCCTCTTTTAAACACTGATAAGAAGTGTATGACTGATTAAATCTGAATTAAAAATACAGAAATATTATTAAAAGTAAAACTAATGAAGTTTTACTCACTGATGAGTGTCTAGTAAGTATGCATTATGGCAGATTTAGTTTATGGTTGATGCTGCTGACTTTTAAGCAGCTTATTTTCAGACATTAACACTGCTATCCAACTAAATTGCTCAGTTACTTAAAGTTACATCAACAGCTCAGGGGTAGGACAGTTGTTATTATCTTTCACTTTTTAAGTTTATTTTGTTGCATTTAATCATAAATTTAGTGTACAATTGATATAAGAAACAATTTTCATGTTAATATATACATATATATTACACATATTATATGTGTGTATATGTTAACACACATACACACACACACACACACTTTTTTTGTTTGGGGGGGCCCCCCCCCCCCCCCCTCCGTGGGCCACACAGGAGCCACCTTGAGTTTGACACGTGATTTAGGACATTATGAAAATGAACTTACACAGTTACATGTCATCAGTAGATTTTTGTGACACAAAAGAGACGTTCATAGTCAGATTTCAGAAAGGATTTGGTTTTTGCTCTAGTATTCACCATCCTTGTCTTTTGTGTATGTGTGTTTGACCCCACAGCTACAGATGCTAATTTTGGGTGGGGGGTTGGGTTTAGGACCAAGATGTGGATTGAGTTTAGGTTAGCTTTATGGTCAGGTAGGTACCTGTGAGGTTAATTTTAGAGTAAATGGTCAGGGTTAGGCCATAAAATTACCAAAATGTGAATGGAAGTCAATCCACGGTCCCCACRGGGATATAAAAACAAACCTGTGTGTGTGTGTTTACAGTGTAGAGTGTCTGCTTCTTCTCATCATCTTTCCTGTTTCTGGTGTGTTTTTGTGGCAGCAGTACTACAGCATTTGAGTCATTCTTTGTTTCTGTGTGAATGAAAACAGTTTGTGGAGATGGTGCCATGTTTAYGAGGAAAATCATTGTTTTGGAAGGACAACATTTCCATGTGTTCAGGGCCTAATTACTGTCACCCTAATTAATCAAGAAAATGAATGAGTTTTGTTTTTGTCATTGCATTTAAATTTAAAACGTTTTGTCACCTCACCATCTACTTTCATGCAATGACAGCTTCTTTAAGAGGTTGAAATCAGATCATGTGTATTACCTCTGAAATTAGGTTCACAGTAATCATGACCTTGAGGTTTGGCATTATTACTTGTTCCATCAAGCAAAGTATTCAAATGACAACATTACTCTTGTTAGTGTGGACTGACGCATCAAGGATGCTCCTGTGCTAATAAAGGCATCTGCCTATTCAAAATGCCTCTAAACATCATGGCTTTGTTGTGTTTTTTGGCATTACGCACTTTAGAAATGATGCATGCATCATGCATACACATCTTTTACCTGTTTCATCCCTCTTCTTTCTTACAGAAAGCATGCCCTGAACTGTCACAGAATGAAACCAGCACTCTTCAGCGTTCTCTGTGAGATCAAAGAGAAGACAGGTGAGATTTTACTTCACTCTGTATACTCCGGTGTGCACAAGCTGTAACTAACTGGTGAGATAGAGTGCCTTTGCTTCAGGTTCTTTTAGTAATGCTTTCTTTTTTAAAATTCTTCTGATGAAAATAGGTTGATTGAAAATTGCTTATCTTTATATTAAATGTATTTRTTATTTGTGTATACTTTAATTCAAGATTACACAAAATATGCACACAATGGCTGTTTTGAGCAATTATAATAGAAGCTCAGGCTATTTCTSAGTATTGTCCAAATGAAATGAATCTTAGTAACTTTTTAGAAACAGTCAGACAGCAGAACTCGCAAACATCTCTGATTTTACTTACTGTCATTGCAGTGTTTATTAAGTTCAAATTGTGTGATTTTACATTTTGTCATTTTCTATTTTAAATGATGAATAGTAATTTTTTAATATGTATGAACTAATAGACTTGCAAATGGGTAAAGATTGGCAATATTTGCCTTGTTTAAAGCATGGCAGAAAAGACAGGCTGGAATTATCTTTGCAAGTATTAAAAACTGCACTAAAGTGTAAATGGAAGTAAATTTCTACAACATAGGAACCTCTAAACTCTGAACTGTCACATTTAATGATTTGTTTTTAAGTTGGTTTTGTAGTGAGTTTTAATATTTTGATGTTTTWATTTGTTAACTGTATTTTACACTTTTATTTCATGTTGCTAAAAGCCCATCTAGGGACGGGCATTGCAAATTAGCTCTGACTATAAATGTTAAAGTGTATAGTATTGTTAATACTTGACACTTGTCCCTATTCAACTAAACAATAAATCAAAATGAAATGAAATAACACTAAATTTCAATGCACACAATTAATTCAAGTCTTCCCAGTAGATATTTATCTTCAAAGTAAACAGTTGATTATGACTTGTCACTAATTATGTCAGCTTACTAATAAATTTTAGTTAAAATCAGATATGATATTTATGATATGGTAGGTTACACGGGGTAGTTTTTTTAATCTTTCTGGGATCTTTTCAACCTTCTTGTGTTCTGTTCCTTTTCTTTCACTGTCCTTATGTATTTTATAACAGTAAGCCTCTCTTGTTCAAATACAATTTGAAAATGCTGCACTGCTGCCTATTGTGGCCCTCTGTCAATAATGTATTATTGCTCTCCAGTGATTGGAGAAAAGTAAAGGCTAGGCTTGAGAGAGTGGGGCAGGGTATACTGTTTCCCAGGCAACCAGTGGTCTTATTTACCCTAATGCCATTCACTTTGATTTTCATGTTTAGTCTCCCAACAAACTAGATAGAAGGAAGGATAGTACGTGTACTGTAACCACATAAGAGAAGCTGACAAGAATGGAGTTGGATATACAGTATGTTCATACTTGAGGCAAGTATTCCAAACATGGGATGCATAGATCTAAGCTTTGCCTGTACTCTGCTGGCCATCTGCCATATAGTTCCCTGACTGCACTGTGTACCTGCTTTGGTATTTCATTGCCACTGTC
>NW_013952406.1:5413518-5414831 GCF_001266775.1 Austrofundulus limnaeus | reverse complement strand
CCCCTCACGGGCCCCATTGTCTATCTTTGCGATGTGAAATGACTTAACTCCATTGTTGCTTGTGGAGAACCAGTCAGTAAACCTATGGTATCTCCACAGATTTTTATAAAGTGTTTCGTCACTAACAAACATGAACTTGTATYAGCACCAACACATTCACAGTACGTCTTCTTTGTGCATGTACGCACAGACTCATGCACACACATACACAAACAGGGATAAAAGAAAACTCTGTCTTGGGTCTACTCCTACTGCTTCAGTCTTGTCCTCTCCCCCTCCTTTTCTGTACCTCGCTCCCATTCTTGAAAGAGAAGACTTGCTCTGAACTCGGGGCTTTGATATGGTAATGTAATGGTGGTGGTGGAGGAGGAGGGGAGGTGGGGACTGGGGGAGGGGAGGTGAATTCCTTTGAGTGCTGCAGTTGGTTAGATTGTTTTCATTGTAAAAGAAATGTTCTGCGCAAATGTCAGTACCCAACCTCCCCCTGCTGCCATCACCCCAAAACACTGTTTTACTGGTTTCTGTGTTGTCTTAAGCTTTCAAATTAAACATGACCTCTAGGTGCATAATTTTTAATTGTTTTTATTTGAATAAAGAAGTACTCTAAAAAGAAGTTAAGTTACTCAAGTCGGGACTGAAAATATGTTTTTTAATATATTCTCAAGGGTATTTCTAAAAATACTTTTGGTGCAATGGGCAGCTTGTGTTCAACTCACAAAACCCAAACACTTTTATTATTACAAGTTTTGCCTGTAGTTTGGGTATGTTTTTTTTTTTTTTCACTTGTTAGCAGTACCTGTCATGCATCCTCTCCTGCCACCTTTAAGTCCTTGTTTCAAGCTTGAGTTTTCCTAGTTTATTTTTGGAAGGGTTTTAAGTTAATATAAAAAATAATGTCCCAACGGATAGTTTAGGTGGATACAGCAAAGTAATTGCACCCCCCTCCCCCTTTTGAACAATTTCACAGCCATCATCCTTCTCATCTTAGTAACCTGTTTGATAAACAAATAAATCTGGAATAATGCTACAAGTAGATGCTGTTTTGCATACTTTAAATAGAAAACACACTTGCTGCACATTAACTACATGACTGTAGAGTACAGTGATGAACTGCAGCGTGTATGCCACTAGCAGGGTGAATGGAGAAAAAGTCCAGCCTATATAAAAATGATGTACTTTTTAGTTGACCCTTTAAAATTCAAGTCTTATGGTAACCCTACTCCCTTGAATAAATTCAAAAGTGCAGACCAGTCAAAAAAGTGCAAGAATTTGCATTTTACACTATTGGATCTTAAGAAGGTTCTAAGTAGAGC
>NW_013952406.1:5391904-5413008 GCF_001266775.1 Austrofundulus limnaeus | reverse complement strand
ATATTGTACAGGTTTCTCTTTCATTTTCTTAAAATGATCCCACACTTTTGAACTCCGTTGCTGGGTAGCCATGATACCAGAGCCTGTTTGTATAATGTCTTGTGACGTCCACGGCCTACCCCAGTTACCACTACTGTGCATGTGTGTCAAGGACAGAAAGGCAGATGTGGCAGCGGAAGGTGTCAAAGCAGTTTGGAGAGAAAAACAAAGTAAAGAACAACAACAAAAAAAGAAAACGATTAATCGACTATTAAATTAGTAATCGATTATTTTAATAATCGATTAGCCATCGATTAATCGTGGCAGCCCTACCTACATAGTACTTTAGCAAAAAATAATGTTTTTGGTAATGAGATAAAAGAAGGTAATTTAAAGGCCTCAAAAGCCTTTTTTTCTGTTTTTACTGGCTTGAATACTCTGTAAAAATAGTTTTACAGAAAACTGTTGAAAACTCTTTAGTGGAATTGAACAAAATTTTCACTGCTTTCTTTTGTTAATGTGTTTAAGTAATGACATGCACTACTTTTAGTTTTTAGAGATTGTAACAGACTTTTTATGCTGATGCTACAACCTTTTGTTTTGTACTGCAAAACCAGCAACCCCTGTAACACCAGTGCTATAAGCTTTWAAAAAAGGGCATGTACAGCCTTGCRTACCAAAGCATATAACTGCTGTAGTTGTTTACTCACCAGAGTCAGAGGAAGAAAACCTTTTTTTCTCCCTTGTTAACCGTCTGCAATGTTTACATCTAAATAATCAGATGTCATATGTTATATACCTCTGTGTGTAACCAGATTAATATTTTTTGCATAAACATAATAAAATATAGTTAGTTTGTGTAGTACAAGTTTTTCTTAAGTTTTATCAAATTTTAAACCTTTTTGTTTTGGGCAGGTAACCTTTCATGTCAGGTCGGTAACATTTGTTGTCATTTGCCCAACAGGGCAGGTAAAAAAAAACAAAAAAAAAAAAAACATGTCAATTTGTAGTATGATGTTTGTCTATAAGGATCCTATTTTTTATGTAAATGCTTTCACAGATGCACACCCTCCTTGTAGATTAGATTTTTTTTAATTAGCAAGTTTGAAACCATCATTTCAAAAGCAGCAAAATTAACTTGAATCAGCGTTTTTATTGAACGTCTTAATAGTATAATGTATGTTCAAATCTCCTGGAGGAGTAGTAGCCATCCTTTAAAAAGATGGAGAAAAAGGCTCCTTTAAAAAAAAAAAAATGTCATGTCAGTGTCTAGGATAATTAATTAGAGATAGAAGATGCATGTCAGTCACATTATCTTACTTTATGTTGGACTCTACCTAAAASAGTTGGTGAATTATGTCACGCCAGGTAATATGTAATTTGTAAAAGTTTCTATTCTCCAATGTGGAGTAAGTTTGTTTTTAATCATTTTATTATTTCATCTTTTATATTACTATTATCACATTTAATACCCTAGTGAGAAAACAACATAGAAAACTGCTTTTAATCTTATACAATATGGGACACTTAATTATTACAACAAAACCATATCTTGGCACAAAACAGTTGAGTTTATTGAAATGTTTTCGTTCTACATTTGGCTGAGATCTGTACATTTGTCTCATTGAAGCAATTTAATTATCATGTTTTAAGAGCCCATTTTGGAACAAATTAAAAGATATGAGTTAGGAACCTGAAGGGAGTAGTTTGTTCAACTGTGTGAGGGGACCCTTACAATTAATTTCACAGGAAACCACATAAACTCAATTAACACTGAGATATCAAATTAGCATTTTAGGTATTACAGAGGTTTGCGGTATGCTCCAAATAGGCTATTGATTTATCTACAWTTAACACTTCTTGTTAGTTATGCCCTTTGGTTTACTATGACAATGTTTTTTATATGAACATGCACARGATCATTTAAATAGCTTTTCAGGAATCTGTGTGGTTTGTGATGTCCTGCCACTCTTTTATTCTACTCTTTTGCAGATAAAGATGAGGAGAAAAAAGATAGGGTGTTGAAGGGGGCGCAGGAATGATACAGAGATTGATGAGGCAGTAAGAGCAAGAGTAATTACTCGGTGTCCATTCCCCAAGCCAGATTGGCAGACGGCTAATATCACATAGACCCCTGGCCCTGACAGACACCCCCACACACACATTGAGACACACACCCTAACTTAAACTGGAGAACCAGAGCTCCCTAACTCCTAGCGTGGGCCTAATAGTGTGTGGGCCAATTGATTTCCCCATGTGGTATTATTCCTGAAGGAAATGGGCTTTTGTATATTAAAAGGGGATGTTTCATCAAGGACAATGATTTAGCTGTGCACTGGCTGTATATTTAAAAGGAAGAAACATGTGGGTTTATGCATGCCTGAATGCAAAAAAAGAAAGGAAAAAAAAAAGCCAGAGGTAAACGATTAGTCTTTTTTTCTGTAATTTATTTATTTTTAATCAAAATGTCTAAAGATGGCCCAGCACACCTCCCAGAAGTTGTATTATAATTGTCTTTTGGCTTCCCTTCAAATTAAACCACACAGTCAATTTCATTTGAGGTTATTTGCAGCTACATGGTCACATATTAATTAAAATAGGTTTTTGCACCATGCAATATTGAGTGTCTTGTTTGTKYTATTTATCACAAATGAAAAAGACTCATACATTTTATCTTCCCTTTATAGTATGTCTATACTTCTCAAACTGTTTTTAGGTGGTGCTTTCAAAAGAAGTCAGCATCTTCTTAATTAAAGATATGTAAATTAGGTCTCAGCTGGATTGCACTAGTTTTGCGGCAGTGGGATAGGAGAGTCTCTGAGCTTGGCTTCTAATCCTGACTAATTAAGGATTAATTACAATTGATGGGTGTCTTCCACCCCTTAGCATTAATTCACATTGCTGTCCTAGACAATATGTTTGTCTGTTTCACACCATGTCATAAATACTGGAGAGAAATAGAAACATCAGAGCCGGGAGCGGGAGGGGTCTAAACAGCAACCCAAAGATTAGCAGTATTCATTAAGCATAGTACGCTTCATTAGTGTAGTTGTGAATTAAGGCTGTAGCCCTATTTTTCTTACATATTTAAATCTGTAATCTGAGAAGTGAATATTTGTTTAAATATATATTTATAATGTAAACTTTGTTTCATGTAATTGTATGAATGGATTCAAAATGTATGTTAGGCACAAGTAACCAAGTATCATTCCCAAACATAAATACTGTTGAYGCAAAGGTTTTATTCTTAACTTAGCAGGTACATATTTGAACTGTGCAGACTAACCATGTCGCATCAGTTCTCTCTGGCACCATCTGACTGTGTCATAATGCTTGTTCACKTGTTATAAATGGGCACCGCTCTTCTGATCTATGGCTTAATTGCCACCAAATTTGCATAACAGTGCAAATTAACGACCTCTCAAATGAGCGTTCATTTTTCACAAAGTCTTTAGGAGCTCCTTAAGAGTCTGTGCTAATGAGCACAGGAGGCAGCTGGCCTGATGAGAGTTGACTGAGGGAAGATCCTTGCAGTGCTGTAACAAGGCTCCTGCCTAGGTGCTCCTCACCCTTTTGTGACATTTCAGATTTTTTTTTTCATACTGCATCTTTCTCTCCCTGTCTGTAGAATTTTACTGGACTGGGGTTATTAGGGTAACATTGTGCTCATAGGTACTTAACAATGTTTGAAATATCTGTCCCTTGTTTTAGTGTGAGTCATATTGACAGGAAGATATTTTCAAGGAGAAGGAGATTTATTTCTTGGTCTCTTAACTTGGCCTGATAAGTGATTTATTTCTAGTCAGTCTGACATTTTTTCTACACTGACTTGAATCAAATTTTACTCAAATGGCAGTTGAGCACCAGCTGGGAGCAAATATCATTCATTTAATACAATTTATGCAATCTCTGTGAGCTTAAATTATAGGAGGCAAGAGAATATGCCATTTTCTGAAGATCRTTTGACTAAATAAAAACAATTACAACAAACTACAATGAGATTTTAATCAGCATCTCAATGACTTTAACTGGTCAAGTCACTAATATTTATTACTTAAATATTTATTTTTTAATTTAAACATAGGGAAAAATAGATGTTTATGACTGAATGTGAAAAATGTGTGTAATCATGTACTAAGTATGTGGGACATTTGCGATCAATAAATGATTTTAACTCTTTTTTTCCCCCACATCATTACTTTTGTTAGATTTATTGTTTCTGTTTTTATATAATATTACATTAGAATGTAGATTTTTGACTTGTGAAAAAATATTGGAATGGTAAGCAAGAAAATTATTTAAATGACAGTTTAAATTTATTAGGAAAAATGACAGTCACAAAAATAAATCAAGTGTTCTGTTGTCTGATAATTGTGTACACAATGCAATGGCACAGTTGATATATTTCCCCCTTTGTTTTTATTTGTGTTGTTATCATTGCTTAAGTGTCCGAGCCTCTCCATCCCTTTAGGTAATTATGGGCTGATTAATGATGTGTTGGACTGAAGCGTTGTTTGCCCAAGGTGTGAATTCTCCAATTTACACTTTTGTCAAAACACACTGTGTTTATTCTGGTTGTTTACCTCTGAGTGTGTTTGTTTGTGTCAGAGTGGGGGGGCTGTGTGCAACAGCCCAACTACCCAAACAGATGCTTATTAGCATGAGCTGCTTAAAGTAGGAATGAACATATGGATTGGGCTCATTTAGTTGACTGTCCTTTACACAAAATATTGACTTAAAGCATTATTAAGCAACCCATGCTTATAATAAATGGCATCAAAGATTAGGATGGCTAAATACAACTAGCAAGCAATAATGACAGAATGTGATAAAGACAATTTTTGCATCTTCCTGCATTCAACAACTTTGATTCTCCACCCACAGCGGTTTTTCCGTACTAAATTTTAAAATCGTATGTTTTTTTTTTGTGCATCATTTTCTGTTGTCTTTTTATAATGTAGTGTGCTTAAGTATTTTGTGTAATATTAAAATTTAAAATCAAGCTTGGAAGTTTTGTCATGCATTTTAATATGAAAGGTAGGCTTTCGAAAAGTTGTTTTAAGCATCTTAGTTCRCATATCTTTGCCATTACTATGGATCTATAGCTTGTTAATAAATTCATATTTATCAATTGTATTACCTTAAGTGAAATTTTTTTTAGTAACGTAAATTTGCAAATTTGTGTAACACATTTTCACTGTAAAGAGATTCTGCAAATTTTGTGAACGTGAGCTATTCTAATTCTATTTTTATATTATTAATGGAAACTCTGGTTTTGCCATGTTTTATTTCTCTTTAGTGTACTCGCTCCCTAACGTCTGTGCTCTGAATTTTGTGTATTTCTGTTTCTCTCTCTCTCTGTGTGTCTCTCTCTCTCTGTCCCTTTCTTTCTCGCTCACATATCTTCCTGTGACTCCTTTTTTTTTCCCCAGTTCTCCTTGGTTCTCCTTCTACCCTCTCTATCCTTACCTTTTTTTTCCTTCCTTTTTTCCTTCTCTCCACCGATCCCTTGCTCTCTCCCAGTGAAAGGCTGAGAATACCCAAGGGAGCTGATGCAATTAAAATGCTAATCCTGTCTGTCTACAGAGAGAGGGAAAGGGGGGGCTGACAGCATGAGGGATTGCGGCTCACATGGAGAACTCGACTGAAATGGAGAACAGGGGGTGTTGGGGGGCACTGGGGGAGATGTGTGTGTGTGTGTGTTGGGGGGTGTGCTGAAAGGGAGAAGGGGGAGGGGATGTGTGTTGGGGGAGACGGAGTGAAAAAGGGGATGCTAGTGAGGGAAAAGACAGACAAGGATAAAGCTTGTGCTGTGAGCTGAGCAATGATATACTGACTGCGTTTAAGCCTTATCTATGCCTATGTGTGGAAGGGATTGCAGTTAATGTACAGCACTACACTATTGGTTGGGTTGTTCACCTTTACCTGCACCACTTTATATTTTGCGTGTTGTGTCTGCRCAGCACAATGTTTCCACATTTGCCGTGCAGAAATGAGAATGATTATGTATGCAGTGAGAGCCCAGCTGGATACCCTGAATATTTCATAGTATATGTTTCTCGCTTAGTCTCTCAATGCCACACCGCCCAGCTTGGCGTGTAACGTATGCATAATGGTGATTTCTAAAAGCTATGGATGTTGGCTGTGGGCCCAAAATTGTTTTCCTTTTTTTTCCTTAAAAAAATTAGTRATTAAAACATAATTTTTTTACAGCTCTCCCGAGTTGTTTTCTCTTTGTTTGACACCTACTCAAATAGTAAGGCAAAAAGAAAGCTGCTTAAATACTAGAGAAGAACAACTTTCAGTTCATTGCTTTGCGAATCCTAATGTAAATTTTCTGTTTTTAGTAACAGGGATTTGCATATTCTTTGTCTTTTTACGTGTATGTTTTACTGTCCTTTTCGGTGCAATAGTTGTACTTATCTCAACAGCTGCTATGATATCACCAGGCCGCTAGACTGTGCATGAGTGCAATTCTGGGTAATCACAGCTTAATTGAAGTAATTAGGGGAATGCAGGGGCATTAGGCTACAGCTGGGGGCCATAATGAGTCACAGCAAAAAAGGAGGGGGTCGAGGTGAGAAGCTCCAAAAGCCACCTTTGCCCTCTTTTTGGTAGGTCATTTGGGTATCTCACTGAATAGATGTATACACCAAAATACATCTATGTATGATTAAAATCTGCAGCCTGATGATCACAGACTTTACACAATCAGTTTAATCCTTATAATCATAATGTAAACAAATAACATTCATTGAACAGTTTAAAAAAACAATAGGTTATCAAACTAAAGAGTGCAGAAATCATTGGAAATTTTGAAAGTGAAAAGAAAGAAAGGAGGGAAAAAGATGGGCGAATCAGGGTCATTAGTTCAGGCGACTGGGTCTGCTGCATTCCTAAGCCCTGAGATGGGGGAGCAACACAGCAGGAATGTGCCTTGGGTAGAAAAGAAACGCTAGCRGAGAGGAAAGAAAAGGGCAAGAAGAAACACGTTAAAAAAGAAGAAAAAAGGTGGACAAACTGTTTCTAAAAATCCGCTTCAAAAGTAGAAAATCAAATTGAGAAAAAGAAAAAGCAACGCTGTACTGTGTTATGCCACAGCTCCATTCATTTGTTGCCTTTAATTGTTTCAGTACTACAAATCTTTTTTTTATTGTGACCAGCAGTATTCATTTTGCTGAGATGTTTACAGCAATGGGAATAATTGTAACAAAATAACCCTCAAAAATTAACAAAACAGGTAACTTGGCAAGACTTTGATGGGGAGCTTTGACTAAATATTATAACTCCTAATGAGGACAGGTGTCTGACATGTCATTCTTTCAGTAGGTTCACAGCTATTAATTTATAATTTTTTCTTTTACTTTTTTTAAAATGTTATCTTTAATGTTCAGTTTTCAAGATCAGAATTTGTGAACGCTTAGTTTGAACCAATATGTTCACGTGTAATGCCAACTAATTCATTATGCAGAAATTTAAGCATATAGTTTAGAATCACATTTGATAATAATTTAAGTATCAGCTACTTGCCTAAAAGCATTTATTTAAATGTTTCAAATACTTAAAATTCAGCAAAAAAAAATTAGTATGTAAAACATCCATCCATAAAATAGGTAGTTTATATTTTATAATTAAYAATCACTAAATATTTTCACTGATGCTTAAAATGTAATTTTCATATATGTTATAGAAAATCTTTAGTTTCTGTTAGCTTTATTTTTATTTGGCAATTTTTGTGAATTTTGTCTCAATCCTGAAAATTGATTATTTAAACTGTAACTCTGTGATTCATGCCTTATAATGTGTTTAAACAACTTTTGATACTCTGGTTAGGATGTTTAATTGCGTTAGGGAAACAACTACTCTTACTTTCTGAAGTTGAATGATAGAAAAGCAAAAAGGGCAAGGGGAAATTTAGTAAAGTGTTAAAAGCTGCAGGCTCTGAAAAAGATCATTGTCTAAAGCTAAAACTTCAGAARCAGAGTGGTGTCTGTAAGGGTGAGTGTGTGAGTGCATGTGTGAAAGAGAGAGAGATGAGAGCAAGGCTGCAGGCTGACAGAGGTCCTGGTATAATACAGTGGTGGAGAGCTGCGACTGATAACTATACTTATGGCCACTGGGGCTCATAGTGACAGCACATGCACTTCCATTACTGGTCTCATGCCTCATGCCCATATTTCTGGCAGCCTGCCACAGAGGAAACGCACTGCCCTCTGCTGGTGATTGAGTGGAAGATCAGACTTATTGAAAATTCATTTAGTTGTTGACAACCATGACTCAGGGGAGAAACCTGACTGTGTTTTGACAGCCTTATTATTTTTTTAAAGTTTTAGCAGTAATAAAGCATCTTTATCTGCCCCACTTAAAGATACAGAAATAGATGTTTTCGTCTGTGGTTTGTCAAAAAAAAAAGTCTGTAAAACAACACTTTGTGAAAAACTGTTAAATTGGATTTTTTTGGCTTGTTTTCTTGTCTAATCATGCAAAATTTTTGTTTTTTGTTCAGTGCTGAGTATACGAGGTGTGCAGGAAGAGGACCCCCCAGATCCACAGATCATGCGATTGGATAACATGCTGCTTGCAGAAGGTGTGTCAGGACCAGAAAAGGGTGGAGGATCAGCTGCAGCAGCTGCAGCTGCAGCAGCAGCAGGAGGCTCACCCACCGACAGCAGCATTGAACACTCGGACTACAGAGCCAAGCTTACCCAGATCCGTCAGATATATCATTCTGAGCTGGAGAAATATGAACAGGTTTGTTCTGAGTATACTTAAGTGATGTTATAGACCTCCTTAGGTAATTTTGTTTGGCTTAACACAAATCAGTTATTGATTTATTTATTTTTTTCCTAGTGTGTGAGTAGTTCATGCTTTTCAGGAAAAAATAAAAACGTCAATTGATCAGGTGAGAATTTGACCATAAACTGGCTTGTAGGAACTCACCTTAAGAACTTGTAAATCTGCAGCATAACAGGGGTCGTAACATTGGCATTTAGGATTTATTAGCTGTAATGTTTGAAATTAAAATTTATGCAAGAACTCACAAGCACATACAACAAAAAGTGTGACTCTGGAACCCACCTAGAAATCATTGGCTCTAAAATAGTTTCTCATTGTCCAGTTAACAAAAAAATAGATAACTTAAAAGTCACCCTGTGTATTAGAAAGCCCTTTAAAATGCGAGTTTAAATATGCTTTTCTTAATATTAGCTATGCATTCAAATAATTATATCYGTACATTTGCTTGGAAATTAGGTTGAACACTTTTGATCTTAGAACTGACAAACCTCAACCAGCAAGGCCTCATCAAACCTCTGCACAGGACAGAACCCCTACTTTGTTCCATCTTTGACAATAACATTTCACCACCTTCTCTTTTTTTTCCCCTCCCAAGGCCTGCAGTGAGTTCACCAACCATGTAATGAACCTGCTGAGGGAGCAGTCTCGCACACGGCCCATCTCTCCCAAGGAGATTGAGCGCATGGTGGCCATAATCCACCGCAAATTCAGCTCCATTCAGATGCAGCTCAAACAGAGCACCTGTGAGGCCGTCATGATCTTGCGTTCACGCTTCCTTGATGCCAGGTCTGTCCACGTGTGTTTGGCTGATTTTTCTATAATAGTCATTTTTAAAGCTTTAATAAAGGACTTTGTGTTTTGTCAGAAACCTGCATACTACAGGTTTTGTTCATTATTTCTGTCTGTTCATTATCTCCTCCTGTGTGTCAGACGTAAGAGACGCAACTTCAACAAGCAAGCTACAGAAGTGCTGAATGAGTATTTCTACTCCCACTTGTCTAATCCTTACCCTAGTGAGGAAGCAAAAGAAGAACTGGCCAAAAAGTGTGGGATCACTGTATCTCAGGTAAATTACTCGACTAACCATCGTCTAGAATGGACAGTCTGTTAAATCGAAAAAAATATATTATTTTGTTTAAAAAAGCTTCATGTAATCATCATTTAGGTTAGGTTCTTATTTATAAAATGAATAGTTTGATTTTCACTGTGGCACAAGTTCCAAAAGCTTAATTAAAAAGGTGAGCATAAATTATTCTCAAAAATAGTTTTCGCTGAGAGGTGCACAGCAGCTAAATTGCTGCAAATTAATCACGGAGTTGAAATCTAAATCCATCTGTTCCTTAGGTCTCTAATTGGTTTGGCAACAAGAGAATACGCTACAAGAAGAACATCGGTAAGTTCCAGGAGGAAGCAAACCTCTACGCAGTAAAGACGGCGGTGGATGCTGCCAATGTGTCGGCACAGGCCAGCCAGGCCAATTCTCCAGCAACACCCAACTCAGGTACGTTTCAACACCACGTTTTCTTCATCTGGTTCATGCTGCAGCAAGTTAGCTATTCAAGGAGTTTTYCTTTTGTCAAGTTTTCCACTCTTAAAGCGAACACAAACATTGCAAGTAGGAACATGTCATGCATTGTTCAAGTGTTTTGTTTTGTTCTTTTGTGTTCTTAAATGACTGCTAATTTGTTTCTAGTGAGCAATTAATTCTGTTTTGTTTCCCAGTCATATTTGTTTTGTTAAGTGTCTCCCATGTGTAAAATGTATATATGTTGCTCATTTGGTCTGTGCACAACAAGCAGCTCACGTCTGCCTGACATTCTGTGATTTATTTTGTGTTCACACAATTCTTATAATAATTCAGTTTCTTGTTCTGTTGTTGTCCTGAATTAACTAAACTTTTACAGGTATTTATATAGTAAACTGTTTGACTTTTAAACAATTATAGTAGCATAAATAGCACTTTGCACTTTTGYTTCCATTCGTGATCATTTAGAAATATAAAATCATTTGGTTCTCTTTAAATTGTTTAGTACATTCAGAATATGTGCTGGTCATCTGATTTAGGTTTTAATATTGACTAAACTCAAACACAGAGCATGAAACTGTGAATAATTTAAATGTAATTGATTACAAAAAGAGTAGATGGTGTCAGCTATGTAGCATTTTGCTTATCCACCAACCGAGGTTTAATGACACAGTAATGTAATTGCTGCTCAGAGTTATGTAATTATTGCAAATGAACATTTGATTTGGATGAAAGGGAAAACTGAAACATCTGCTACAGCTGAATCCAGAAGGAAAAAAATGTGAAAGCAAATAACATTCCATGTTCAGTTCAATTCAAGAGCTGTGTTGACAGTTTCATATGTAAACTGCAATCTAAAATTGTCTTAAAATATTTTCTCCAACAGCAACTTGACATTGGAATAGTTTTAATTGTGGTTAAGAAAATGAAACACAAGTAGTGAGCCGGAGCAGCTGTTGTGGCTTCAAACATCCTGTAACCTTTCGAATAGAGATAAAATGAAAAGCTTCACATCCTCTGTTATTGTTAGCGGCCTGCCTCTCAACCTCACCAGAAGATAACAAACACATCAGCTCCTAGGAAACCATGCGTGTTAGTCAATCTCAGTTCTCCAATTTATTCTGTTATTAAGAAACTGATTAATATAATCCAMATAAAGGGGCAACCCAGTCAAGGCTAGAAAATGGATTTGAAAGTCATTGCAAGCTATCAAACTACTTTTTAGTTGCTTTTAAGCATGTAAAAGTATTTATTATAAGAGTACCTTTCTTTACAGTGAGAAACTTAAATTTAGATTTCATAAAAATAATTTAGTTAACATCTTAGACATAGTAGTAGTATGTTATTGTATTGTAGTTTGACAATTGACTACTTTTATAAGTATATCCTAAAAATAGACTTACACACTCAACTTGGAGGGTCACAGGGGTCATACAGATTGTCTCACACAGGTGACACTTACCTTGGCCTGCGTTCCCTCAACGGTGAGGGTCTGAACTTCGCCCCCTCTCTACAGCCTCAGGTATGCAGCGAGGACAGCTGTAGAGTTGATCTCAGTGGTGCTAACCTAATCACAAAGGCATCCCTGTGTACCTTCCCATAGCGTAGCTCCTTTTGACCTTTCCTTGGATTGTATCCTGTCCACACCTTTATTACCTCTAGCTCCTGCCCCACATAGTGCAAACTGACCATTTTTTGATCTGAGAACCTTAAAAAACATAACTTATGAAGAACATGTATGCATTGTTTATATACAGTATAAAACTTACATGGGTTCTGACTTTGTTCAGAACCAGTTTAAGGGCATTAGTACTGTTGAGTGCTATTTTAAAGGAGTATACAACTGGAATGATCCCACAGGACAAATCTGGAGTKCAAATCAGTTTTTCATTAATGGTCAGTTTATTTGCTCCTCTAAAMGTTAATAAGGTCTCCTCCTTTTCTCAAACTGAACCAAACACCCTGCATTWTACCACATGTCCACCCCCCTTACCTATGTAGTTCATTAAGACACCTTTTAAGATGTGGTTAGTTTTTGTTAATACTGGGTCTCTTTGTGCTGTTTTGGAARAGGTTTATGCAGTCGGGTAATTTAACTGTAAATGTAGCAAACTGTCTTTTTAGAAAACCTTTTTGGTATTTTATGTAGATTATGAGGCATTTGTGGATGCTGTCAGCACTTGGCTAATTTTCTAAATATGCTAATGTTTTGTACAAATGTTTTGTTTCTGACAGGTGGATACCCTGCACCGTGCTACACACCTGACGGACGGTTATGAGGAGTTGTCGAGTAGTGGCCTCTTCATCCCTCATCGTTTGGATGTTAGTACCATGAAAGCACCTTGATGTGCTTTTTTTTAATATTTGCCATTTATTTGTTATAGTTTGTGATGCGAGGCAGGTTAAAATATTTTACTCTGTAATATCTAAATTCAATAACTCAGTACAATAAAAATTATAACCAGAATCATCAATCGAGTACAAGAACTCATTTGTGAGTGAATGTGCATAAAAAGCGAGGAAGCGCAGAGTTTGGGGAAGGACGTAAACAGCCTGCTCTGGCTGTGTTTGTTTTAGAAAGCAAAGATCATTCTGACCCACCTCCTTGCAATCTCAAATTCCACATGTAGATAAGACAAATAATCAACAGGTGATTTTCACTTGAAATGGCAACCACCGTGAGCTATTTCTAGCAGATAAACTAGATTTTGTTGATTGTGTAACCAGAATTTATTTTAGCTAACTATTATTTAATATGAAAGGAAATAAACTATTTACAGATTCATTTGTCTGTATTCAGTCTTATCTTGAGGCTATAAATCACTTTCACTCTGAAGCTAATTAAAGTGATTTAAATGGTTAACTATTAAAAAAAACTATTTTTAGATGCTGAATTCTTTCTTCTCTGTCTGCAGACTAACAGCTGGCAGGACACCACCAACACCCCYTTGGTTACCTCCCCTCCTGGTCCTCCTGGTAGTGTCCACTCCGACACTTCCAACTGATTTGGTGGCTCTTCTCACTTTAACTTCATTTCAACTGCGGTCTTCTCTGATTACCATCGTTTGTCCCTATTTTTCATATCCTCCTTGTCAACAAGCCACATAAAGTTGTAAACACATTTCATGCACACGCGCTGTGCTGGAACCAAGGACAGCTGTACAGTAGTTAGGAGGATTTCTCCCTTCGGCTCTATTCCAGTGCTCCAATCTTCATAAGTCACAATTAAAGGGGAGTGGAGCACACAAATACTAAGAAAATACCCTTACGGTCAAGGACGTTTTGAAAACCACTGATCCAGCTGTGTAGATGATCATGATGTCTGTACATTATGTGTATATGCACGTTAACTTTACACAGTGCTCTCACAGCTTGTTCATGTGCTGTTGACCTCCACATTCAACTCTTTGCTTTGGGAAACTGTGCGTAATTGCCCGTATCTGCTGAAGCCTTGGCATCTGACAGCCAAACTCTGGATACGGACCACCAGGGAGCTCTGCTCACCTTGCTTGTACCAAAGTGCTGCCCCAGTGTTCCTCTGAGATTACCCTCTGCCAGCTCAACACGACACACCGTCGCATCTCCGTGTCCTTATAACTCGACGTGTCATCCTGTTAGGATTTCGAAAACGAAAGAAAACTGCGACGTGCACAGAGAGGTGCATGCGACGACCCGCCAAACACACATATCACAACTTCTCAGCTGTTTTCATATYGCGCTGACATCAAAGGTGTGTCGAGCACAAACGTTGGCAACCTTGATATGGGCTTTTACCTTTTTTCAAAGGTATTAAGGTGGACCACTTTCTAAACACAGCAGGACAAGTGATAATTGGGTTGATGAGAAGGAGAATAAGGCAAAGAGGAGAATATCTTTGGTTGAGTGGCTGTAACTAATGGCCCTTTTTGTTGCTAACCAATAGAGGGTGTTGGTAGATGGCTTGTAGAATTTACTTCTTACTTTCTTGTTTACTAGTTCATTTGATTGTAGGCTATTTTTTAATGCTGTTTCACCAAGAATGCACCAGCCACCACCAAAAATTAGTTCACTAAAGCATCTTAATGGCAAGAAAAGAATGGTGAAACGACTGTGGGGCATCGATGTGTTATTGGGTCAAACGTGACATGAGTTTAGAAATGTGACYGTCTTCCATGCATGTAGGACTTCTAGGTGTGAAATTGTTTTCATTTAATCTTCCGAGTTTTTAAGCATAATTTTTATTAACAGAAAAGGTAAAATTATTACAGTCAGACCAAAAATGATAAAAATGCATCATGTATTGCTATGATGTGTGTCTGTGTGGGCATGTGTACAGGGTTCAGGGGATGTCTTAGTCACACTGGCTGGTGCCCGTTTGAACTTTTGTAAGCATTATTTAGACTTGGTGCTTCCACCAGCTAATAGCACACAAGATAGGGTTCAGCTGAGATTTCCTTCGCATCTTGTAACGTAAAAGCTTGAGAGCCCAAGGCAACACATCACAACCTATCGTTGTACCAAAACCAAAAATACCAAGTTCAGAAATGTAATAATGCTATTCTGTCTCTTTAAAAAGGTGGCGCGCAGCCATCCTCTTACGTTCGAGGAGGGGAGGGATTATATTCGTATCCGTGTCTCTTTGTGGTGTTGTCATGCCTCAAGTTGTTTTAATTTTTGTTTTGTTTTATTTTGTTATGGGGCTTACTTAAGTTTCTGGGTGGAGTAAACACATCACACCTGTAATTTGATTGTGAGCATAACAGAAATACTTTCCCCTTTTCTCTATCCTTTAATAACCTCTGGTTATAAAAAGAAACAMCAGTTTTTGTTCTGTAGCTAATTGGGTAAGGGCTTCTCTCCTCTGTTACCAAATAAAAAAAAAGGCAGCACTGGGTGTAGTAAAAACTTACATGTGAGACAAACCTGCAACGTTTTGGGGATTTTCATCTTTTTGGAACTATTTTATACATTAAATGTTATTCGAATAAGAAAGCATTTTGCTAGTAATAAGATTTTGTTCAAACATGTTACAGAACAAGACCTGAGCTTGAAAGCTAGTYACATAATCTCACATTGAATTTCTTTTGTTACTCTCAGCAGTTTGTACAGCTGCATCGTGTGAGTAATGTCGCCACACCAAAATCTCATGCGTGCCCCTTTTTCTACCTGTTGTAATGGATGTCACTGTACAGTTTGTGTAATGTTTCAGTATTCTTTCTTTTCTTTTTATAAAAAAGTTGAGATATATCTCACAATATTCAATAACTCTGTATCACCTTTGAATATTATTTAGGTTTTTTTTTCGTTATGTAACCAAGTTGCAATGTAGGGTTAACATATATAACATGGTGCTGTGGAACTAAGAAGTCTCTCTTATGGACTTGTTTTGAGTTGAACCCCCCCCCTTCTTGTTTGATTCCTTTTTTCATTTACTCACTCAAGTAGGACACCTAATTGAAAAACACTAATCATTAAAGTAAAACCTCACACTTAAATACCAGATGTCAATATATCCTGTTTGTGGCCCCTTGCTTTTTGCAGCAGAGCTGTAATTCTAACATTTAAAAACCATATTTCTATACKGTCAAACATTTTTGATTTTGCGAGTTCCACAGCACCAAATGGCTTTATGACCTTTTTTTTTATTTCTTTGTTTTTATTAGTATATTTGTATCTCCCTTTTCCCCTGTATTTACCCCTCTCTCTACCTCTGTCTTTCCATTTCTCTTGTATATAACCCCACTGTTTTCAGACTTGTGAGTCTGTATAAACTCCTTTTATACCTCAACTTTAGAATCGATCTAGAAAGAGTAAAACAAAAACAAAGAATATGACAAATTGTAGTGTTCTTAATAGGAAATTATTAAAAAATAATTTAGTGTGGTTTTCTTTTCTTCAGTATTTCATTTTAGGAGTGTTTCATTTTATAATTTGTCACAAATGCTCTTGTGATAGTCAAATGTAATAAAAGGAGAGATTGCACCATTTGATGATTAAAGTGAATTTGTTATCCACAGAAAAAACAAACATCTTCCTGCAGCATTGGCAGAAATTCAGCAGCTTTTTGTCCATTCAAAAATCTTTGTAAAAAAAAAAACAGTCTCTCAGGTACAAACATTTTATTTTTCCATCATACCACACACTGTCCATCTGTCATCTCAATCATCTGTGTCCTGAAGCTTCCACAAAGTCTGATCTTCAAACTTCTGGAAACTGTCAAAGGTTTTCTGTAACAAATTCAAGAACGATATACTCAGTTAGCTGCATTTTCATAAAAGTTGTCATCAATTCTTGGTGTTTTTATCTCATTTGTTGCTTTAAAATCTAAATTCATTTTCTTTAAAGTAAAAAAAAAGTGCAATAAATCCACTTCTGCAGCTGTCAACAGCAAGTCTCTTCAGGTTTGTCTCCATGGTCTCAGTCTGTGTAACCACCGGACTGTTTTGTTCTTTATGACCAACGGCTGCAGCTCCTCCCGCTTGGATTGAGTGCTGCTCGTGTCCAACAATCTTTAAATTAATCCAGAGATGCTCAGTTGAATTGAGGATTAAGCTTCGACTCGACTTTGTTTCTATTTAAACCACTACTCCATCTTYTTTTAAACTCTGACCAGTTTCTCAGTCATGGCTGATGAAAAACATCCCCGCAGCATGATGCTGCCACCACCATGCTTCACTGAAGGATTGCTGTTAGCTTATAGCTTAGCCTCAGACATGGACTTGTCGTTGATGGCCTGAAAGTTTGAGTTTAGTCTCATCTCACCAGCAGTTTCTTAAACATGAGATTCAAAACAGTCYRGTATTTTGTTTTTCCTGTCACTCTTTCATAAAGCTCAATTCTGTACAGTTTATAGTGATCCAGCAGATCCTCTCATCTGTGCAGAAGATCTGTCCAGCTCCACCTCCTGGATGTTTTTCTGATGAATACCCTCCTTAAACTGAGAGTTTTGGCAGACAATCCTGTTCATATGCACAGCACATTTCATTATTTAATGCCAAGTTGTGGGGCAACAAAACAGATTACTAAGAGGAATGAACGTGATCATTTCTCATGAAGATGTGATTGTATCTACAGGCACAGCAGATACAATCACGTCTGCCCCTCCAATCAGATTCTGAGGAAGAACGCTCCAGCTTTAAACGGAGCAACAATGTTTTCTCAGAAATCAGCTGCATGCTTGAGGTGTAAAGACTGAATGGCGACAGAAACAGGAAGTGTCACAAGTGGAAAGTTGAAAAGTGGAACTTTTACCCAACAAGACCTCATGTCATTGTTCTCTATAATTTACTGGTTGCTCTTTTGTAACAGAAGAGTTACCTCCTTCAGCGGGGAGTCGATCTCGATGGGCGAAGACACTTGCTGTCGATTAACGCCTCTTCGACACAGACAGCACAGGATCCACTTGAACGTCCTCCGCATCTCGTTGTCCCGCAGGGAATAAATGATGGGATTGACCAGAGAGTTACACTCTGCTATCACCAAGCAGTACTTCTCGTATTTGTCGGCCTGGCCCTCTTTACCCAACAGACCGTCCATTAGGAGGGTAATGAGGCCGGGGGTCCAGCAGATTACAAAGGCCCCTGGAGAAAGGTGGATTATAGTGATCAAAAGGAAAGAACAAAAACGTACATTTTTTACTGAGCCACTCATGTAATACGACGCCAGTCTCTGTTGTGTCATATTTCCTCCTCGATTGTTTAGCATGTTCCATGTAAAACWATTTACCTGTCAGGAAATGAGTCACTGGGGCCGTGAACAGGGCGATCGGGAYGAGATAATGAGAATTTTCTAACAAACTTCAAAGTTAAATCGTAGGGTGTTCGTACGAGTRCAGAAAACAAAAAGCTGGCAGAACTGGTTTGTGGAGAAATCTCAGTCATGAAGCGATCAGAACAAGCTTCTATTCTTTAACCTTAAGCACTTTAAAACTGTAAGAAAGTTCGTATTCAATAAATGAAGTCGATATTAAAAACACCATTGTTAAATAAAATGATTTGTAGAAGGAATCAAACCATACAACACCAGAATTCTGGATCTGAGTGACGTTTATTGTCACTCAGGCTGACAGGAAACCAACACTCAGATCTTCAATACCTTTGAAATGTGCTCACTAATGTCTTGAACATCGTAACAAAAAGTCAGGAAGAAACAAAATCGACACAATTCTTTCCTCATTAATGGTTAGTTTTTCCTTAAATCAGAAGTTTATATGTTACATTTTGTGCCAGGGTTCGTAGTGTGCCATGAGTATCTTTACAAACATTTAATCTGTTAAGAGTCTGGAAACAGAAACAAAGAGAAACAAGCTCTATGGAGAACATGTAACTGGTGCTGCTTCTCACCCAGAACCATGGAGATGGTTTTCATCAGGTTGACCACCGTTTGGTTGTGGTGCATCTCCGAGGTGTGCTCGGACATGGACCGACTCTGGCCCTTCACGTAGTAGAAGATGCGAGCGTACATGGCCACCATGATGAAGAAAGTGAGCAGGTTGAGGACTGCCCAGAAAATCAGAAAGCGGCGGCTGTAGAGGGGCGCAACGGTGGAGCAGTCGTCGTGGTCACATTCACAGTTCCAAAAGACCGAGGGAACCARACCCATGATGATTCCAGTGGCCCAGATGCAAACGATGAGCAGCACCACCCGCCGCTTGGTCATGTTGCTGTGCAGCTGCATGGTTATGATGGTCTGGTGGCGCTCCACGGCAACGGCCAGCAGGTTGGCTACAGAGGCAGTTAGGCTGATGTCAATTAAAGCCCCTCGGATGTACCACTGCTCCTTAGTTAGCCTTGCAGTCCAGGGACCCGTGTTCAACATCAGGTTAGCGTAGGCGAGACCTGCAAACAGGTCTGCTGCAGCCATGTTGCCCAGCAGGTAATAGATGGGGAAATGGAAGCGGCGGTTCTTGAAAATGGCTACAATCACCAACAAGTTGGCCAGGACTACAATAACACACACCGTCAAGCCCAGTCCGATGACAAAAAAGTCCCGCACGGTCCACTTTTCTCTCAGCTCCTTGCCCACCAAGTTGTAGAAGAAGGTGACGTTGTGGTTGGAGTCGCAGGTGTTCCACGCGTTGTTTTCAGAGGCCATTACTGCAGAAACAAGGAGGAAAAACCCGAATAAAAACAGATTCTCGCCTCCACCTGGAACGTCTTAAACAGAGATCACTCCAAAAGTAGTTCGCTTTTCAGGTTCAAAGTTAGCGTTCATGTAAATGTTAACATAAACAAATCTGCCTTAAATTCAGATCTTTGAATAGTTTAACACTTCTAGATGTTCAACATTAATTTAAGTGATTTATTTAAACGTTTTTCCTGCAGAAATATTGAGCATTTAAATCTATCARTTTTCTGTGTTGAAAGTCAGGTTGGTGTGGGTGAGAGTTCAGATCTAGATTTATTGTTCTGCTGTAAAACTCACTTGTTTCAGTTTCACCACCAGAAGAGTTAATTTCTCCCAGACAAGCCTAATAAAGTTTTGTCAGTCTTAAAGGTTTTAGAGCCTTTTTTTTTTTTTTAAACCGCAGCTTCTCCTTGTTGTTGCACTTCTCCCTTGAATGTAGACTTCGACATTGTTTGGTGCAGTTTTCAGTTCATGTTTTTCTCTCTGCTTGTTCCAATTAAGTTCAAAACCTTTAGACACAATTCAGTTTTTTTAAGTACCCTACAATATATATCCTACACATTAAAATACATTTCCAAAGAGGCAAATAAAAGTTATTTTTCACTTGTTTGTCTGTCTGTAAAACCGGATATTTACACATGTCGTGTCTGGAACAAGTTTTCGACAAAAGCAGGTGTTGAAAGCGAAACTTACCGCTTATTTTAGAGACTCCTCCATCCAGACGTGTTTTAAAATTAAAACCGTGACTCAAGACGCCATCAGAAGAAACAGAAAGTGTTGACTCTCAATGCTGTTCGACCATGTGCGGTGCAACATCTTCATGTCGACGCSTGTCTGAATCATTCTCACTCGAATCAGCTGGACCTGAACTACAGGTAACCCTGCTGCCTTCAAGTACCACCTACAAAAATCGGACAAAACACAAACACGTCACAAAACCCCATGAGACGGTAAACTTCACGTGAAAATATATRAAACATGATCAAATAACAAAAAGGTACAAATAAAAAAATGTTTAGAGTAGCTAATCTCCGAATAAAAAAGCAAAGGTGCAAAAAAAACCAAATAAACCGATTAAAGACAAATAAAACTGTAATGGAACTAATACTTTATGTTTGAGCAAGTAATTCATGACATCCTTTAATGACCTAGGTTTTCATGACATGTTCATCTGCAGATAGAATGATTAAAGCCAGAACAAGATTTGCTAACAACAATAATTATTCTTAGATATCACTTGTGTTTATCTTTGTGTTTTCCATTGACCTTGTATCAAATCTTGCCAAGATGGTATAATGGTGTTTGTTAATATATATATGAGGCCTCTCGAGACACAGTTCGACAACAGAGTTCAACAGTAGTGTGGAGAGACAGAGAGAAGCAGAGGCACAGAGACAGGTTGTCTGTGTTTCCTGTTGTTGCAATAAAACTCAGCTGATCATCTCATGGAGTACCTTCATTCTTCACCACATATTTCTGTCTCTGTTGTTAAATAAATAATCCAGCTAACAGTTTGGCGTTGTTGCAGAGACCACTAGGAGATCGATGGACCAAGGCCACATTTCAGGTGGACTGATGAGAATGAGCAAGGACTGGACTGCTCAGGATCGTGACTCCAGCTGGATGCTGGTGATGATTGTGATGGATGATCTTGAATAAGCAAAGAACATTGAATTTTTATTTTTGGCTGTTGAAGAAC
>NW_013952406.1:5390785-5391861 GCF_001266775.1 Austrofundulus limnaeus | reverse complement strand
CAAAACAGACAATCCTGTTTGTGTTCAAGATGATCCAAAGACTTTTGTGTGATAACTATGTTTTGGGGTTAGTDATTACTGTGGGAGGAGTAAAAATTGAATTTCTGTGATTGGGATGTTAGAAAAGTACATAAACTTGGGTTTATGTTAACATTTTTTTAATGCATTAAAGAGTTTTTTTGTTTTGTGATCATTTAATTGGTGATTTAATGATCAGATGGGGGAGTGTGGTAGAACTAATACTTTATGTTTGAGCAAGTAATTCATGACATCCTTTAATGACCTAGGTTTTCATGACGTGCTGTTCATCTGCAGATAGAATGATTAAAGTCAGAACAAGATTTGCTAACAACAGTCATTCTTAGATATCACTTGTGTTTATCTTTGTGTTTCCATTGACCTTGTATCAAATCTTGCTAAGATGGCATAATGGTGTTTGTTAATATATATATGAGGCCTCTCGAGACACAGTTCGACAACAGAGTTCAACAGTAGTGAGCAGTGTGGAGAGACTGACAGAGAGAAGCAGAGGCACAGAGACAGGCCAGGTTGTTCTCTGTGTTTCCTGTTGTTGCAWTAAAACTCAGCTGATCATCTCACGGAGTACCTTCATTCTTCACCACATATTTCTGTCTCTGTTGTTAATTAAATATTTACCATAACAAAAACAAAACCTTTCAAGGAAAACAAAATTTCATAATTCGTTTCCTGCACGACCTAAACAGCTGCAAACACTAATTTGTAAAACTAATTAATTATAAACTAGAGTATTTGCTGCCCTCTAGTGGTCATAGTGAGGAACTGCAAGGATTCTGGGCAATATTTCTATGTGACTTCAGAAAGAAAATTAATTTCCAACTAGATCAGTCACAAGAATCTGAATGTAGCATAACCTACATAAAAACCAAATCAAATTAATCACAACCAATTATCAGTATTAGTGTGCAAGCTGCGTAGAAATAAAACAAAACTAACACAAAAACTTTCAGTTCAAAGTCAACTAATTGCGCTCTCTATCTTTAACCAAAATTAAAATACTACAATAATTAAAATACTCGATAATTAAACCATTTATT
>NW_013952406.1:5388427-5390708 GCF_001266775.1 Austrofundulus limnaeus | reverse complement strand
ATATATATATAATTTAGCAGCTATTTGTTGGTGCAGTACATACTTTTTACCCCCAGAGGACTCAAAACAAACATTACCAGAATCAATCAATCAATCAATCAATCAATCAATCAATCAATCAATCAATCAATCAATCAATCAATCAATCAATCAATAAATAAATAAACTTTAGGTATGTATTGTGATTTAGGTTGATATATGTATCAACCAAACGCAAAGCAGCTTTCATTAATTTCCTCAATTTTTCTGAAAATGTCGAACCAAATATTAAAAAAATACTTTAATACTGCTTTTCTTTTGTCAGAAACTTTATGACGTTAAAGTACGTAGTTCCTCAAAATGACCACAAGAGGGCAGTTAAACAAACGTAGTTTTGCGGAGTGATGACATTTGTCCAAATACCGACAAACAAGTTTTTATTATTTGTAATTTAGCTTGAAAAGAACAAAACAATAAACTATAGCAACATATGAAACAGGTTATTTTGTTAATAACAAATAAACTAGATTTTCTTTTTGCAGTTGCTTTTAAAGTTCGTCTTAGCTTTCTTTGACCAGTTTCTAAAAATGTATTAGTTTTTTTTTAAACATTATTGTTGACCATCACGATCCACCGGGAATAAATGGGATTCCAATATATTTCTACAAAACACAGGGATGTTTGTATTTTCCAACACTTCCTTACTCATGTTTATCGATGCTACTTATTGCTTATGCAGTTCATCATTGTCACCACAAGATGGCGCCAAAAACAAACTAGCGTTCTACGGCGCTAAACAATCTGAATGCACTCCTTGCATTGTGGTTCTAAATTAAACCACACATATATTTTGAGCTGCATTGAAGGACATGTTCAGTAATAGTGAATTTAGTTTTCATCCCACGGACGTACGGTAAAGAACTTAAGCAGATAATCAAAATTTTCAAAACGCAAAAAAGTTGTCAACTCACTGCTCAACAGCGACAGCCGCCCGACCGCGGGCTGAACAGATCTGTTGCAGTTTACTACTGTAGCCACCAGAGGGCAGCAGTCACCACTTTTTAACCCAGTCGTGCACGAAAACGTCCCGTCGAGATTTTCAAAATAAGACAATTCTTTGAAGCGTCTGTTAACTTTTTTCCCCATTTTATGATAAAATATATATTTAGCCAGATCCCTGGCGACCCGAAAAGTAAAGTGTGAGATTATAGAAGTTAAAAGTTTAAGAGAAAATGCCAATATTTAATTATTTTTGCTGTTTTAATGGGGGAAAACGTAACTTATATATTGATGACATAAAACAGTAMGGCTAATGGCGTCTAAATCAAGATTCAGTTAAGCAAAATCACCCCTTTTACATTAACAAAAAACCTTCTTAGCATTTGGTGGATTGTCACAATAGTATGTCTGATTGTCTTCTGTAACAACATTCTTGATCAGTGACATAAAACAGCAGGATTGCTTGAAGATATTTTTGATAAAGGATGACTCAGAGTCAAGTTTTTRTTTCCACAAAACAAAACCACACAGCTTCATTAATTGTTTTATTTTCTATAAAAGAGATGAGTTTATTCAATGATCATAACAGATTTAATCAGAGACCTCAAGCGACCACTTACATACCAAACAAAATTTGAGGAAAATGTTTTAACAAACCCCCCCAAACAGAAAAAAATGTAACACAATAAAATACCTGAATAAAGCAAACTCTGGGCTGAGCTGAACATCAGCACATTCTCTGTAGAAGCCATGGCACATTATGTCCAACAGTTATCGTGAGAAACAAAAGCTAAAAGGAATGAGTCTTTTTTTTCTTAACACTTTTGAACAGTTCTAACAACATTACATATTCATACATWGTGGACTGGATAGAAATAAAACCAAACGTGAATTAAGCACTAAACAAGTTCCCCTGAATTACTGCTCATGTTTTTAGTCTCCTCATCAACACGTTTTTATCTACATCAGTGAACATGCCTTTCAGCACCACACCACTGAAAAACAAACAATAAAAACAAAACTAAAAACACATACAATCACACACAGCCTTTCAAATATACAGCCACACGCACAGACGAGACTTAAAACGCCAGTGTGGAAACGCTGAATCACATCTACCTAAAACTTGCTGTTAGAAGAAAATGAGAGTTGTCAGGTGTGTACACTCGTAGAAGTCCAGCTAAAACTAAATTTAAAACCCGAGCATTGACAACGGGCAAAATATAAAATGCTGTCTTTTCTGTTTTGTAATTACTATTTTTGTTTAAAACACACTCTTTCAAATGTCCCCCCCCTCCCCGCC
>NW_013952406.1:5340802-5383969 GCF_001266775.1 Austrofundulus limnaeus | reverse complement strand
GCCCACCCTCTTTTCAAATATTACACGCCCACGCTTGTTGCACCCCTTTACTAAACTCCCTGTGTGTAATATAAGCCAACAAGAATTGCAATACAATACAGGCACTGGAGAAAAAGTATGAAAAAAAAAAACAGATGAGTGGAGAGGACAGGATATGTTCAGATTTTAACTCATCTCCACTCTGACAGTCTTCAAAAACAGGATTAGAACTCACATCCACTATTATTGAACAATAACAAAAGTATAAATTAAAATCTATTTTCAGCCTTTTTTGTCTTGATGTTTGTATTTTTTTTCTTTTTTAGTTTTTTTTTTCTTTTTAAGTTTTATTTTTTGCATTGTCAACAGTGTGCCTCTCATGAATTATATGATGATTTAATGTAAAAACTAACTGGGACCTCCATATGGTACCATCGATTTATTTATTTTTTACAGATCTGTTTCAAGTATCGGCTACAGGAAGTCATAAAATGTGTTTGTCCAGATTGTTTCTTTTCGACCTCGAGCATTCGGCCCGTTGTCATCGGACCGAACCAATAAAAACGAACTGATCCGGTAGTGTGACGAGCCAATTAAACAAACCTCTCAACAGTATTTTTTGAAGGATTACAAATCAGGTCATCACTTATCGTAAAATCCAACTAAAGCTCAAAAGCGACCGGTCCGTTAGCTCTTCTGTTAGCAATTTCTTTGTKGTTTAAAATGACAAATATAAGTTAGATACAAACTGATTCTGTCTTGGATAAATACTCATTGCAGTTATGATAATGCATATTTTCTTCCCCCCCCACCTCTATGACTTAGAGCAAGTAATTTAGCATAAAAGATATTGGATTGTTTGGCGTAGGTGTTGGAGTGTGTTGGTGTGAAGATTCAAAGAGCTAAAGTGGAAATAAACAGTTGTTGTAGGATAAGAAAATACTTTTTTACAGTAGATAATAGATGATGGAAAAAAGTCTGCACGGCTTCTGGTCCTGTCTGAAAACATTATTGGTTTTTCCGTGTGCAGGCTATAGAACATACTTGTCTATTTAGGAAAAAAGATGTAAGGCAAACTGTACCTTCTCTGCTGAGAAATATACACGATTTACAGTATGGAAGTTTCCTCCCCAACCCCAAAATAATAATAATTAAAAAAATGTGTTCACTTACAACAAAATAAACAGAACGGAAAAGACAATTTCTTCACAATTTTTGACATCTGGCAGTTTCAAAACCCTCCTGCGCAGTCTGTCAGTACATCAGAGCATCTTTCATCGTTACTGGGATCGGGATGTTGTTACTCCTGCAGTTATTGCTGTGTCCGTGCACAGTATGAGAATCAAGCATGACAAAGGCAACTGTGCCAAAAGAGGTCCTCCTTTTTCCCGTTTTTTTTTTTTTTTGGGCAAGCACTGCTAAAAATCCAACAAAACCACGTTCAAAACACTGAGACTACAACCAGAGTTCAGCCCAAGAGGTTGAAAAGCAAGCCGCGACCACGAGTCCAGCATTCGTATCAAGTCTCAACAGGGCTCGTGTATCGAGTCTGTGGCCTTTTGTGGGACATTTAGCCAGAGGAAGCTCGTCCTCATTTATTCACTTGTTTTCTTCTGCTTACTGTCTGTTTCAGTTGCACTCTTTCCTCAAAAGCCCTCCTCAAAGATGGCCATTATGTCACTTTGAAAATTCATGTCAATAGTCGCTGCCATCTGTGGAGAGAAAAGAACAGCTCAGTACTTCTGTTGCACTGGTTACTAAAAACTACACTTACTGTTTATTTCTATGTTCTTGTCCAGARGCATGAATATTTTACAGTTACTCCTGTTATCAAACTAACGATTTTAACATCAGAGAAAATGAAGACGGTCAACTCACCGCCTCCCTCCTCCTCCTTTCCTGCTCTTTTAGGCGTGCTATCTCTCTGTGTTGATCAAGCGAGTTTTGTGTGGCGGGCTGAGGCGGAGTAGGGGGCTGAGGCGGCTGCTGAATGACGGCGGGCTGGGCCTCTGGATGGATCTGCGGTGGTTGTGGTTGGGACGGGGCTTGGACGTGCTGCTGCTCAAGGCGTGCTCGAGGCTCCTCGTGCACCCTCCTGGGAGGTTCGGTCACGTCCTCTTCATCCCGTCCTCTGAAAACCATTCAGAATATTAGTTTCTGCCTTCTTTAGTTGTAGAAGCATAAAAGACATTATTAACCTCTTAAGCCTCAAGGGGTTTTCTTTAAGGTTTTGCTCAAAACACCATGCTGAAATGTAAATGAGTGCGTCTCAGCATTTACAAACTCTACTTAAAAAATCTTGGTATCAATAACGCKAACACTTGGGAGATTTTATTAGAGGTGTAACTATTAAAACAGCTGCTGTGGTTTTAGAGATATTGAGGATGAACATATTTTTTTTACATTTTTTTCCTTCCCGTCTGAAAATTATTTTCATTAGACAGTATTTAACCCATTTAAAACCATAATGAATCAGGCTAAAAACTCTTGGAAACCATAAATCCACTTGTGGACATTACCTGTGCAAAGATTCATGCTGCTAAAATTAACTGGAGCAAAGTTACAGAGGTTTTAGTAAAGAAATAATTTTGAATTTTGTCATTCTGCACAGGACAGATCCTGATGGTACCATTAATAAATGTTAAGAAATCTGAAGTTTTTATGTCCAAAAGTTTTTTAAATTTTTTTCTTTCCTGCCTGAAAAGACTTGGTATTGAATGTTTGTTCTTTTGAAAAAATATCCAAACATTTATTTGTCACCAAATATATTATATAAAATGAGAAATTATATTTGACTTCAGTTGGATCGTATTCACTCAAAATCAAGTAAAAAAAACTTTACAACATATTTTGATATCTGCTTTGACTTGATTTAAAAACAAATGTCAAAAATCTTCCCTTTTCAGATTTGTTGTAATGTATTTACAGATTTGGAACAATCCCATTTTGTATAGTTTGCTTTCTTTCTGGTTCAACTGCCTGTCGTTTGAACTGTGTTTGGTGGATGTAAATATAGTTTCCATGAGCTTTTAGCCAAGATTATTAGCTTTCTATAAACAGGTCAAGGTTCAACTTACAGATCTTMAGTTAACAGARGTTAAAAGAAATAGAAAACGGGAAATGCTGTTGGGGCTCAAGAGGTTAAACATGTAACTTGTGTCCTCCCTGTGAAAAGCTGGAAAATGTGCATCAAAGCATCATTAAATTAAGWGTTCAAGTGAAGCTTTTCACTTTGACTGTTTAGCAATCTTTTCAAATAGAATAACTATTTATCAAAGTGCCCTTTTCCCAGAATCAATTTTATTTTATTGCTCKTTAAAACTGACATTGATTTAATTGGTTCATAATTTTCCAAAAATACTTTTATGATTTTGTGAGTCCAGTATAAAGGTAATCAAACGTCCTCATGAGGTGAACATAGCTACCATGTGAGTTTGCGGTTGGTCTTAAAAACCTTACCGTAGTTTGTCCTGCTCTCTGCGTAGCCGGTCTTTTTCTGCCTGCTCAGCCTGTGCCTTTAGGGCCTTTTCCCTCTCCTCTTTCTCTCGTAGAGCACGGCGGAACTGCTCAAAACTGTCGCTGGAAGATTTCACCCCGGATAAAGGCGTAGATGTCTGCTTTTGTCCCAGGTTCGCCCACGAGCTCATGATCTTAAATTTTGCATCCTGAGGAAACACACACGTGCAGATATACTGGAGTACTGCAAGATACGATACTTGTACAAACCAGAAACAAAACAAAACCGGATTTTGTAAACCGATTATTGCACCAACCTGTCCCTTTTTAGGAGCAGTAGGGGTCTTGGGTTCCTGTTTAAACTTATCCTTGTCCTGCAGGGAGGGCGGTGGTCCACTCGGCTCAGACGAACGAATGACCGGCCGTGAGCTGTCCATCGACTTCACATCTGCTCAGAACATACACACAAGTTTAGTCTCATGCAGTGTGTTCGTGTGTTTCAGCCGGAGGAAAATCCAAAGTTATAAATGTCTCACTCTGTTGGCTGTGGCTTGGTTGACTGGGCTTGTTTTCAGGATGTTTGTGACGATCTGGTCTCATTGCAGGATTAAACTGATCTCCTCTCATCACTGGTGATGGAGGAAGCTTTTCTTCTTTAATTGCACCTTGGGTTCCAGAGGCCCTCTGCTGCATGGCAAGTAAATGAAGTCAAAGTCAGATGCTGAGCTGGCCTTTTGCCTTCCCTTCAAATAATGCCCAATCTATGCAGACTTTTTTTTTTTTACCTTTTTGGGCTGCATGTTGTGAGATGGAGACTGGTGAGACACAAATTGGGGAAGTTGTGGGGAAGGCATCATGAGAGGAGATGGGTTGTCCCTTATTTGACCTGTCGAAAAGAGAAAAAAAAGAATCTCAACATGATCCAATTTGACAAATGTGTTAGATTCTACGAGCACAAACAACAAAACAAAGTGTRATCCCAGACGCACCCATGTTGTAGGGGTCAACTTTGGTTGGGCGAGGGGAGGGCTGCTCTTGCTGCTGCTGGATGATCTGCTGTGCTTTGCTCGTGGGCATGGGTAGATTGTGTTGTGGCCCCTGGGACTGACTGAGTCCTGAGGCCTGATGGAAGTTCGTTTGCTGCAGCTGTGATTGCTGCTGTTGATGCTGAGTGTTTTGCAAGTGACGGGCTTGGTGTAGGGATATTTGTGGGGGCGGGGCTTGAAGCAGTGGAGCGGGCGGAGCCTGGGACTGGACAGGAAGTTGTGGAGGAGGCAGCGAAGTCTGAGCAGCGAGCTGAGGTTGTCCCTGGACAGACTGTAGAAGAGAAGTCTGTCCTTGTTGTTGTTGTTGTGGCTGCTGCTGCTGACAAACCTGCATCTGAAGCGACTGCATGGTCTGCTGCGGCTGGCGAACCTGCTGAAACTGCTGAAGGTATAACTGCACTTGGTTTAGAGACGTCGCAGACCCTGGCTCTTCATCATCCTCCAACARCATCTGTGGAGGCTGAGAAGACAGCAAGCCTTGGGGAGTGAATGTCGGTGGTGACATTGGCCTTTGGTGGAGGGGTTGAGATGGAGGGTGAAGTATCTGAGAGGAGAGCTGGTGCTGCGGTGGGGCTGCTGGCGGAGGTTGAAGCTGCTGCTGCTCTGGAGGAGGAGGAGGAGGAGGAAGAGTTGGCGTCTGCGGAAGTGGTGCTGGCTGCTGTTGAGGAGGTTTGGGATGAAGAGGTGCTGCCTTGTGACTGGGCCGAGATGGTTGCTGAGGCATGGAACTGTGTAGAGCTGAGGGGGACAGTTCCAGAAAACAAGGGAGAGAGAGAAAGGAAATCRATTTTAAGACATGTATAGACAAAATAAACTTTTCTTTTCTAACGCTTCATGTTAAATGTTTTTGGGAAAATAATTTTGCACCTATCAATTTGTCTTCATCTGTTTTTAATAAAAAATGTTTACAAACCAACTCTTGAACACATTCTAAAAAAATGCATGCAGTTTAATATTTAAAAAGCAGTTTACMTTTTTTGATCAATGTTATCTGTACCCGTGTGTTCAAATGTCCCTTTGYTAATCAACATTACAAATTGGGACCAGCTACAATGATTTAATTTTATTTTTTTAAATGAAATGTCCATTACACTGCTATACATTTTAGGGATGGCGTGATTTATGATTCAATCGTCCATCGGCGATTGAAGGGTTGGAATGCGAATAGTTTTTTTTAGGGCAATCTTTATTAATTAATTAAATGCTGTGCCACAGGGATGTAAAATAAAATGTTTTAATCATCATCATTGTGATCTGTGCAAATGAGGGAATAAAATAACAGTGCTGCGTCTCGTTTCTTTTCTTTTTTCTCAGAGTCGGAGCCAACGTGAGCAGCTCCTCTTCACGTCTCTCCTCGTCGTCTTCTTGCTTTGGTGCGCCACAAGTGACCCAAATAGTGCTATATTATAAAGTTTAGTTACAAAACGAATAATCCATGACAATCATAGATTTGAACAAATAACTTTAACCAGTTCCGAACCAGACCGGAGAGCACTCCCTCACCCCTGCTCATCCCCGTCACCCCGGTGTGTGTGCGAGTCGAACTTTTCACCCCCCTCCATATAAGAACACATACGAAGTATGGCGTGATTGGTCAGAAGTTTGTGGGAGTGTTTGTGCTAAACGCGCTCAGACGCTGCGTTTGCTTCAACCTCTCGCTTGAAAAAAAAAAAAGAGAGAAAAAAGTCTCGTTCGAACGCAGACTACCAGGAAGCAGCGATTATAGAGACAGTCAAACGGACAAAACCTCATAAAAATGGGATAAAACAGACGATTTTCACGGTGAAATCTGACTGATAAAAACTTTTGAGCTTAATCCTGGACCAGTTTGTGGATAAGCAACGTCGAGTGACAAGTGTCTGACTTTTTTTTTTTCCGCATTGGATTCTCTCCGGGTAGAAATCACCTGTAGCAGGGGGGTGGGGAGGGGTGTGCCCCCAGGAGCTCGACGTGGGGTTCTCAGGAGCTATGAAAGGTATGTGTGAACACGAACGCCGAATAACCACCGAATTTACAAGCGACTTTAGAAAAAAAGAAGCCGTCGCTTATAATAAGCGGACCTGCTTGCTTTTTTTCTTTCCTTTTTTTTAAACAAAGTAACTGAGCATGCCTTATCAGCCGATTGGATCGTCTATCGGCGATAGCCAGTGACCATGATTTATGATCTGAAAATAGGGGCGATTTCCCATCCCTCATACATTTCAAATAAAGCAAAACCTAAATAAGAATGCATGAGCGAACAGAAAAAAAGTATATTACTAATAAATATTTTATTATATGAGATCTGTTRCTAAAAAAATAAAGTTGAAAGTGCAAAACAAAAATAAATCAAGCAAAGATTCAACTGTCAGTGCATTGGTGCAGAAGCTGTAAATGACTGCACATGCAGAAGCAATATAAACAACTAAAGCTTTAGGTGATAAATCTATCAAAAATGAGCCCCTGCATCTACTCTTACCTGGAGATGGGAGGACGGGATGCTGATTGAGGAAAGGGTGTGTCTCAGGGGACACTGGCCCAGCTGAATGTGCATTTAAATGTGGAGGTATAGGGGAAGCGTTGCCTGTGTGGTGGGGCATGTGCATTATTGGCTGATGGCTGCTGAAAGGTAGGGAATCGTAGCTCTCTAGTAAGTGGGAGGACTCCAGGGCTGCAACGGGAGGAGGCGCCACAAATCCTGCAGGAGGAGGTTGATGCTTCATCTGACTGCCAGACTGAGGGCCAAGAGTTTGTGATGGAAGCCCAGTTTGAGCAGAGCCGGCTTGAACAGGAGGATGTGCCTTTTTGCCCTCCTTCACAGATTGGCTTTTCTTTTTCCTCTGTTTTATCAATCCTGAAAATCAACCGTGTGATTAGGGGGTTGTTTTTTCTTGAAGATGAGGAAGTGAGATTATAGATAGATTACAGATTTTGAAAAAAAAAATGCTGTAACTGACCTGTGAGCTCAGCTTCACTGTCTGAACTTGAGCCACTGCTTTCAGAAGAAGATCCAGTCTTTTTGGAAGTTGCCATGGACTCAATATTCTTCTCAACTATAAAAACACCTATATGTTAAAACATTTTCTGAATGCAAAACCAAAATACTAAATTTTGGTTTTGCAAAAGCCAAAAGCTMCCTCCATTTTCTCATGTGGGCGTTTTCTTTACTAGTGAATGAGAAGCCTCTTACCTGGAACCTTCTTCTTCTTGCGGAGGCAGGAAGACACATATCTCTCCAGCTCACGCAGAGTGGAGGGCTTCAGTGTCTCAAAGTCGATCTCAATCTCATCAGGGTTTGAGTTTTTGAGTGAAGGCTCTCTTGACTGGATTATATGAACTACACGGCCAAGCTTATCTCCAGGAAGCTTATTGATGTCCAGGCTTAGCTGTCTCTTTTCTTCATAGGTCATAGGCTTGCACTTCTCCCCTGTTACTGATGATCCAGTAGCTCCAAGATCATCCTCCAGGCTGGGAACTGGCTGAAGGTTAGGAGGGTGATTACTTTTCGCACCTTCCTTTTTACTGTGGAGGCCAGACACAAAAGTTATAAATGCTTAAAATTTAACAAAGTTTGCAAATACACACACGTACAAAACGACGTTCTGTTTGTCAAACTATGAACGGTCGTATAAAGTATAATGAAGGACCTCAATCCACAKAAATGGTAAAGTCTACAATGTTCCCTCAAGTCAGTAAGCCATTCAGGAGACATTCTTGAAAGGAACATCTGTGAAAACCCTGTCTTTATATAAATGAGCCTCTAAGGAACTCTAAGTTAAAGGCATGACAGAAACACAACAAGCTTTCAGTCTGAATACTTGATAAAAYGAGTGAAACAAATTAGAATGAAGAAAATTTATTTTAGATGAACACTAAAGTGTTTTTCTCTCATTTGCCCAAAGGAAGTCCAATACCCACCTGGGTTTCTTTTTTGTAACAATCTCCTTGTTGTTACTGGTAATGGCCTTGGTTTTCTTAGACAGCTGTGGAACAGGCGTAGCATCCTGGATTTCATCGACAAGGCCCGACACACCACCCTTCTTTTTATGCTTGCTTTTCTTCTCTTTCTTTTCCTTTTCTTTTCTCTTTGGTTTGCTGGCTTGTGGTTGTGATAGGGCAGCCAGCTGTTCATGGACAGCCTTTAACTGTTGGGAAAAATTAGACCAGTTTTACCTAAATGTTTTCAAGAACAGGAAACACCATTACCATGATCCAAAACCTTCTTTATATTTACTGACCTGTTCCTGGAGCTCTGCTAACCTCTGGGCTCGCTCTTCTTCTGAGTCATCTGTGGAAGATTCAGACTCCGAGGATGAGTCACTGGAGCTGTCCGAAGATGAGGCGACACGTGCCAAAGGAGGCTGAGGCTTTACAGGGGCAGGATGGTGAAGGATAGGAGCTGGAGCAGAAACCATTGGCTTACTCTCAGGTTCATCTGGCATCTTGGCAAAGCGCATTTCAAAGACATCCTGTTGAATAAAAATCAGTTTTTGAAACTATCACCATTATTTACTAGAGCTGAAACAAYTCCTCAAATAATTCAAGTAATTTGATTATTAAAAATCTTTGAGGCAAATTATCTGCCTCCAAGCTTCAGTAAAAATAGATCCTGTTAAAATATTCAGCGGACTTTTTCCGTCAAAACKTTATTTGTGTTGCACTTCCACTAACGGCTATATGTGTATGCTAAGTCCTAYATTATTTATTTATCTATGAAGGAGACTAAGAATCCCAAAACGGAGCACCCAGAAAACAACAGAAATTGTTAAAAGTGTGGGAACATTTTAAACTAAACAGGAAAGGCAACCCAGTATAGTGTATGTGCTGGATGTTCGCCATGTTTCAGCACCAGAACAGAAAACAGCTGCTGCATTCATCGAACGCATTTTTACCCCAGGGAGTAAGTGTCCAAGGCGGGTAAATGTCTGGGGGCTAAACGTCCTGATATTCATCTGGAGTTAACAACAGGTATCATTCATGTCCCCTTTGAAAAATACATTTACCKAAATCTTACCTAAAGTTTTTTTTATCCATTTACTCGATTGTGACAAAATAATCGATAGATTAATTGATTACTAAAATAATTAACTGCAGCCCTATAAAAAACAGACTAAAACCAGAAACACAACAAATAATAACAAAATATTTGAAAAATGATAGTCAAACACTGATAAAAAACAATTATGTAATTCTACCAAAGCAGTTAAAAGTGTCAAAATAGACCTTGTTTTTACTTTTAAGACAACATCTCTGTAGATGTGTCTGTTATAATGTAATAAATTGTTATTAATGTTGCATACAGTAAAAGCCCAAATATAAAAATGCGTCTTTGAAAATAACTTCAATATCTGTTTTAAATTTAGCTGCTTTAAGATCAATAAAACTGCACATAAACAAGCGGCAACCCAAGGTTTTAAAAGGAACAATCACATGTATGTACCTGCAGTTTGCGTGCCATGCCTACAACTTCATGGTCCGGTGGATTATATTTGTAGCAGTTAGAAAACATTAGCCGCACGTCTGCAGCAAACTCCTGAGGATCTTGATATTGCTTGTTCTCCAACTTAGCCTACAAACAAATCCAGCATTTCAGTTGCTTGGGATGACGCAAATGAACTCTCATCAATATTCCTGTGATTGTTGGGAAATAATCCTGTTTTCAACATACCTTGATGGTGCTGAGATCCATCGGATGTTTGATGATATCATGATAATCATGTAGTCCCAGTGCATCCACATCAACAGGTTTGTAAAACGGCCAAGCATAAGCAGCATGTTTCTTGGACAGCATCTCCCGAATCAAGCCAGCACAATAACCCAGCTGATCCTGTGGTTTAGGGCTAAGACCTCCACTTTGTCCACTAAGTCCAGTACCCATGCCTATGTGATGTTGAGAGTCTGGAGCCTCCTTCTTAAGCAGTTTCGGGGGCCGGCTACTTTCTCGCTTAGGTAGCGTCTTCCCAGACTTGGATTCTGCTGGTGAAGACTCACTTAACTGATCGTTTGCTGTGGGAGTTGTAGTGTCTGCTTTTCTTTTTTGACTCTTTTTTTGCTGGGTAGCAGGAAAATAAAAACAAAGAGAAAGGATGATATGTAAGTGAATAGAGAAAAGCCAAACTTAAAAAAACACACATTCCTGTCAGTCCCAGACATTGTTTAAAATATGCCAACCAGAACCAAGATAACTTTTTTTTAAATTAAACTCACTTTGGTCATTGTTATAGGGGTCTGCAGAATAGGAGCAGTGCTCTGAAGTGATACTGGAGGAAGAGAGGTCTGAACAGGGTGAGGCACAGGAGTCATAATAGGAACTTGAGGAGCACAGTCTGATGGAACCATGGAGTATGAAGCTCTGAGCTGTGGCACATGGCTGGGTATTGTTTGGGGCACATGGGATGGTGGGGCCTGCATCGAAGGATGGGGAGGTAGTGAAGGTGGGCCCTGCGTTGGTCCTCGAGACTGTGAAGCTGGTGAGGGGGTTGATAGACCAGGTGTTTGTGGAGTTGTGGCTGGCGAGTCAATGATTGTGCCTGGTTTCAAGTTTAGACCTTGATGACAGATCAATATACTTAGATTATAATTCAGTTTGACAGATGCTTGCCGTATTACAGAAAAAATGTAGTAAGAAAATCACATACTTCCATCTCTCCTGCCTCGGCCACGTCCCTTTCCTGTCATGACGGGAATCTCAATTTCCTCTTGAGGCATTTCTGTAACCTTCTGGAGGAAAACCTTTTCTAGAGACTCAGCCATCAAGACAATGTCATCTCCAGGCTGTTGAAGAAGATAAACATTCTAAGCAAAAGTGGAAGCACAACAAAAACTTTGGTATGTCCCAACAACAATGGCTCCAGTGTGCAAGTATGTTACCTTGTTGTATATGTAGCAGTTGGTAAACATTGAGCTGAAGTCCTGGATACATTCTTGGGCATTCCAATAATAGCTGTTCTCAAGTCTTTTCTTGATTGTTCCCATGTCCATAGGTGTTTTAATTATTGTGTAATAGTCCTAAAACAAAGAAGTATGTCAGCAATAAATTTTGAACATTTAAGTGCTGTCTATCAATACTCCAAAACAGATTTAAGTAAACGTTCCTTTAAAAGTAAAATTCTAAACTTCCAGGAATCAATTCCATCAAACAGACTGATAATTTTAAATTTCACTTCAGTATTTTATTCTATCTGTAAAGTCTTTTCACATTAATACTTGGAAATCATGTTTATTATGAAAATCAAACTGTTCAAATAGTACCTAAATTTGAGTATCTAAGTCCCACTAAAGCTTTGGTTTTTTTGGTTTAAAAATGTTGATGACCTGAAAGCAGAAGAAAGTAGGGCTGGGCAATATTGGCATAAAAATTTATCTTGATTAATTGTGGCCGATAACGATAAATATGATGATAATAGATTAGAATTGCATTTGCATGTAGCTGACATTGTGGCCTTGGTCCGTAGGGTTACGGTTGGCTGCTATACACTGCTTTACACCATTACGTTTACATGCATGCTTGATAGAGATAGTGTGTTGCACTAATTGCAGTAATGGCAAATATTAATTGTTGATAGTTTTCCTGATGAGTAATTGCACACGGTTTGCCCAATGATAGCAGAAAGATCCCCAAAAACTTGCAATTTGCAATATGAAATGTGAATTGTACTTATAACTAGGGCTGCCCAATATTGGAAAACCTAGTTATAGCAATATTTGTAAATATTGCAATGACAATATCTGCTGCAATGTCTTCTTTTTTTCTTTCCACCCTTTCTAATCTGTACTTCCTACTCCATGTGACCTTTAGAACCTTTGGTAATGTCACTTATGACTAGTGTGAGCTTTTGCTACCGTGAGACTCGGTCCTACTGGCTAAATATTGTATTAGTATGAAAGATATAAAAAC
The DNA here is from genome assembly GCF_001266775.1 of Austrofundulus limnaeus. Taxonomy (NCBI): domain Eukaryota; kingdom Metazoa; phylum Chordata; class Actinopteri; order Cyprinodontiformes; family Rivulidae; genus Austrofundulus; species Austrofundulus limnaeus. The sequence goes on along the minus strand of NW_013952406.1, from coordinate 5,371,612 downwards.
TCTTCAAATACATTATTCAGCAACTATTGAACTCCAAGCAGTCCTTAGTGATATGAATATTGTACACACTGATTTTGCAATGACAATATATTTGCAATATACTGTGCAGCCCCACGTGTGTTCTCAGATCCAGCCAAATGCAGCCAAACTGATTGGTCGTTGTTTCATACTACAGATGGACAATGACCCAAAACATAAAGCCAAAGCAACCCAGGAGTTTATTAAAGCAAAGAAGTGGAATATTCTTGAATGGCCAAGTCAGTCAACTGATCTCAACCCATTTGAGCAGCATTTCACTTGTTAAAGACTGAACTACAGACAGAAAGACCCACAAACAAACAGCAACTGAAAACCGCCGCAGTGAAGGCCTGRCAGAGCATTAAAAAGGAGGAAACACAGTGTCTGGTGATGTTCATGAGTTCAAGACTTCAGGCAGTCATTGCCAACAAAGGCTTTTCAACCAAGTACTAGAAATTAACCTTTTATTTACAATTATTTAATCTGTCCAATTACTTTTGAGCCTCTGAAATGAAGGGATTGTGTTTAAAAGATGCTTTAGTTCCTCACATTTTTATGCAATCATTTTGTTCAACCCACTGAATTAAAGCTGAAAGTCTGAACTTCAACTGCATCTGAAATGTTTTGTTTAAAATTCATTGTGGTAATGTCACGAAACAAAATTAGAAAAATATTGTCTCTGTCCAAATTTATATGGACTTAACTGTACGCATAATGTTTCATGTTAACACTGCTGAGCTATACTCCACACAATCTATAATCCTCATTTATTCATGTTGTCATGGAATAAAACTAGATGATGGCATTTTTAAGTCAGTAAGTGACATTTTGGGCTTCTTTGATCATTAAAGCCTTCTCTTTTTTCACTTAATATAACTTAAAAAGACCTCCTTCTGGACCATAAGGTGCATGCTGTGCACTCATCACCGGAACAGAGGGTTAAAAATACTTTCCTGACATCCATGCACTCTTTTGTGAAGGCAACAGATTGCTGAAGTTAAACTTTTCTTTAGAGACACATAACTCTTAGGAAGCAGGAAAAAATAGTAATAGAAAGTAATCTGCCTGATTTGCACATAATGGTAAATCGCAACAAAATGAAKTTGATTATACTGCATGTAAACGGTGAGAATATGTAGATGCTAAGGACCTTATGACAACTCACAAGACACCTTACATGACAGTTTTTGTAAAATGTGAGTTAATACTGTAAACTAAAGTGCAGCTTGTACTTACAGGCAGGTTAAGCTTGACTGCATCCACTGGTGCATGAAAAGGCCAGGCATACTGGTGTTTCCACAGGGATTTTACCACCACCTTGAGCAGGTATTGCAGCTGATTGGTTTGGCGCTTTGGCCTGTTGGGGTTGATATACTCTGGGGGAGGGGGATTGACACCATGCTGGGCCTGCCCCTGGCTGCTGCTGCCCGACATCTGCGCTGTATCCAGGCCGTCCCCCATCCTGATAGGGTTGGGTGTGGGCTCGTGTCCCGAAACGGGAGCTGAAGCAGGAGTAGGAGCAGGGGCAGTGGTGCTGGAAGGACACCAGTTCAATCTTGGCCCCGGCACAGATTCCACTGACAGAGTACCACTGATCCCATTGCACTCTTCGCTGGAATCTCTGGAGAGAGAATACATTTGTCTTTCATTAACTATAAACATATATTTAACAACATAACATGGTAGTAGCTAGCTAGATGAAAATGGTTTTCTACAGGAAAATGTAGTTTTGACAACCAGGATGGGGGTTCTGACCTGGCAAACAAAAATACAGTCTTGAAAGTGGCCCTAAAGAAGGTGGTAATGATGATAGCAAGAAATCGATGTCACTTGTAAATGCAGCCTGCTAATAATTTATGCAGAAGGGAAGGTTTGATTTCAGGAAAAAAGTAGGTCTGGAGACTTCACCTGAGGCCCTTACTAGGTGTCGGAATGATGGCTGATGTTTTACCTTATACAAATAATTAATAAGCTATGGTGACAAGGCCAAGGACATCACTGTCTGCATATTCACCAACCTTTTCTTTCTTACATACAACCAGCTGAAGTCATCCATCTACTATGAGGTTACAGTGTCAATCACTATACAACTATGTACTAATTTCACAAATATTTAATTCATAGTTGTTGTTTTTTTCTGGGACCCTAATTTAAAATATTTTACTTTTAAGTTTTAGACAAGGTTGAACAAAAGCAATTCTAGAAATTGTGCTGTGTTTGTGATTCTGTCATTAGAAACAAAAAATAAAAGGTGTTGGAAAGAGAATGCTTCCATATGGAAAAGGTCTAAGAACCTGCTTAGGCCTGGTATTGTAATCTGTCTTAAAATATTTGATTGCATTCAAATGGAACTAAATACAGGTGTGAACAGACTCAGTGGACATTGAAAACATTTTCACTCAGACCACTTTGGACCGCTTTATCTTTAGACAATTGTTAGTCTGAATACAATCCTTTCTGAACAACGATGTAGGACTTCTTATGGAAATAACCACAAATTAACATGACAGGTATTACCTGGCTGGGTGTCTCAGGAAAAAAAAATCTTATGTGATTGCTGATTAAAAATAACAAACCAATAATCTGAAGGTATGCATTTTTTTACGTTTAGCTTAAAGTTTGAATAAATCATTTATCAAYATCCTGCTAACAGTGTCAGTTTTGTTTGGATTTTGTTCGTGTGAATTATCAGAAAACTACATGATGAGTTTCTCTCTCTCATTTATTTGTTTGTTCTTGTTGAAAACAATAATATAGCTCAGATGTTTGAATGTGTTGCAATTTCATGGAAACACCAGCAGTCCTGCTGTCACACTGGTTTGACAGCCCACTGTTAAGACATGGCTATGTGTGCATTTGCATACAGAGCGGGTAACTGACATTTGATCACAAAAACATTTCTGTATACATATTAACTACCAGGTGTGAATGCCCTCTGTCAGAGCWGTTCACTTGCAATTTAATTACCCAAGATAGATATAAAGTGACAGGTCTAAACAGGGCCTAAGTCATACAATACCACACCACTTTGTTTAATTGTTAAGCCACATACGTAGGAATGGTAAAAACTTTTGGACAAAATTGTAAATTACAAGAGAGSATTAGAGAGTTAAAATCAACTGACTTTTTGGAGGTACAGCAGTGCCTACTGTGTTCTTTGTGAAATATTTTTAGTTGAGCACARGCATCAGGCAGCACAAAGCTAAATCTACACCAATATCAAGTTTTCACACACTAGTCAGGCAACAGATTGGTGTTTTGCTAGATGTAATACAAAATTATAATATTCCCTGAGGTTGTTTCTGTAAAAAGGAGATTAATTTGTGACTTGTTTCATAAATGATGTTGTGAACACTGTGATTGAACTCCAAAGGTCATCCATCCATCCATTTTCTGTACACGCTTCTTCCTTTTCAGGGTTGCGTGGGTCACTGGTGCCCATATCCAGCAGTCACATCTAAAATATATAGTTTTTTATAATGTTTATAGTGAGCAAACAAGATAGAGATATCTGCATCACAAATTTAATGTGTAGCACTCCATGTCAATGCCTCTTTAAATTCACAAATCTCACTTCATTTCTGAAAGCTCACATCTACAGTATGTGGCATGAGGTCAGCTCAATTAGTAATTTGTCAACAGTCTGAGGGCTGCTTGAAAATGACCTGGTCTTTGTGGCTATTTTGTGAAAATGTTTTGTGAAAGAACCTACTGCTTTAGCCCTTTTCATATCATGTTTTGTGTGATGGTAAACATGCAGTATCTTCACTGTACTAAGCTGAGCACAGCACAAGGTTAAGCATGCTATCCATGGAGATGGTGCCTTAGGCTGTTCACTGAAGGTCTTAATACTCAATTTTGATTTTTTTTTTGGAAAAAATAGATTTTTGGGGGATTAACATTCACATTAATGCGACTTCCATCTAACTCCAGTGTGAACTCTACACAGCCCTGATCCGACCCGCGCACAGATGATGTGATGTCACATTCAACTAGCTGTTTACAGAATTAGCTAAACATGGATGCTACTTGTTAGCATGTTAATTCCGAAGTTGTTGTGCAATGAGAGATGATTAAATAATTATCTGATATGCATTTACAGTAGTTCAGAGTTTATATCTGAACCTGCTTCTGACCAGATGCTCCAGTGCAGCTTTTATTTTTGGAATGAAGCGACGTGCTAAAGGTAAAGTATTGCTATAGTAGGGATGTCCCGATCCAGATTTTTTGGCTCCCGATACAATCCAATTTTTTTAATGATTAGTCTTTCCAATACCGATCTGATAGCTTTATTTCTTTCCAAGTGACAAGGTTGGTAGTAGTAAAGCGAGCCCTGCTGTTCCCACCACGAGAAACATCCAGTTTGCAGATTTTGCAAGATGCAGTTTCAGCATAATTGATTTCCATTGAAAAGTGTTCCCAAACTGTGGACATGGTTGCATACTTGTGTGCGTCATGACTTCTTAACAGCAGCTGTAAAGYATGATGATGATGAAAACTGTTGCGAAAACTAGATCGGCCTGATCACATGACTAAATCCGATTACGCATACCTGATTTTCAAAAAATGGCCAAATCTGCCACGATACCGATACTGAGTATCTGATCGGGGCATCCCTAATTGATAGGGTAACTTGAGCATCGATACGGTTCGACGAAATTACTCTCATGTTTCTGCGACTTCTCAGTCATCCAGGACAAGGACAATTAAAAGAACAAAGAAAGCAACTGAACCTCTGTTCTGTAGTCGAAGACCTGTTGAGCTAAAAATTTAAACTACATGGCTCAAGGTTAAAGTCATTATTGTATGGATCGATCTGCTCACCCACACCTCACTGATATAGAAGTCAGATTAAAAAGTGACATGAACATTCAGACTGCAGTCGCTTTAAAAAACATCAGATGTGTATACAATTCAGTATCATATATTGAAAAGGCCTGGGTCGAATTAGAGAAAAAAATTGGATTTGTCGGTTGTCACATTCACGTTGTCAAATGGGGCAAAAGAAAATTCTGATTTGGGTAATATTTGCAGGCAGTGTGAACATAGTCAAAGTTACAAATTCAATCGACCACATTTAGCACTGATGACACCTTAAAGCCTCCACAACCAAACACATTTTACAAACTAGTGACAGTGAGATGATCACTAAGTTTACTGAAATGTACTGCAATCTAACCTGTTTTTTTGTTTTTTAAAGAGCAACATCCCCAACAGGCTGTCAAACTTAATACTAGTCAGTTCAAAAAAGTTGTTGTTTAGTTACAGCTCCTGAAGAAACATTTCTGTGGCCAATCACCTGTTCCATTTACACTTGAACCCAATCTGGAATTTTTAATTATCTGTATTACAGAACTAAGAAGCCAATAAAGTACTGCATCTACTGGAACTGACATGGGCATCTTTTCTTAACATTTCTGGGCTACAACACATATATAAAGTTGGCTGAAGAGACATTTCTAAGGTGCACAGAAGTTATGGCTGTCTTGTGTTTAACTGGTTTGGAATACCATATTTGTTTTTCTTTTAAACGGCTATTACCAGTGTTTTAAAGTTACACTCTTATGCTTTAGCCAGAATATCTTATTCCTTCAGTTCTGAAAATTTGTTTTAGATGTTTAATAGTAACCTGGTTACTATTTAATAAACCACCATTTTTTAGAACACTGAAACAAAATAGTAAAACTCAAGCTTTGTTTGTGTATTTTTTAGGAATTAATTTACCCATACAATTTATGTTTCAATATTATACTGAAAAGTTGTAAATGTGTAGAAATTCCCTTAGTGTTGATTACAATCACTGACTAAATGTGTCACTCTGTGAGATCACAAGCCGACTTAAATAGACAAACCATGAGTCAGAAACAGAAAAAGACAAAAATTATCCAGGCTCTTAAGTTAAACTTTCAGCTGGTTAGAACAAGCCAGCTGAAGGATTCCAGGAAGCATGAGCCATTTCTTCTACTAATACACACAATCCCATTCTCYCTTTGAACCCACCCACGACCAATTTCTAGCCAGGAGGTAGGTTTGAGGCAGCTGACATTTGGATAATGATACTATTCTCAACACAACAGTGAAGTTCTAAATTGTTTTCAAGAGCTAAATCATGTTAAACAAGAGGTTGTGCTTGCTACATGATAGTCCTTAGAACCAAAACTCCAGGCAGTTTTTAATTGTATCCTCTAATTTATTTATTGAATACTTAAATTGATTTGTTTTTTAAATAAACAGCAGAAGGGATGTCAGACACTCTGAATATCTGAAAAGTTTACAGAGGAGTCGCTCACCACATAACATTACCTTTTCACAGAGACTGAATGTGCAATTTTTTCCAGAAGGGCATCCAGTTTTTGGAAATCCAGTAAATCATTTGACTTGGCATGCATCTTGTTATCCAATAATGAACTCTACTGAACAGAAACAAAAACCAAAAACCAGTCCAGGGTACAAAAGATTTACACAAGTTAGTTTTTCCTTTTTGTTATTCCAAAAAACAGATAGATGTATCCCCCGACTCCACTGTGTCGTAAAATCCCACAGAAGACAAAAGTAATCCTTAGTGTTGTCCAAGCAAAGTTTGTCCAGGAATAAGTGCTCTGCCAGGAAACAGTACATTCAGGCAGGAAAGAGAGGCTGTTGGAAACCTACAGCCAGCAGGCTGTGTTAGCTGTGTGAACCGGTCCTCCCTCTACCCCATCCCCCTCTCAGCAGTACAACAGCCCAGTTGCCACAGGCTCTTCGCTCCATTGTGTATCCTCTTCAGGGCCTCCCCAAATAAAGTGGACACAAGCAGCTACCAAGAGGTGTACCAAAAGGAGAGGGTAAAGCAAGACAGGGAAAAGGGCTCCAATAAAATCCTGGAGGAGCACTTTATTCCTCTAGCTTTGCTTTCACCCTCTCTCTGACACTGGCAGACCAGCATGCAGTTACTCAACAGTAAAAATGGCTCTGCCGCTTCCTCATTCAGCAAGCGTCTACCCACACACCCCTCCCATCCCTCCCTCCCACACACTTGCTCATTCCTCCCACTGCTCCCTTCCCGTCAATAGCTTGAGGTTCTTGAGAGTTACACCTTTAATGCCCCACCCCCTTCCTGTTTTTTTTCTCTGTCCATTTCATAATGCCCCACCCCCATTCACTCTTGTAGTCTTAAGAGTGATCTATGCCTTCCTTGACCAATTTAAGGACCACCTTATGTTCTCTAGCCTTTCTTCATCTTCCACTAAGTTACATCTTATCAATCAGTAATATGACCAAAATATTTATCTAGGGTCTATACAAACTGCTTCTACAGAAAATACTAAATCTAAACGATAATTTACTACAGAAGAAATTCATATGTATTATCAAATAATTACTCTATCAAAAAAGTTTCAATAAGTAAAAACTACATGCTATCTGCAATAATTAATAATGAAGCAGTTTGTGCCTAATATTTCAGCATTTCAAATAAAAAAATTATATTATAACGAAGATCTTTTTCAAAATATCAATACTTTTTGAATGAAAAACAAAACTAATTTGCAGTGCTTGCTACCCCACACACTAATTTAAAGGCCTAGCATATCTCCTGGAGTCTTTCGTGAAACATAAAAAAAAAACATCCTATGCTAAGAAGGAACACAGTTTTTGCCTTATTGGTCAAAATCCATAAATGTGCATTATATCATGAATACTGTGAGATCTGGAAGGAAATGATGGCATTGCAGAGCATGAAAATGATGACTATCAACTAAAAACATATACTTTAGTTTGGTCTCTTTTTTTTTTTTTGTTTGTTTCAAGTGTGGTCTTTTTATCCTTTATCCCTTATTGCTTTCTTAGTATCCTTTAGTGCTCTTTTTTTGTCTGGTTGTCCCTTGGCATCCACTGTGAACGGCAAAGTAACAACTTCATTGCTCAGGGAAGCATGTTTCTTCTCTGTGTATATGGCAATAAACACTTTGAATCTTTGAATCATGAATCGTGAAGCATTCTTCTTCTTTTTTTTTGCGAATGTGGGTGTGTGTKGGGGGACTGGGGGGTGGGCGGTGGCTGAGTGGTAAAAGGAGTCATCCTACTACGTGAGAGTTGGCAGTTCAATCCCTTAGCTATTTAGTCACATGTTGAAGTGTCCCTGGGCAAGACAATGATCCCCCACTGTCTCGGATGTGTGTCCCATTAGTGTATGAATGTGATTTAAAGCACTGATTGGTCTCCACAGACTGATCCGYCTGGTTTAGTTTTGTACAGAGACACAGTAGAGTGCTGTGTGAATGTGTATATGTGGGAACAGATTAAAGCGCTTTGAGTATCCTGGTTGGATAGGAAGATATAAGTACAATCCATTTACCATCATGCAAAAACTGACTGGTTATAGCCATTTTTGTGTTGGCTAATTTTGATTAGCTGTGGTGGCCTTCTTGAATGGGACTGACTCCAAAAGTCGAWCAGTTGTAGTTGTTCATCCAATGATTATTTTCTGAAAGTTGTTTTCTGARTTTTATTGCCAACGTGCAGACAAACAAACATATAAGCATAAGCACACAGACAAAGGCAACAATTACCGTTCTGGTGGTGAGTAATAATTTACACCTATAAACTTTAGCAGTTTGTAGGTGTACGTACTAAAGAGTCCCCCAGAAGAACTGATCAGAACAGGAGCGTAGATTTTSGCAACTTAAAATGCAATTAGGATTTCAGGTTTGTAAAAATTAACATTGCAGCCATTCATCATTGTGGCAAATTACAGACTGGACTTGCTGCACAACAACTATATTTACAACAAGCAATGTGGTGAGTAATGTTGAGATTTCTACAATCCATTTATTTTAAATATATTCTTCCCAAAAATGTTTTGGATCTCAAACCAGGTAGAGTACTTTGAGGAGTTGTATTCTTTCCATTAGATGTGTTCAAGAAAAAAAAAACATAAACAAACATAAAGCATGCAGTGGCCCTAGAGGACCAGAATTAGACATCACTGACATAGAYAGTTTCAAATTTTCTTGGCTTCACATTTACTACAGAAATTCAGTGAAACATTACTGTGACATAAGAAAACTTAATACTAACATATTTTCTATGAGGAACGGCTTCGTTGTGTCAATGTCAGTGCTGAATAAATGWTATTAAAATGTTCAAATTAATCAATTACTGAAAACATTTGATAACTTCTGAAAATCAGAATGGACACAACTGTTATTAAGAAGTTGGTGATTTAAAGTTCTCAAAGCACTCTACAAAACGAGCTGTCAACCTAGATAAGAAAAAAGGTTAAAACTCAGTTTAGTTAGCTTGGACTAGGGCTGCAACAATTGGTCAACAATGCCGGTTAGGGTTAATGTCGACGCATCTTATTATTAACCCACGTAAATGGAGGCAGAATCGCTTCTATTATCTGTTGTTTGTGTGTTTACAAAAGAATAAGAATGTGGCGTACCAGTCTGCAAACCAGAGAAGAACCCGCGGGGAAATAAAAAAGCAATAATAATGGTGGAACAGAAATACGATTGCATCAAAAAGGAAAAAAACAAACAAACAAACAAAAAAATCAAGAAGATTTAAACATTTCAAAATTGGCTAAGTTTTACCAAAAACTAAACAAARAAAGTAAAATGCAGACTCGATCATTCCATGGCAGACCAGCAGCAACAAAAGCATGATCAAACCATGAGATGCTAACACACTGCAGACGTCCTCTGCAGATGGGTAAGTTTCATAAAGTTAGCTTGTTTGTCAGGTTGATGCATCACTTGGTGCTGTAGACAACTGYATATAAGTTTTGTTAGTTTACCATCAGAAAACAATTTGTTAGAAGCAGAGCTATCAGTTATGCTAAAAGCTTCATATTAAAGCATTTAATTATACTAATACTCCATCCTGTCTCATCTTATCCTGTTTTTTTTCATGGCATTGAAGTCTTATAATTTTTGAACTGCCACATCCAGCAGGATTTCAGGATGGATTACATTTAATTATGCACTTGAATGTCACCTTAAGTAAAATTATTCTTTAGTTTATTTTGATATTACAAAGCTACTGTATGTCTGCACCCTGCAGGGCAGGTTAACAGCCACTCATGCTGGGGAGGAGGCTGATATTTTGAGTTATTTGTACATCAGCTGTTTGTTTAAAAGACTATTTKCAGTTTWGTAAGTATTATATAATTTTATTTTTATTATGGTTACATGTATTAATGTTCATTGGGTTATTATTTTAATTAGCTATTGGAACTTGTTATGTTAAGGTAGAGACTCTGGATAACAGGGTGACATTCACAGTTAAGATGAGCAGCCAGGTGAGATGAGATGTGTACTGGAGCTGGAACAGGAGGTTTGCCCACAGGAAGGATAGATGTTGTAACAAAAATAATCTTTGACTAATTGAAAAAATAATTGCAACTTATTCAACTATCAAAATAGTCATTAGTTGCAGCCCTAGATTGGACCTACAGTCCTGTGTTCAACTCATTTCTATTTTATGATTTCTATACTGTGTAAAGTCTTGACTAAATTCAATGTAAAGACCACATTTCATGCTTGTGGAGCATAAAACTTTAATAGAAAGAGAAAAGAAACAATTTACATTAGCGATGCTTGGTGCACAAAAATGTTGAGATAGATGAATGCCATTTGCATTTTTCCCCAAGAGGACGTTAACTCGTTACAAAATATGTCAGCAATGTTTTATTTTCATTCATTATTATTCCTAACATAAATTTCCTGGCAACGTCAATTGAAAACTGGTAAAATACTTATAAAATCCTTTTTGTTTGTTCAGTGAAAGATTTCGACTTGTATTGTACTAGAGAGATTAAATCTATAATTTCATAGGAGGACTTATGCCATTATTATAAATGCACCAAATCTGTTATCTTGATTAGATACATTTTCTAACTTAGTTGACATTGACCTTGCATGAGACCATCATTTGTAATAATAATTTAAATTTGCATCAGGTGAAGATGCAGGAGAGAATATAAACTGACACAAATAACAAAAAAAAAAAAAAAAAAAAAAAAAAAAAAAAAAAAAAAAAAAACAGCTTGTTATGCTGACTGATAAAGAAACACTAACTTGTAAAGATCAACATGTTTATAAAACATATTTGATAAAGTGATACATTAGATGTACTAAACAAATAACATTAAATTTATTATGATAGATTATTTGCCGGCCACTTACTTTTTTTAAACTTAGTGTGGAATTACCACAACTGTGAATAGCATCATAACTAAACAAGAGCAAAGCCAAAACATAGGAATGCATACGGACAGATTATGTTCTAGCAAATTAATGAGTTTTTATCTACTTAAAAATTATTAGTCAAATTGTATCCCACAAAAATGTATTTCAAATAATATGACTTGTATCCACAACAGTCACTGTCAGCACTCTGATTGCTTATTAACAGTATGCCCTTTGACTCAATTCAACCCTTATTTGCACTCTTACTTAACCATGAGTACACATAAGAACAGCTTTCAKGCTTGATCAATGACAAATTAATCAAGAAATTGATATACAGCCTTGAAACTAATTATATGCAGGGTAGTAAAAAATAGCAGACCCCTGAAACTTAAACTTCCTCAGAATCTACACCTACAGGCTACAAAGTGCTTTACTTTTGTATAAATGACAACTTTAGACTTTAAACGAATATACCACGCGAATTTAGGTGAGCTAATAACAAGATTATACACACGTAGAGTTAGGACTAGACCACTGATGAATGATCTTGCTGGAAGGAGTCATAACGGGCTTCCAGAAAGACAAGTTTATATAAGTATCATGAATAAATTAGGCGGAAACACATAGGACAGACGTTGTTAGTAGATGTCGTGGAAAAGCGAAGCAAGGAAATGAATGCTAATGGGCGACCATCATCGTAGAAATCCTAGTCCCAAACGTTAGGCCACAGGGCATAGGCTATCGCTTGGGTTTTGTAGACATCTGTGCTATTGCAGAACAAATAGGGGGTAAGAGTATTTCTTCTATCATTATGGCATCAAATCACTGAGTACGGAGTAAATGTCATTTTTTGGTTAATAACGTAACTGACTGTCTCCTTAGCCAACGGGCTCAGTCTGAGTGTGCGCCATCATCACCGTGACGGCGTCACAGTCTCCCACAACACAAGACTGTCGATGAGCAAATAAGCATAGGTGGTCTAGATGGTGCTCATATCGTCACTCGCGGGACAGTTTGAGGTGTAATTGTGACCACTGGTGGGTGACACAGACAATGGATGTCAGGGAAACACAAATTATTGGTGCGGTTATTGTGTCTTTTTAGGAGACAACTGCAAACTAGCTTTAGCTAGCAAGCTAGCTTCCCAGTACAGGCCGCCATGCAAGAGAGCGGTGTCCGTAGACGCCAGACATCTTTGAGGCATTTACATCACTGTTGCCGCTTCTCTTGCCTTTTGTTCACCCTGCTTACTAAGGTATCATGACTGGCAAAGGAAGGTTGGAAACGACAGCGTTTACCTGGGTTTCTCAGATTGCCAGGGTGCGCGGGATCTGTACCTCCGAGGATCCTGAACACCTCTCGTTGTCGATGACGTCACGCGTAAACCCGTATCGTAAAGCGCGTCATCGACAAACTAGCAGCAAAATTTTAAGGAGGAATTGTGAAAAAATAAAAGATACCACATCTAAAATATATTTCAGTACAATATTAATTAAGCAATATTAAAGACGTTGGTTAAGGCTAATCAAATTTCGATAAAAATATTTTTATTGATAACTACTGCCTGTTTCATTGTAGTCCCACTGTTTGATTTGAGTATTTATGCTCCATTAAAAAGCACATTACAAACTGAAGTAACAGCCATGTCGATGTACTACTTTGCAACAAGAAAACATCTAGATAATAATAACAATAATAAAAAATAAGTTTAAAATACCAAATAATTAGCTATATCCACATAAAATGTTAACGTTTTGTCGTATCACATCAGTTCAGCACTTATTTAAATTTTCTTATTTAAATTTATTATTTAAATATTGTGTTGACAAAAGCGTGAAAAATAAAAGTGGTTTAATAAAGTTTGTAGAGAGGTTTTGCAATGTGGCAAACCTGAAAAGGTCATTGTATAGCAGAATGCATACACGTACATACAAATCAGAAAATATACAAGTCATATTTAATAATATCCGAAATGTTACTTGTCTGCAAATATAGTAAAAAATATAACAAATAAACAAAGACTTGGATCTGATGGATGTGGTTGTTTGGAGCCCCACAGTGGATGCAAAAGACGACGCCTGAAAAATTCACTAACAGCGCATGCGTCAAGACTTTCACATGATTGGATCTTCTGCAACCCGGAAGTATTCTGAAGGTCTTTGAGAGTTTAGGTAATACTTCATTACAGCAGAAGGATATTTGATGTCAAAATGGGTGTTAAAATAGAGATATTCAGAGTGAGTATAGCATAAATTAAAATGTTATTAATAAGGTTTGAAAATGATTTACTTTAACGTTTTTTTTTAATCTTTTTTTATCTAGCGAACCATCGTCAGAGTTAGACAGACGCAGATATTCATTAACTACTTCTTGGTTTGATGTTTTGTTGTTGTGCAGATGATACTGTATCTATCGTTTCCTGTGGCAATGTTTTGGATCTCAAACCAGGCAGAGTATTTCGAGGAGTATGTAGTAAAGAGAAAGGTCAGTAGTTTTCAACAGTTTTGGTTCTCAGATATGGTTTTTAACATTCTTGCAATAATAAATGCCTCCTGTCGACATTTGTCTACACAGAGAGAAATCTTCCCCCCTGATGACGAAGCACAAGTAAGTGAGTTGCACAAAGCTAMTGTTTTTCAAGTCATCCCATTTGTAGATGGGTTTGAAAACCCAATTAAGCTCAATACATTTATTTTCAGGCCAATGGTTTCTTTTTAGATATGTTAAAAAAAACTGTATTTTTTTGTCTTCTAAAGCTTATCTCTACCATTTTGATAAGAAGAAAATGAGCTTGTAAATCATAAAAATGACTCAGTTATTTTATAATTRTGACTGTATTAGTATTGTATTGCTATATTATTTAAGATTCTGTCTCATAATAATAAGATGAACAAATTAGTATTATCACCTACAGGATATCTGTTTTATTTGTCATACGTTTCTTAATAAACTATCAAAATTGAGCTACAAAGTCTTTTAAAGCAGTGGTTCCCAAACTTTTTATCTTCTGACCCACAAAATATCCATGGCAAAAACTAGTGACCCCAAATATTACTGGTCTGAGTACACAAACTTCATTAATAACCCTAAAAACACAGGCTTTGTGACAGTCTAAACAGCTTGTACACAAATATAAATACTTACTTATACTGATTTTGTGTTTATGTAATAATTATAGGGAAAATATTACATCATCAATTATTTTATTACCCTTTAAATTGATTTCTGGAGATTATCCAAGGTGCTTCATGACCCATAATTGGGTCCCAAGCCCAACTTTGGGAACCAAAGTGCAGTGGTTCCCAAACTTTTCAGCTTTTGACCCACAAAATAACAATAGCAGAGACCTGTGCCCCCAACTATTTTTGGATGATAAACATTTGTATCAGGTCAACTAAACATGGGCATAGTAACAATTTTTATTATTCTACATTTATCCATTTTAAACACACTAACCTCACTCCTTTGTAAYAATAAAGGCAAACATGTAATTAATTCTGTAAATCTTTTCAGGACCCCACCTTGATGTTTCAGGACCCCACTTTGGGTCCCAACCCCAACTTTGGGAAACACTGTTTTAAAGGGCAAAATTGGAATTGGCTGATATTCTAAAGTGATATGGTTTAATTTCAAATAGCGTACTTTCAGATATTACCTTATTTGTCTTTCTGATTGAATATAGTTTTAATAAACTTGTGTACTGATTAATAGCACAATTGTCAGTAACATTTTTATGTACTTTTATCCTTCAGAGAAAAGAATGGGAAGCATTCAAAGAACGAATGCGTGCTCTAAACGAGGAGAGAATGTTAAAGAATGCTTCTGTCAACTCTGACAATGGAGGAACACGATGAAAAAAGCACGTTGTAAGGCTACCTGGCAGTAATTCTTGGGAATGAGACCATGTTTTTAGTTGTACTAAGAGCACATTGCATTCGAAATACTTCCAGAGTAACATCATCTGAAGATGTGCGAGGCTGTTTC
This sequence comes from Austrofundulus limnaeus, assembly GCF_001266775.1. Lineage (NCBI taxonomy): Eukaryota > Metazoa > Chordata > Actinopteri > Cyprinodontiformes > Rivulidae > Austrofundulus > Austrofundulus limnaeus. The sequence continues at coordinate 5,356,436 of NW_013952406.1, read as the reverse complement.
TACGAAATAATCATGCCCGGTATGCCTAATTAGTTTTATAAAAACGTTTCTTTGTGTATTTTTAAATAGCTGTGATCTCACAATCACAGCACATTTATTTACTTTATGTTTGTTGTGTGTTTTATTTTGTATGAGGTGTCAATAAAATGTACAAAACTGATTTTTTTTTCCATTTGGTGTTTATTGTTTCACAAAATTACACAAAGTTGGACATAATCAATTCATGTAGCAATGCACATTTCATGTTTAAACAAATGTTATTAAATCTACTTTAACTTCAAAATTAAATCATAAATGTATATTGAGGTGGTCACCCTCTTCAAAATAAGCAGAAATTGTGGCAGCATTTTCAATGTCTTGAGATTTAATGTTGAAATTTTTTTCAAAATTGACTCACTGGAAATGGTCTTTTTTATGTGGCAGTTTAATTGCAAAAAAAACCAACTTATTTTACATGTAGAATGTTAGAGCATTTTTTTAATACTTTGATTTTGTTATTTGGTGAACATTTTGGTTTTAGACAAAAAAAGACAATGCCAGGGCACCACATAAGAAAAAAATGTGTACTTAATTTAAAAAGTCCCATGACATTTTATACATTTTGAGGCAAAAGAGAAAAAAAAAAGAAGAAGGCAGGATACAGTATGCTAAAGTTATCCGATCTGTTTCTTCTGCTTACAGTCACTTGTTTGAGCACTCATTTTTTGGTCTAGTTTTCTTAAAAATTAACATTTTTTTAAAAAGCTTATTTGTTTCAGGGTAAGATTTCCCATTCAGATATAAAAACACTTTTTTTTTTGGGGGGGGGGGGGTTGTCTATAATTTTCTGCATACCAGGTTATAATAACTTGTTTTATGAGCTGCACTTCACTGCATAATGAAATGTTTATTATGAATATATTTAGGAGGGATTTCCTGTTCATTCACGTCTATGTCTTGGATGCACCCCTACAGCAATCTGTAAACTGATTGTTTTATTATGACTATGTGTTGACATGTGTTTCCTGAGTTTATTAGATGATACCCTCAAATATATTTGGCAACGAGAAGTGGCCAGCTGGATGCTTTTCCAGTTTGTCTGAGGTGTGTATTTCTTTCTTGCAGCTGTCTTTCATTGCTGTAATTTATTTGAATGTTTAATTTAAAATCGCAATTTATAACATGTTAACCTGATCTTTGATTGGGGGTATATTTGTGTGTTCTATTTTCTGTACATGGATCAATTTGACTTGCTTGCAAAGATGAGGTTCATAATTTTGTGTGTTTTGGCACAAACTTGCAATTCTTCTCATACTGATAATGAACACTAGGGGGCACTAATGTGCTTTCAAAAGATATGCTGCTGAATCATAAGGAAGTGACTGACTTTCCAGTCGATTCCAGKCAAGATGGCACCGAGTGGGTTGAAGGCAGTGGTCGGCGACAGTAAGTGATACTTTGGTTATAACTTATAAACTTTCATAAGTTTATTAGAGTTAATTTATCACGACGGCGAACTCGTTCTTGTAGCAGTTTTTTTGGACTGACGATCAGACTACGCCATGTGAACTGTTTCTTCCTGTTTCACACTCAAAATAACATGCCAACGTAATCAAGAAATTTAAACAAGACGTAGACGAAGTGCCTTATTTTTAATAACAGTGTTTTTGGTCGAATAATTCTTAGTTTTGTGATATTTTCACTTAAAACTAAGTGAATAAATTTGTCAGACTTAAAGTTGTTGGCTAACGATGCTAGTAGCTGAAAGGAAGTACAGGACTCAGCTCAGATAAAATGGGTGTAAGCATAAAGCCTCGGCTTGTAAGAACTTTTCTTACTTTGATTCAGGCTATTTTGGATAATTTATTCAACAGGTATAACTTGTGTTGTGCTGCAGACAAGCTTTCAGTTTCAAAGTGAGGGTGAATTTTGATTTATTATCGTCGCCCGTCGGCGACGACGTTTTGTGTTCGTGTTTGTACCAAAAACAAAATGTCTTACACACTACTAAATGTTTTTCATCTACAACTCATTAGAGTCCTATTTATCATGACCACAGTTAAACAGCCTTAACAAATACAAGAATGGATATAACTCAGCCAGTTTTGCAGATATTTAGCTTMAAAATAGTTGTGTTAGTACCTGACATTTATCCTTAAAACATACACTTTAGTGCCACATGATCAAGCAAAGTTTTGTTTTCAAAACATTGCCATTACCTACTAAAAGCATTGTCTGTCTGTTAGAAAATATGTCATGAATCCCTAGATGGATTAAGCTTCAGAAAATAATCATAGTTTGGATGTACATRTACAATTCATTGATTTTTGGAGTCAACCAAATTCAAGATGGCCACCAAATCAAAAATAAAAATACAGTTGTAAAATTGTATTTTCTTTAATCCAATCACCAAAATATTAAACAACCCTACCTGACCCTGCCTAGTAATATGCTATTTTTAAACTATTCATAATTTGAGTGGAATCATTGTTTTCCCTCTATAATCTTTCTTGCGACACTGCTTGAAGCGTTACTGCAAGTGAAGTGATGTAAATTGGAAATTTGCATCAGTAGTTCAAGGGAGTTACTGCTCTGTTTTTGAAGTTCAAATCAGGAAGTACACAACATCACACCACATCAGTCTAGTTCATCATTTCTTTTTTATATGTCCACACTTATTTTTTCCACTGTAAAAAAGACAGAGCGGTAACTGTTAGAGGTTTTGTAGTTTAGAGTTTTCTTGAAGAAAATCTTTTGCTGGAGTAAAAATCCACCCATGACCTGTTGAAAATAAACTTTGTTTGCTGTAATTTCCACAGCAGAACATGAGGAAGTTGCACTCCGTTTTGTAAATTCATTTACTAAATAGTTTTCTTTCAATAAAAGTCTTTGTGTCAAAGTTTTGACAGTTGAACAGAGCATCAACTTTTATAACTAAGCTTTTATAACTTTGCTTTTCAATAAAAACAATTTCTCTTGTCATATCCTTTCAATGAATAAACAATAAGAAATAAAATATCCTGTACATTATCCTTACCCTAACCCTATTTGTAATAAATTCTGGAAAAAAAAAAGTAAATGAAAATACGTCTTACGTTTGCTTTTTAAATTGAATGAAATATAAATTTGAAACTGTTCTTTTTAATAGAAATCCTTAGTGGGGTCATCAAGAGTGTAAAGAAAGAYGGAGAATGGAAGGTAAGTTTCTCATTAAGACCCTCTTTAATACTGTTTCAAACTGCATTTTTAACTATTGTTTTGTCATGTCATCCTGTAGGTTTTAATCGTGGATCACATGAGCATGAGGATTCTGTCCTCTTGCTGCAAGATGTCTGACATTTTGGCAGAGGGGGTGACTAGTATGTTTGCATTCATGTATCCTGAAGTGCAGTTTTATTAGGGATGCACCAATCCACTTTTTWACCTTCCGATATAGAACTTAGTTTTAGTATCGGCTGATATGGATCCAATACCAATCCTGTATCCAAAAAATAGTTCTCAATTGACCATTTTTAAAAATTAAAACAAATGTACATAAATGAATTATACATTTATTTGATCATTGTGCACCAGTAGCATACATCAATCTTAAATAAATCAATAGCTTCATAAGTTTAGTGAAACATGTAAAAGTAACAACTTTACCTTGTTCAGTCAGTGCAATTAGGAGTATAACACCCTATGCAAAATAAATAATAAAGGGACTGAAACAAAAAAAAAAGAAATTAACTTCCTTGGTAAAACATAAAAACAAATCCTCTTTCAAATGGTTCATTCAGTGCAGTTASTAATTCAAAATATATAAAGTAAAACCCATCACTGACATCTTTTATCTCCTCTGTGTGTTTGCACATTTTTATTGTGCAGTTCAGGTAGAGGCTTCTCCTACAAATATCTTTTTTGGCTTACCATGTCATCGCCGGGCTCCAGATGGTTAATTATCAGCCAATATTTCGTCTGACGTAGATTAAAAAAAGTTCCAGATGGCTGAKCCTTTCGCTCGCAACATTTTTGAAAACCGTGTGAGCATCTGTGCTGCATGCTTTTAATGCATGTTGTTTCTCACAGCACTCAGCGTAGAATTAGACTGTATAGATTTGCCCTATAAATTGGGTCAATTGTCACTATACCTGATTGAGAATTTTTTTTCAATGTCAAGATCCATGCCGATATTGGATCGGTGCATCTCTAGTTTTTAATACTTGGATTTATTTTACATTACTGTTATGTTTTTATTTTTCATATTTTCAGTTTTTAATGAAAATATTTGTTACATATATTTTATATAGTAATCTAATTACCTTGTTGTTCTGAGAAGTTTTGATAGTCCTGTTGCCATTTGCTGAATTTTTTTTACCTGTCTAAATTAAGTTTCTTTTTCTTTTTTTTCATGTCATTTATAACAGAAATATTGCTGTTTCCAACGGCACTTGATTAAGGTAGTCAAATTAAAAACTTACTCTTCTGCTTTTAGTTGTGGAAGACATCAATAAACGCAGGGAGCCAATTTCCAGTTTGGAGGCCATTTATTTGATCACACCAGTGGAAAAGGTAACCTGATGCTATTCTCAGTTTCTTCTTTCATTTATAAATTTGTGTTTTTGTTGTATTTTTTTAATGTGTTAAATAGGGCATTAGCACTTATTTCAATCTATGTTCAATTACAGTCAGTTCGTGCCCTCATTGCTGACTTCAAAGATGCAGCTTTCACATACAAGGCAGCACACATCTTCTTCACTGATAGTAAGTTGGAAGCAACTGTTAATGCAAAACAAATGATCAGGTTAACTTTAGATGCACCATAAAGAGGCCTTAAAAGGACAATATGTATAAAGATTTTAAGTAAGCAACTGAATTTGGATTTTTTGTTTTTCATAGCCTGCCCCGATGAGCTGTTTGCTGAAATTGGAAGATCCCGAGTGGCAAAGGTTGCCAAGACTTTAAAAGAGATCAATGTTGCATTTCTGCCATACGAATCTCAGGTGATCAGTTTTTTCCTCATAACGAGATTCAAGAAGTTTTCTTAGGTCAACAGAATCTATCTCTGTTTATATGTAAAGCTGGATTGTTTATTTAAATATTGACAAACTGAGCTTAACTTCAATGCCTCTCATCCTTGAAGGTGTTTTCTCTGGATGACCCAGCTTCATTGTACTCATTCTACAGTTCCAAGACGAATGAAGGTAGAAACAAAATGATAGAAAGTCTAGCAGAACAGATTGCAACATTGTGTGACACACTGAACGAGTACCCTGCAGTTCGATACCGCAAGTATGGAAACCTTACTAAAAGTTAATTTGATGTTGCATCAAATTGCCACTTAACTTGCATGGTGGATTAAAGTTGTGTTACACTGTCTTTAAGGGGACCTGAGGAAAATGCTAAACTGGCTGATGAGGTCTACCAACGCCTTACTGCTCATAAAGCTGATAACCCAAAAATGGGAGAGGTTAGGATTCATTAACACTGCTTCACACAAGTCCTACATGCTTTGTGGCCTCTATGCCGCTGCTTGTCAAAGTGATACGTTTTCATATTAAACTTGCGTACCTAATCGCTGTTTCAGTATCAAAGAACAAACTTCTGCTATCTGCAGCTGTTCATTTTCACAAGATTTAGACATTTCTGTGGTTTCTGGGTTTTATTCCTTGTTTTTCTTCTGCTTTGCTATACCTTTTCTCTTTTCCTTCTTCTTTTCTGTCTTTTTTAGCTGATAATTCCTTGCAACAGAGATGGGTCTTAACAGGCATGTATTGTTGTTCTCTTTTTGCTCCCACATATCAAGTACATTCGCATAACATGCTGTCTAAAAAAATTCCAGATTTATTTTGCTAATTTCAAAGCTACGAGTTTTCTGGAGTGCTGTGTTGTGTTTTATTAGTTAATAAATGGATCCCACAAAAAGCTTCTGAAAATTAAAGTTCATGGCTTTGTACTTTTTTTTTTCTTCTTTGTTAGGGTCCAGATAAAGCACGATCTCAACTGCTGATTGTTGATCGTGGGTTTGATCCCATCTCACCTATTCTACAYGAGTTGACCTTGCAGGCAATGGCTTACGACTTGCTCGATATCAAGCAGGACATCTATAAGTAAGTGGATGTTCTAATACTTATTTACTGTATTTATGTGCTGTCTGTGTAATTATGTTTTCACATGAGTCTTTGTGTTGCTAGTTGTTATTAATGAAAGCATTTATATTAATGCTTTATGTGATTATTAAGTTATCAGACGACTGGCATTGGCAACTCAAAAGAGAGAGAAGTCTTACTGGATGAGGACGATGAGCTCTGGGTTCAACTCAGGCATATGCACATCGCAGATGTAACAAAGTGAGTTTTTCGTGGTTATAGCTGCATTAATGGATTCCATATGACACTGAGTTGTTTTAACCTCATGCTATGATGCTTACTTTAATGCAATTATCACAAAAAAGAAAACAAAAATAGGTAATGAAATTTTGTATTGTTTAAATTGTAAATAATTTGCATGACATTCATTTGTTGTATAAATAATTTGTGTTGATCCAAAACTTTTTTAAATTGTTTTTGGTGTTAAATCTGTAAACAAATTGGTGGATTAAGTACTGCAGCACATAGGCTTTTATTTGCACGTTGGTACTCTAATGCTGCATTCACACCAAACGCRATTTGGGTGTCAAAAACGCATCCAACGCTTCAAGTTGGATGCATTGTTGTGCACTTTGAGGTCAGACGCTCGTCAAAATTGCTCTTGATATGCGTTTTGAGCCGCCTCTGCYGGACTCTGTTTAATGGCGGATRAAATAAAGATAAAAGAAGTGGCTTTGCTTTTTACTGAGAGCARGAGCGCGTTGTGCTCACCAGATAATTAATTCATAATTAATTCACCAGATAATTCAGAGGAGCTTTGAGTTTGGTGAGTTTCACCACTCCAGGAGCTGCGAGCTGACGAGGCTCGCTTTCAGAACTATTTTTGTCTGAGCCCAGTTTGATGAGCCTCTGACCCGCATCAGTGCCCACATCTCCTGCCAGGACACCAACTACAGGCACTCGATTTCAGCTAAAGAGTACCTGTCCGTCTGTCTCAGGTTAGTGGACATCATTCAGGAAACCACCTCATCAGAAATTATGTCACTATGTCACGCGGTGGAGTCTCTCTGATTGGTTGATGCTCCGCGTCGAGCTGCAAAACATTTTCTAACTTCAGTGTTCGATGTGCGTAACGTGCATCAAACGCTCAAAACTTGACGTGCCGCAGCACTTCCCGGTGCTCCTTGATGCGCGTCCACCATAGACATTGCATATAAACCCGATGTCCCTGACGCTCAAAACGTGTTTGGTGTGAACGTAGCATAATGTTTTCTTGGATGGGGTGTTTTCCTCCAATTCCACTGTTGCAGGAAAGTGACAGAACTTCTTCGCACCTTTTGTGAAAGCAAGAGAATGAGCACTGATAATGTAAGTGTTATATCAGTTATTCCAGGTAGTACAGATTTCCATAGTGAAAAATACTAAATACTGTATCATTTGGTAAACATTTTCTGCCTTTCAGGCCAACATCAAGGAYCTTTCTCAGATGTTAAAGAAGATGCCACAGTATCAGAAGGAGCTGAGCATGGTGAGAAGGAACAAAATGTTTTTATAATACAATCATTTTTTTAACAAAATAAAAATATTTTACAATATTKTGACACCTTTTTGTTTCCACAGTACTCTACTCATTTGCACTTAGCAGAAGCTTGCATGAAGAAATTCAAGGCCACTCTTGATAAAGTTTGTGAAGTGGAGCAGGTCAGTACTGGGTGTGCTATAGCTACTTAGCGTTATTTAAACACATCTTCACAAGTTTGACCCATTTTGTTTTAACATTTTAATTGTTTAAACAAACAAGTACTACAGATAAACAAAAAACATAACAATATTTAGTTAATTTCTACTTGTGGCTGTTACTGTATACATTATTTATACACATCAAGCTACAAATGGTAATATGTTTTTGGACTCCCATCTGTTACAGAATTCACAATCTCTAAATTACAAAAGTATTTTGTCACACTAATGCTAACTAAGACAAAAAATTTTAATTTATTTTTAGCTTTTCTATGGCATGCTAACATGCATTGTGCATTGACTGGTGATAATTAATGATAAACTGGAATATTGCACAAGATTTTTTGTAGCAGACTTAAATATCCTTATGTCTGCAGAAGTGCACAGGAAGTGGTTAAGTAATTACTGTGAGTTGAAAGGAATTTAATTCGCACATACCACATGTCACCGTATTAATCTCTTCGTCGTAGAAGCCAGGAATAAGCCACAGTCCAGACCACTGCCAAACACCATTGTGTCGTTTATTTGTATGTGCCAGACGTGCTTTCAGAGGTCACATGCTTTGCCACATTTAGCCTTGTATCAGATGAATCTCAAGCACACAGAAAATTACGATCAAGGCATGCTTGTGAAATTATGTGTTAATGTTTTTTTGTTGTTTTTTTATGAGCAAATCACTGAACCACACTAATGGATTGTCAGCACATCTGAAAGCTATCTCTTTAATCCTGCAGGCATGTTTTGGCTTTAAGATGGACAATGTGATCCAAACAGCAACAATGCTTTCAGCTGTTCAAGTGTTTTGTATAGTTTAGGCAGCCAGAAATAAATCCATGTGTGTATTATTATTTTTAAAGTTCACAGAGTCTTTATTTTCTTTATTTTGACACAATTTATGGATTGGAAATGTGACTCTGCAATATGGGATAAAAAAAATTGCAATCAGATGTTTGCCTCATAAGAATTGCTATACTTGAGTAAATTAATAAAAAACACCCAGCAACATATCTTTGTAGGCCAGCTGCTATGTTACTTTTCTTTTGCCAATTTGTTGATTGAGATTTCAGTAGCAGCCAGTAGTTCACCAGGARTGTCTTCCACAGGACCTGGCAATGGGATCAAATGCAGAAGGGGAACCTTTAAAGGATGCCATGAAGAGCATTGTTCCTGTACTTCTCAACAATGATATTGGAGCTTATGACAAAATCCGCATMATATTGCTGTTCATATTTCATAAGAAAAAAGGTTTGTAGTTTTGTCCGAGTTATAAAAAATCTCATTATGTTATAAAATCCGTTTTGGGTTCAAAAACAAACTAGTGCATTTTGTTGTGAAGTGRATATTGGAGCATCTGAAATGTTTTAAAAGTTTTCACCAAATTTACATGCGTCATCTTCTTTAGGTATCACAGAAGAGAACCTTGCCAAACTCATCCAACATGCAAATATACGGGAAGAGGGCAAAATCATCAATAACATGCAAAAACTGGGCTGTAACATTATTGCTGGGGTAACTATTTTGATTAGTGCTTTGCTTCAAGGAAGTTATGAAACTGCTGGTAATGTAAATACCCTCCCTCACTATTTGTTACAAACGTGTTTTTGGTTTTGTTAGGGCACTAATGCTGGAAAAATGCTGCCAGATCGAAAGGAGCGAACAGAGAGTACATACCAACTCTCTAGATGGACACCCATCATTAAGGATGTCATGGAGGTAAAAATGCTAAAGTGAATTTTAGATTTTTTACATTTTTTTGTTTACCCACCTAAAATAGTTTCAGCATTTTACACCGTCTGAATATTTGTTCTGTAGAATACCATTGAAGACAAACTGGATAAGAGACAGTGGCCATTCATCTCTGATCCTGCTCCAGTCAACACAACTCAGACTGCAGTCAGGTGGGTTTCAGAACAGTTTAGAAATGCACATTAATTTCTCAAAAGTTTTAATGGGCATGAAGGGGGATGGCATGTCACTATTATTTATAGAATAAATACTGTACATACACATTTTAATCATTTTGTTTTTTTGCCTAAATAAATCAAGTGGCACATCAGGTAGATAATGTCTGGTAAAAGCTTTTATCCTTGCAACTATGTTGGGAGTCTAGCTTTTGACAAAATAAGCTGGGCTCAAAGGTGCAATTAATTTAGCTTTACTACAAATGTGCTGCTGAAGAAATTCCCATAGTGATAACGGTGTCTGTACAAACTTTGGCCTTTATTGACAGATAATCTGCAAAATGCACAATGCTTGTCAGCTTTGCTTTTAAGCAAAGTGCAGAATTAAAGAAGAGTAGACCATTATGAGAAAGATTAGCATACTGCGCAAAAACACATTATGCARCATGTTTTTAACCCTAGAAGGTAAAACCAAACTGTTAATGGAAAACTTGGTTGATTGCTGAAAATAATTGTTTAATTACTTGTTACTTTTACAGCAGTGCACGATTTGGACACTGGCACAAAAATAAGTCTCCGACAGAGTATCGCTGCGGCCCTCGGCTTATTATTTTTGTGATTGGTGGTGTGTCACACTCAGAGATGCGTTCTGCTTACGAAGTCACTGGAGCAACTGAAGGAAAATGGGAAGTTCTTATTGGTAAGCAATATTTATTTATTTTTTATGAAGTTATTGTCTATTTTTCTTTACACTGAAAACCTTTTTCTTTTTGACAGGGTCATCTCACATCTTGACTCCCACCAGCTTCCTTGATGACTTAAMCAATTTAGATTAAACACCTTATCCCAAATCTTGCTCTCCAGGTTTAAAGAGCACAAATGAATAAGGGTACTGTTCTTCATTAGCATGGTCACTGGTTTTTCTGCCTTATGTCATAAGTGAAATATGAAGCGAAGATATGAATGTAATCATTGAAGGTAACTACTGATTCTTTATTTTAAAATGGTCTTTTTATTGCTTTTGTGTCTGAATTAGGGATTCTTGTCTTCTGATTGAAATTGTGTAAGAATATTTAGCTAGATATGTGTAGTATTTTGGTTAATTATTCTTATACAAAATCTTGTTATATATTTGATTGCCTAAATATGCTCTCAAAAACAKATATTCTTAGACTATGTATTTAATGAAACTATAACTTGATAAGGTTCCAATAACAATAAATATGTAATAGTAATAACTGTATTAAATGCTTTTCTTCTAGGGCATTGTATCAAATCTGAAAATTGTTTTCTCTGACTATATGTGACAACAGCTGCAATTAACTTTTTTTTTCTCTTATATTTTGATAAATTGTACAAAATACATATACTTTAATATATACCCTGGGAATATGTGGGGTGGGTGTTTTTTTTTTCCAGTCAATAAAATAAATTATAAACGAAACAAGGTTATTTCTGATTTTGTATTCTGTTTGTGTTCAAGATAACCTGCACTTGGGAATAAAAATGAACACATTTTTTGAAAATGTGAATTTCTCGAAACCCAATAAAACATTTGATTGTGCTCTTAACCATAATATTTGCTACCCTAACATCCTTGACATGTCGTATTTGTGGAACAGTGGTAAGATTTGTCTCAGTCAGGAGGTCACAGAATTGCCTCCCATTTGCATGTTCCCCCTGTGCTTGTGTGGTTTTCTCCCACAARCCAAAAACATGCACGTTAGGTAATCGGTAACTAAATTGTCACTAGGTGTGTATGAGAGTGTGGCTGGTTTGTCTCTGTGTGGCCCTGTGGACTTGGGACCTGTCCAGGGAGTACCCTACTTCTCAGACAGTGACTGCTGGGCACCGGTTCCCTGCGACCTAGAAAGGAGATGCAGGTTAAGAAAAATGAGTGGCTAGCTGTATGTCCCATTTGTATTTTGAATGTTAATATTTGCTATGCAAAATGGCATTACTCAGTAGCAGTTTGGTTAATCTCATGGGCTTGCAGCATGAACATAATGGGGTCTAAAATGAACAGTTTAAGTAAAGCATTAGGTCAAAAAGAAGAATATGTACACCTTAGCTAAAGAGATCATCCTTTTCCATGTTAAGGATTATGTTTTTATCTGAGATTATAAATGATGATACTAAGAAGAGAGCACTAGCTTGGGATTTAGTAGCAGTAGGTTAATGCTCATGACACAGAACTCTATTTAAAACCACTCTGCCATATTGTATGTATATCCAGTAAGCATTTGGAGTAGCATCAGTTCAAATCATTTCTATTTCAGAAACAGCAGTTCATTTGAAGGGTCTAATGGAGATGCATCAATTCATATAGTGTTTTTATTTTATTTTAATTTTTGCAAGTTTAAGTTATTGTTCAGATTTCTACATTTTGAATTGCTCTTTATAATTTTTTTTTACGATGGCATCTGCTGAAGGGGATATGATATCAGAAGCTGCTGATGTACAGGTAAAGTGAAATTACATATTCATGTAGTAAGGATTATTGCTTCCAAATTGAAATTATTGCTTGATTTTGTGCTTTTCAGTGACTATTTGCAATACACAATTTGTTGATTATATTCACTGAACAATTATTTTGATGTAGGGTTTATWCCAATTTTTTTTTTTTTTTTTTTTTTTTTTTTTTTTTTTTAGTAAAGTGCTGTACAGCACAGTGCATTTAAGCATCAAACCTTCATTCAAAAAGTAAAATGTTAAACTTTTAATCTTAATCTCTGGCTTCTGGGCTTGTTATGATTTAAGTGTAGTTGTAACATTAGCCATTACACATTAAAATAATTTGGTTAATACTTATACATTTGACAATAAGTACATACAGAATTTAAAAAGAAGAAAAAGTCAAAGTATGACAGTTTAAACTTTTAAACTGATTACTCAAGCAGTGATGCAGATTCTGAATATAACCAGTTCTTCAAACTGGCAAGACATGGATGAAAAATTATTGCACTTTGGGTCCCATTTTAACTTTGTAAATAAGTGATACTGTGAATACCTTTAACGATAACTTGTCATTTTGTGGTTTGATTTGTCACAATTTAACCCCTGCTCTACAAAGAAATAAGACCAACAACGTGGAGAATACCTTAGTTTACCGCTGCACATGATGGGTTGTATAATTAATTTATTAATTTATTAATTTTTGTTTGTTTTTAAAGGAACCTGAGATGGATAATCCTCAAAATGTCAAGCCTGAATTAGTTGTGGTCCAGAGTACTCCAGATGGAGACAGAATGGATCTGTTGGCACCAGTCCACCAGTTACAAGTTCCTTCTCAGGTTACCTACTCCAATTCATTCCTGGTTTGTTCTGGCTAGTGRTGGCTGTATATAATTTGCCAAATTCATTCTAAGTACTTTAGCATATTTACTTTTCATCTTTACCTTCCTTACTTTTTATATTGTTGTTATTTATTAATTAATTAATTTATTTATTTATTACAAAAAAGGAAGAACCACCTGAGGAACAACAAAAGTTAATCAATATGGATTCCCATGGGCATACACAAGAAGAGCAATGTGCGGTGGATCCCAGCAGAAGTCTTCCCTGCTCACCTGAAGACGCAAACAATCCGACTGTGAATTCATTAAACATAGGTAAAAATAATATGGTAAAACTGTCAAAAACTCACATATCTCAAATTAGTCGTTTTTTAAATCAAATACTTTCTTCTTGTATGTAAAGTTTCAGACAAACTGAATTCAGTTTAAAGTTCATCTCACTTCTAGATCCTGAAACGTTCTTCAACTTTCTGGCCCTCACACAAAGCCGAAGGCTCGATGACCAGCGACTATTTCTGCCATCATTACCAGGATTACAGGATGAAAACAGCACATCTAATGGGGACTCAAGCTACCTGTGTTATTTGGTCTCTAAAGTCCAGGTAGGTACTTTTTTTTTGTAAAATAATAAAAAAATAAAATAAAATCCATCACATCCCTTTAAAAAAGATCAAAAGTCTTAGCTGACTATTACACACAATGTGGTTAAGTGACATCAATCTTAAAAAATAGTAAATTTTTAAATACATTTTGAAATCTGTTAGTTTACTGAGTTCATTTAAACCAACATGTTTTTCTGTGGCTGCAAAACAAAAGAAAAAATTCTTCTTTGTGGAAAATCACTTCTTCTTTGCTTTTCAGGGCTCCAGAATGGATGACCAAAGATGTTTCCTACCTCAAATTCAAACTTCYGAGTGTTCACCAAAAATGAAAAAATCAGCCTCTTTCAGTGGAAGCTCAGATTTAGAGCAACTAAGGAACAAAAATACAGCATCTAAGCAGGTTTGTGTTTCAGGTACTGTTGTGATTTTTAACTGCAGGAATATATGTTCAATAAATTCCAGCATCTATTTTTATTCACCTAAATTTGCACAGTTTGTAAACTTTTTATTTAGGCTTTCACATCAGCTGAAGTTGAAGAACTTTTAACTTTAATGAGTCATTTTCAACGAGGTCGAATGGATGAACAGCGATGTGTGTTAAATCCCCAAGATGTACCCAAAGACCAGCTCGACCTGAGCGCTTTTCCCCAAGGTTATAGACATATTTACATGTTTTGTTTTCTTTAATTTTTTTCATTAAAATTATAACTGCATATGTATTTAATCCTATAAATAATTCTTTCACCATACATTGTTTAGATGCTGAAAAGCTCTTCACCTTGCTGGCAAACTTTCAGGGTCGCCGGCTTGACGACCAGCGAATGTTTCTTCCCACATTACCAGGAATACAGAATGGAGGAACGACAACACCATTATCTCCTGCTGAGAGGGATGCACGCTATTTATGTTACTTGGTTTCAAGACTCCAGGTTGGTCCCAACTAAAGTATAGACTATTAGTTTCACTTTTTTAAAATATGACTTATTAATTTAATTACTTTTTAAGGATATTGCACATTCATCAATATTCTATGAATATAAATGCACAACAGCTAAATTTCAACCATTGTCCCGAGCAGATACACAAACAAAAGATCTAACGGGTTACAAAACAAGAGCATAAAACAAATACATTTTATTAAAACAATCCAACAAAACACAAACATCACACACGGCAAGGTTCATAGTTAAAATAGATCTATTTTCCTAATAAATGCATGACTGATTTTCTTTAGTCCAAACTTTAAGTTTATTTTTAAAAAAACAGAATAGCTTTCACAGTCTCTGATATGTTCTAGTTTATTTCATAAGTGTGTTCCTCTAATTGACGTCACCTTTCGTCCTAACTACTCTGCCTTGCTACACAGTCCCCTCGCTGATATTGTTTTCGTTAAATCCACAATCCTGAATAACTTTAGTTTCTCACAGGGCTCAAGAATGGATGAACAGAGGTGCAATGCACCAGAAGTCCTCAAAAATCTTTGTACCCCCTCTGCTCAGCGCAAAGACCCTATGCCCGATCAACCTCATCAGGATCTGGCCTTTTTAAAAACTGATAGACACTGGCAGGTTAGGTGCACTTTCATACCTTTTATCTAYATAGTTTGACCTATTTTTTTCCTATTCCATTTTAGGCCATTAAAATGATGTCAGTACTACAGAGAAGCTCATAGTCTTTTGTTTCATTTAGGACTTATCCATAGACGAGCAGGAACGGTTCTTTGAGAC
Organism: Austrofundulus limnaeus; assembly: GCF_001266775.1. NCBI lineage: Eukaryota > Metazoa > Chordata > Actinopteri > Cyprinodontiformes > Rivulidae > Austrofundulus > Austrofundulus limnaeus. Next base: position 5,341,123 of record NW_013952406.1, on the reverse strand, counting down.
GATAAGACATGCACAAAGTAGACGTATGGAAGAGCAACGGTGCTTTTTACAACCCAGTACACCTGCCACACTAATACATAATGGAGGAGCTTTAAATTTGGCCCCCATTGCTTCTCCTTCTCAGCCAGAGGTAAGTGAAAAATGGAGCTACTGAAAATGCCAGAAATACAAAACCGGATAAATGGGGTGCAGTTTGTAAAGTTACAMAGTCAAAAATTACCACCAATGTTTTTTTGTTTTATTTAGCCTTTTATAAGAAAAAAAGAACAGAATTATTTTTCAAAGTCAGTTTTTCACCATATGATTCACACATTTATAAAT
>NW_013952406.1:5336692-5340310 GCF_001266775.1 Austrofundulus limnaeus | reverse complement strand
CTAGCTAAATATTTAAGTTGCAACCTAAATATTTAGGTAGCTAAATATTTAAGTTGCAAGCTAAACATTTAGCTCAAAATCAATTATTTAAGTCACAAGTTAAATATATAGCTTGTTAACTGACATTTGTAAATGTATGAATCATATGGTGAAAAACTGACTTTGAAAAATAAATCTGTTCTTTTTTTCTTAAAAAAGGCTAAATAAAACAAAAATATTGGTGGTAATTTTTGACTGTGTAACTTTACAAACGGCACCCTATACTGATATCCTAAGTTACAAATCAATTTTTGGATTGTTTGATAAATGTGTTTTTTTTTTTAAGTCATAGTTTCACAAATTGAGTTGCTCAGCTTTTCCTGGTCTAAATTACTGTTAGATTTAATTATGTTAACAAAGGGTATCAGCAGTGTTTTATGCAAAGAAAGCCATATTGATTGTGAAATGCTGTATTTGCACAAAAAAAAATACTCCTGTTTTATGTTGTATAATTGTAAAATATCTGAACACTTCACCACATTTATTTAATATTCTGTTTCTTAGCTATCACCACCACTTATCATGGTGGACGAAGGAACACCTGCCACATCGAGGAAGGACTGTTGCAGCCGTACTACTTGTACAGATTCTGGTCCTACCTCGACCCTACCCAAATCTGCCTCGTTTACTCCTGAGACTGAATTTCAAAAGAATCAAGACTCAACAGCACAGGTAAATAAAACAAGACAGATACATAGTTTGTTTGTTTAGTAGTATAAAGTGATGGCACAATCTGATCTGATAGTAATGACTGTCAAGAAATGGAGTCATATGATGCACAGGTTATCACACACTGGTTTCAGTAAGGGTATGGATGTTTTTTTCTTTAAGACAAATGGGTAAGGGTCTAGACTTTGACATAGTTTGCAGAAGGCCACCAGAAAACTTGCTGCCATGGGCATACTATGAGTTTGACAATATTTTTATTTAATTTTTTTATGTAGATGACACTGAAAGTGTCAGTGAGCATAACACCACAACYGGTAAGTTCTTCCTCAGCGTACTGAAAAATTTAAGCATGTTGAATCTTAAAACATTTTGTTTTTAATTTGCGTGTATGTGTGTTTTCAGGGACAGAAGAATGACATTCAGATTCCAGAAGTCTTTTTAACTCTTGGTGCTCCAGGAGACAATGTTGTGATTCCCCTGAGTCCTGTAGTTGGTAGACCCCTATCTTTAGACTTAAACCTTGTCCCTAAAAAAGATGCTCAGTCCAAGCATTGCCCTCCAGGCCATACAAGTCCCAGGAAAGCTCATTCACGTCCTTCATCTCCCTACTGTAGTAAAGCACATCCTGAAACTTGCCTGGATGAGAAAGGGAAGCCTTTGACYACCTCTGTCAGTCCTGATGAAGACTGCTCCTCCTCCTCAAATGAAAAGATACACCATTCAGCTCAGATGCCAAAAGGAAACGCTCAAGGAGAAAAATGCAAAGGGGCTTCTGGAAAAGCAAAGGAAAAATCAGAGCAAGGAAAAGGAAAGTGGGCTGGGAAGAAAGATAAAAAGCATTGTTTCATATAATTATTTATGTTTTATATCATGGAGTTGACTAGAAAATAAATATGAAATGTTGGTATTACCTTGGAAAAAACTTGACATTGAAAAATGTTTGTCGTTGTTTTCAAGCATCTACAAAAATAAGATCCTACTGAATTTAGATTCTAGTTTTATGAAAGACATTGGTGATTAAAAGTTTTGTACACAGTGTGAATTGTAACTTGTCTTCTGAGCTCTGGTGTCGGCAAGAGCTTACTACAATTTTTTTTCAAGATGTAATGCATTGTTTGCAGATAAAAATAAAACTGTTTACTCTGCTACCAAATGATTGACATTTTAGGAATTTGAAAATAAGCTGCATGCCAAATAAACTGCTAAAATGTTTTTAAAAAGCAGTCTATGGTTTTAACATTCAAACCAAATAAACAGTGAACCTAATCCCATTTTGCTGCTGTAGTTAAATTAAACTGGCTGCAGCAAATGACAAAAGATCTGACATATGGGCTCTTGTATATGGCTAGCTATGTTATTTTTACACTGGGCAAATGTACAAGTAAATGTTCTAGGGTTTATATTGTTTGAGCTCTACTGGAACTGTTGCCTCACAGCAGGGGATCTGGTACTTTTAGACATGTAGGCCTTTATGTGTGAAGTTTGCATATTCTCCAAACACTTGAATGTTAAAAGGATAGATTCCCTAGGAGTTAGTGTGAGTATAACGTGTTGTTATTTCATGTTCTTCTGTGTTAGCCCTTTTAGAACTGGTGACATGTACAGTGTACCCTTGCCTTTTACCTGATAACAGTTGGCAGTCCACCTGATACCCTGAACAGCACAGAGTGGATGGATAGATTAATGCTTTCTCATTAACAGTGCATGTCTATAAAATACATGTTTCATTAATAAATTAATCTTTCTTAATCCTCTTCAGTGAGGTAATAAAAGACGGTTGAATATATTATGACCCCGGCTGTGGTGTTGAAGAAGCATGTGAATGTCAGTTATATACAGCTGTACGGGGAATCGGTCTCTCAGCTGTTTGAAATGAAATAGGGCTGAGAACCATTCCACGAAGGCTGAGGAGAGATTATATGTCATCTTGGAATGGAGAGGACTAACAGTTGCCTACTAGGCTGGAATGACACCCAAAATAAGTTCTGTACCAGTAAACAAAATGCTAGAGATGCCGGGACATCATCAATTACCATAACAGTGAATAAAAACTGAATTCACAATTACAGCTAAGAGTTCATTGTAAAACAAAGATGGCACTTTTGTTTTGATGTTTTGAAATTGCATTGTCAAACAAAGTATTTTATGTTGTAGTTAGAGGGATTATTATTTCAGGGATATCAACCTTCATATGACCGGTCGAAGGATTAAACAACAAACAGAACCCTTATTGGTTATGATGTTTAAATTATTTTTTATTAAAATAATCATAATAATAATGGTTTAACTGCATTTTTGATATATCTCAACATTAATTAAAACAAAAGTACAACAGTAACCTTGTGAACATATAGGGCAAACAAGTACAGTGTCTAACATGAACAAAAGGAAGAGTGTCTATTTTCTTTATTTTTAACTATGTAGCTTTAGTAAGCCTAATAAATTACTGAAGGCACAAATGGATATGTTGAAAGGAAAGACAGTTGCTTGAGTCAGTTACATGATACTGTTTTTCTGTCCTAGCAAGGAGATAGTCTTGGCCAAATGTCTTTATGGCACTTTTCTGCAGTTGTCTTCAGACTTAAAAATATCTTGGCAAGCTGCTGTTCAACTTGTTAGTRTCAAACTGTTCTTTTCCGTAACATGATCCCACGTTTAGTAGCTAACAGAAGAGCATTTTTAAAGCTGCTAATACTTCCAGGCTTTCTCACCTTTCAAACAGTGCATGATTACGTTCATGTCCTTGCCACTGTAGTAAATTGAATGTATCAGTAATCCTAGCTACTGTAAAACACAAAGCAAATTATGAAATGTTCAAGCAAAAATGTATAAATGCTGAGATAATAAAAGATTGTTTCACATTTGTTATTATATACTATATGTATACATATGTGTATATGTATATGTATA
>NW_013952406.1:5325608-5332687 GCF_001266775.1 Austrofundulus limnaeus | reverse complement strand
CACACACATTGGTCTAAAATAAATCTAGACTGATAATATTATTTTGTTATTTTTTAAGATTTTAAGATTGTCTTTGTTCAATGTTTAAATGTCAGATGTTTAAATATGTAGTTTCTACAACATATTTAGACATTTTTGTTTATTTATTTTCCTATATTACCTGTCTACTGCATTCTTTGTGTTTTTAAAGGCAAAAGGTATAGGTCATGCCATTTTCTTTATTTTGATTAGTTTTGCCCATTTGTACCATCATATTTTACTAAAATGTGGATGAGTTTAGTGTTTGTGTCACTTTCTATGTTCATTCCAGTCAATTAAATTATGTGGCTTGTTACCCTGTTACCTATCTATGCAATGCATATTTTATTTTGTCCCCTGACAGTCTGAACGTGGCAAATCTGATTTTTTTTCTTTCAAATCTAACCAAGGGCTTTTCAGTATGTGGTACTAAATTTGATACATATCTGATGTTTTTCAAAGTGACTGCATTCTGATCGTTTGTGTCACATTTCATCTGACTTTCTCTAAATAATTGTAAGAGTTGCAAAATTTCACCCACTCACCCCCACCCCGCAAGAAACAACATCACACTGTGTTACTCCAAGTATGTCTGGCCCATATGACCTTTTGAAGGGAGACAGGCTGCTTTTCAAATAAACCAGTCAACACAGTTCAAATAGGCTGTGCTGGCACCAAGAACAGATCATAAATTTAGACTGTTGTAGGGATTCACAATCATTTATATTGCTTGTCACTCTGCTTAACTATCAGAGCAAAGGGCACTTGAACCAACAAGTAGCAACCAGAGATTACTCGAATCCCTGCAATAGTTATTGGATTATAATAGGCCAATTGTCATTCCACAGCAGTGTCTCACTTTTCTAAGAATTTACTGGCTCACTTAAGTTCCAGCATAAAGTGAAACATCATCATGACACAGGCTACAGCTGAGTTAGGTGATTTTATGTGCTGCAAAGAATGGCAACAATTTTTTAGTGAATACCATAAAGTATATAAAGAAAGACTGATTGTAAAGTTCTAAAATGCATCTTTATTTGACAATGTTGGCACAATATCTATGTCTATATTATWCTATGATTTATTATTGTATAAGAACAAACTTGTCTAGACTGTATGAGAGTATGTTTGATTTGAATAAAAAAAGTTAAGTAGGTCCCCTGGGTGGGTGCTTTTTTAATGGAACATTTTGTCTCTTCTCCAAAAGAATTCTTCAGTCTGATTTGATTTGAATGCTAATGGGGAGCAGCTACTAACAGAAAGTGGAGCTCTTTGCCCCTGAAGTTAGCATGGGCAGCTACTGCAGTGGTAACCTCTTTGTTGAGTTTTTCTCCTTCACCTATCTGATCTTTCTTATTTTAAATGCATTTGAAGATGCATTTAAAGACAGAATTAAACTCTTGGACATAAAAGCTGAAATGATGCACTCTTGTTTTGACGGCAAACCCAMATGTGTACAGCAAATGTAAAGGAATTGGCCTTACTTTTTCATTACTTTTAGAGTAAGTAAGTAAAGTAAGTAAACTTTCTCACCTTTCACAGACACAGAGGGGGGTGAGTGTATGTCCTTTTAAAGCTCAGTGCCATGACTTTTTTTGTGGAAGTAAAAGTATTAATTAAAAATGACTGATAGACTGATAAACCATGACTGTAAAGTGATGGGTTACATTGAAAAAGAAAAAAAAATAGTTCTAGTTTTGAGTCTGTGTTATTAGTTGTTAGAATATTCAGTATGGATTTGATTATTACTTTATAACTATGGTTTTGGTCTAATTTTGAACTGTGGTAGATGTGTAAATAAATACAAAAATAAATTAACAGAAAAAAACACACAATTTCATATTATGTAAATGCCTATTTATTGAAGTAGTACAATGGAAAAATAATTCAACAGTTAATTCATATTTTATGAACTCTGTTGAACAGCTTCATTTACTTGTGGTCACTTATTCAGCAGAGTCACTCTGTAAAACAAGACAAGACAAATAAAACATTTAAACATTTAAAATTGTTTGAGTTATTAACAACTGCAATGCATGAATAAACACTTCTCGGTTTCATTATATWAATCACAGACAAATAAAGGCTTGTCCAAACTGCAGTGAGGTACCCAYCCACATTAAAATGATGACAAGTATAATTGGACAGAAAATATTACCTTTCCGGAGTCACGGCTCTTGGCTCTGAGCTTGTTGACCTGGGACTCAGCGATGTCAGCACGCTCCTGAGCCTCCTCCATCTCATGCTGGACCTTCCTGAGCCTGGACATGTGGGTGTTGGCCTGCTCCTCCTGTGTTTAGGATTACACATTGTTGTGATACATCCCATCATGAAAGTTGGCTTTTACATATTATGTCACTGCTTAAATGTATCAATTCTCCAAAAGAAATTTGAATTATTTCGCTTACAGCCTCCTCAGCTTGTCTCTTGTAAGCCTTGACTTTGAGCTGCAGCTTGTCCACCAGGTCCTGAAGTCTGAYCAAATTCTTCTTGTCCTCCTCAGTCTGCAAATAGATAAAACAATAAAGATGAAGTAAAACGACAAAAAATACATTTGTGTATAGTTTAAAATAGTTTTCCAGAACAACTACATACCTGGTAGGTCAGTTCCTTCACTCTCCTCTCATATTTGCGGACTCCTTTAACAGCATCAGCTCCACGTTTCTGCTCAGCATCAACTTCAGATTCCAGTTCACGCACCTRTTACAAGATAATAAATTACTTGTTGAAGAAGCAGTAAGTGATCATAGAATGGTCCTTTTCATTTCTGTAAGCAGTCACAGAACATTGGGTCCATACCCTCTGCTCCAGTTTCTGAAGCTGCTTCTTGCCACCCTTCATGGCGAGGTTCTCGGCCTCATCCAGACGGTGCTGCAGGTCCTTAACAGTGACCTCCAGGTTCTTCTTCATCCTCTCCAAGTGAGCACTGGTGTCCTGCTCCTTCTTCAGCTCCTCAGCCATCATGGCAGCCTGTAATGATGGGAAATTTTATATTACAATTTTGAAAGTTATGGAGAACCTAAMAGAATTTAAACAGAATTTAACAGGTGTTTGGTACAAATTTAGATACTGTAGAAGAGTTAGCTCACATCAGTGATGGCTTTCTTGGCTTTCTCCTCAGCATTTCTTGCTTCCTGAACAGCATCGTCCACCTCACCCTGAACCTGGACAAGATCTGTTTCCAGCTTCTTCTTGGTGTTTATAAGGCTGGTGTTCTAAAAYAGGATTAAATAAAACTTGTTGAAAATCAGTCTGTTATATCTTTAATACCTCTCAGTTCAAGTATTCCAAAAAACCGAACCTGAGAGTGAAGCAGTCCAACACGCTCACTGGCATCAACCAACTCCTGCTCAGCCACTTTTCGTGATCTCTCTGTCTGTTCCAGAGCAGCTCTCAGCTCCTCAATCTCAGCCAACATCAGACCATTCCTGCGCTCCACCATGGCAACCTGCTCCTTCATRTCCTCCTGTCCTCTRASAGCATCATCAAGGTGCAGTTGGGCATCCTAACAACAAACCAAGAGTCAGAGAGAATGTTTTTATTCTGAAACTATTGTATTTAAATATCACAGTAAGCAAAGCTCACCTTGAGCTGTCCCTGAACATTCCTCAGTTGTTTCTGGGCCTCAGCAGCCTGCCTGTTGGCATGGCTCAGCTGAATCTCCATCTCATTCAGGTCTCCCTCCATCTTCTTCTTGACTCTCAGGGCATCATTCCTGCTCCTGACCTCAGCATCAAGAGTGCTCTGCATGGAGTCAATCACCCTCTGGCTGTTTCTCTTGATCTGCTCCATTTCCTCATCCTTCTCAGCCAGCTTCCTGTCAATCTCACTCTTGACCTGGTTGAGCTCAAGCTGGACACGGAGAATCTTGGCCTCCTCGTGCTCCAGAGTGCCCTGAAAATAATAAACAGACATTAACTTTAACTTTTGCTGATATAAGGACATTAATCAGAAGCATTGTGCACATGCAAATATTTTCAAAGTTTTACTTATTGGTTTGATAAATGAAGCTTGAATTTTTACCTCGGCTTCCTCCAGTGCAGCCTGAATTTCAGTTTTTTCTGTCTCCACAGTCTTTTTGGCTTTCTCCAGCTCATGGATGCTCTTTCCAGTCTCACCAATCTGTTCAGTCAGATCTGAGATCTCCTCTACAGAGCAAATAACAAAAGAATTGTGCTCATTACCTATCATACAAAATGTTTTGGTAATTAGTTAAAAAAATATTTTTTTATTGACATACGCTGCAGGTTCTTGTTCTCCCTCTTCATGGTCTCCAGCTGATCCAGGGCCTCCTCATAAGAGTTCTTCATCTTGAACAGCTCAGTGCTCAGAGAACGAGCCTCCTTCTGGGCTCCCTCCAGCTCAGCCTGGCTCTCCTCATACTTCTGCTTCCATTCTGCCAGGACCTATTTTTGCATTTAATGAGTAAAAAAACAGTTTCATATAAGCAAACACTTCCTCAATTATTAGTATTTTAAATGATCAGAATAACATTTTACCTTGTCAAAGTTCCTCTGCTTCTTGTCAAGGTTGGCAGCCAGAGCATTAGCTCTCTCCACGTCAATCATGAGATCCTCCACCTCACCTTGTAGTCTCTGCTTGGTCTTCTCCAAAGAGGCACACTTGGAGTTCACAGCCTCAATGGATTCCTCAGCCTCCTGCAGGCGCTGGGCAAGCTTTTTCCTTTGTGAAGTCATGTTGAAATTGGTTAAAAGGAGACACTAGAACAGAGTAAGAATGTCAAAGACAAAAGTGAAGCAACATACTTGGCCTCCTCCAGCTCCTCAGTGCGCTGGATGGCATCAGTCTCATATTTGGATCTCCACTGAGCCACCTCACTGTTGGCCTTGGACATGCCTCTCTGCAGCTCAGCCTTGGCCTCCTGCTCCTCCTCAAACTGCTCTCTGAGCAGGTCACAGTCATGGCGGGCAGACTGGACAGCATGGGCCAGGGCATTCTTGGCCTGTAAGTCCCAAAGTCAGTATCAGTCAGACTATTGTGTTATTGAGTTAAGGAACCAAACGATGGAGTGGTGTTTTTATACCTTCACTTCCTCCTCCACGTGTCTCTTGAGTTCCTCAATCTGCTGAGTGAAAGCCTGCTTGCCTCTGGTTAGCTGTGAAACGAGACCTTCTTTCTCCTCAACCTGGCGAGCCAGTTCACCTGTGACAGTTACACATTTATTAAAATTAGATCTATAAAAGATCATACACAAAGCTTTTTAACTGTAGGTCACTTACCACTCTCTGTCTGAAGTCTTGCTTTCTGTGCATTAGTGTCATTCAGCTGGCGAACATTCTCATCATTCTTGGCTTTGAGTTCACTCAGTTGGTCCTCAAGAGTTCTGCACATTTTCTCCAAGTTGCCCTACAAAAAATATGGTTTTAACATTTTTGCCATTAAAATGAATTTCATTACGTTTGTAGATGTACTAAATGCTGATGTGGAAATTAGTGTCTTACCTTTGCTTTGGCAACAGCCTCCATGTTGCTTGAGAGGTCATCAATCTCCATCTTGTACTCACTCTTCTCCTTCTCCAGCTTCTGCTTGACACGCTGCAGGTTGTCGATCTGCTCYCCCAGCTCAGCAACGCTGTCGGCCTGCTTCTTGCGGAGAGCTGCTGCAGTGGCTTCATGCTGCAGGGTGGCTTCTTCAAGGTCACGACGCAGCTTCTGGAACTCAGCCTCACGCTTCTTGTTCATCTCAATCTGAGCAGCTGTTGCTCCACCAGCTTCCTCCAGCCTCTCACTGATCTCCTCAAGCTCCCTGGAGAGGTCAGCCCTCTGCTTCTCTACTTTAGCACGAGCAGCCCTCTCAGCCTCAATCTCCTCTTCCAGCTCCTCAATGCGAGCCTAGCAATTAATGATTGACAGTAATTATGAGTTAGGTAAGTAGAAGGAAACCAATTACATGTTAGATAAAAAAATGGAAAATACAGAAATCCAATTTTACCTGGAGCTCCTTGATCTTCTTCTGAAGCTGAGCACCAAGGGACTGTTCATCCTCAATCTTGCTGAGGAGTTGRCTGATTTCAAAGTCCTTCCTGCATGTCAATAAATGGTGTTAGAATTAACTTTGAAAGCTTCTTTACTTATCAAGTTCAGTAATAGTAATATAGATCYGTTCATTTACTTCTTGATTTTCTCATCAGATTGCTGCTTGTCRTTCTCCAGATCCATTATGGACTCCTGGGCCAGTTTCAGATCTCCTTCAAGCTTTCTCTTGGCTCTCTCAAGGTCCATGCGGAGCTTCTTCTCTTGTTCCAGTGAGCCTTCAAGCTATGAAATTATATTAGTCACCTTTATACATCAATATCTTGAGAAATTATTGTTAACTCCAAAATTAAAGACAGTTTTCTTACAAAGCAAAACATTAAAATCAAATAGAGATTTTTCTTACATCGTCCACTTGCTGTTCCAGCTTTGTCTTGGCCTTTGTCAGAGTGTTGACTTTGTCTTCCTCTGCCTGGAGGTCATCCAGTGTTTGTTGATGAGCCTCTTGGAGAGCTTTCTTCTCCTTGGTCAGCTTGGCAATGGCCTCATCCTGAGTAGCCATCTCCTCTGTCAGATTTTTCACCTGAGATTTCATGAAAAACACACAGAAATGCATTAGTATACATTAATATCACTAAATGTACATATGGTAGTCATAATAGTGCTTGTATCCAGTACAAACCTTATTTTCAGTGGCATGCTTCTCTTTCTCCACTTTGGCCAAGGTGAGCTCTAAGTCATCAATGTCCTTCTTCAGCTCAGAGCATTCATCCTCCAGCTTCCTCTTCTTGGCAGTCAGCTCAGCATTGATTTCCTCTTCATCCTCCAGTCTCTCAGTTGTCTCCTTGAGTTTGGCCTCGAGCTGGATCTTGCTCTTGATGAGTCCCTCACACCTTTCCTCTGCATCTCCAAGATTTTCAACTTCCTTTGATTTTGAATAGAGAAATTATGTTGAAGAATAGTAGTTATATTAAATTAGATCATGATTGTAACTAGATTTTTTTGCTATTCAACATGTAATGTGGTAAAAATTATTATAAAACACATGTAAAATAAAATAAAAAAAAA
>NW_013952406.1:5320144-5325548 GCF_001266775.1 Austrofundulus limnaeus | reverse complement strand
TTTCATCTTCTCATAATTCTCCTTCATGTTCTGCAGCTCTTTCTCAGTCTCAGCACTCTTCAGAAGAGGCTTGATCTTGAAGTAGAGTTTCAGCCATGGCCAGTTTTTCACATTCATGAAAGAACGAATGTTGTACTGGATTGCGTAGATGGACTCCCTAAATGACAGAAAAAATATTTTCATAACGCACGTGGCTTCAAAGTAAATCTGCAATTATATGGACATATGATGTACAGTAAGTTGTTTAGTAAAAAATAAATTTTTACATCAATTTTTCTTCTGACTTCTAGCATCTATTTTGCAGCCTACATAAAATATTGAGGACTGTACTTATATTTTCAAAATTTCTTACCTCCTCTCCATCATCTTAACAAACTCCTTCCTCATCACATAACCTCTGCAAAGAGCCTGAGTCATGGTCACCAGTGAAGCCAATTTCTCATCTCTCATCTCCTCAAGAGTACCCAGCAGACCAGCTTTGAAGAACACCTGTGTTGTCACAGCAAAATTATCACCTGTTAGCACATGTGAATACTACTGAGCATATTTTTGCTTATAACTTTTTATATCTTTTGAAAATGTACCTTTGTGTGTCCAAATCTGTACTGAGTGTGGTCCACATCAATGGAGCCCAGCAGCTTCTCTGAAGCTTTCTTGTTGTCAATAAATTGTCCCTCAGGGATGACACTGGCATTCAATACTTTGTATCTGAAAATGTATAATAATAAAGTTTAGTTTTTTTCCTATCAGGACTACTTCACTTATACATGATAAAGTGAAATGAGCTTTAACCTCTGCTTGAAGTCACCGTAGAGGATTCTGCTTGGGAATCCCTTTCTGCAGATTCTGATGCCCTCCAGCACACCGTTACACCTCAGCTGATGGATAACCAAGAAGTTATCCAGCAGGGCTGCACAATAATAATGAAAATTATTGTTATCACAACATCAGTGAGTGCACAAAGTAGTTTCTAAGACTGCAAGAAATCCAAAACCATTATGTATTTGGAATAACATTTATTTCTGTTCTGCATGCACTTAATTTTTTAGGTCAATACAGTTAATTATCACTGGCCTTGATGTCCAAATGTGACTTCAACAACAAGATCACACTTTTTCCCCCTAATATTTTTAGTTAATTTTCAGAATACTTAGCTACTACGAAATCTTTCATGGTAGCACAAACAGTGCTCATTGAAAACTATTACTAAGTCACATATTTTCATACAACAATCAGGGCAATGTGATCATACCTGGGGTCTTTGTTTCATTGGGGATCAGGCAACGCACAAAGTGAGGATGAGTGCTCCTCAAGTTGGTCATCAGCTTGGCCAAGTTCTCCTGTGAGTCAACATTGTTTTGTAAAATGTCAGCAATTTTTCAGCACAAGGTTCTCAATGGTTTATAAAAACTTTCAAAGTTTACATACCCTGAAAAGAGCAGACACAGTCTGGAAGGAACCACCCTTCTTCTTACCCGCCTTCTTTCCACCACCAGACTCAGCTGTTAAAAGATATGTTAAATATTATATTTCTGCTATCCATCAATTTACTTTATAGTGTATGGTGTTTTATAGGATGTAGATGATATACTAGTTTTTTTTAAACACAATACAGGCCAAGTGTGTATGCAAATATTTTTCTAGCTTTTCTGTCCATTTTTTTCCAACTACAATTTTATTTTCTATCTTACCTTCAGCTGAGGCATGGGCTGCATAGAGGAAGCACAGCAGTTTGTTTCCAGACTTCTGGTAGAGCTGAACAACTGAGTCGTTCAGTGGGTCCTTGTTCTTGTCCAGCCAGCCAGTGATGTTGTAGTCCACTGTACCAGCATAGTGAACCAGGGAGAAGTGAGCCTCAGCYTTGCCCTTKSCAGGCTTTGGCTTCTCAAAGGCCTTGGTCTTGCCAAGATGCTGATCAATCAGCTTGTTCTTGAAAGTTGTATCAGAGGCCTTGGGGAACATGCACTCCTCTTCAAGGATGGAGAAGATGCCCAGTGGCTGGGAACAAATTAGGAATTGAAATTGAAAGTTAAAACAATGTTATAATACTAAAATCACATAGTGATTATTTATACTTGTACTCATAAAACAAATTCATCATTACAGCTTCTTACCTTCTCAATAAGCTCAATGCAGGCAGCCAAGTCCATACCRAAGTCAATGAACTCCCACTCAATACCCTCCTTCTTGTACTCTTCTTGTTCCAGCACAAACATGTGTTGGTTGAAGAACTGTTGCAGTTTCTCATTGGTGAAGTTAATGCAGAGCTGCTCCAAGCTGTTGAACTGTATAAAAAGAAGCATTATTTAAATTCACAGGAAAAAATTCTGATCTTTAAACTGTTCAGGTTTTTAAAAATAACTCACATCAAAGATCTCAAATCCAGCAATGTCCAACACTCCAATGAAGAATGCTCTTGGCTGCTTTGTGTCCAGCATCTCATTGATACGGATGACCATCCACAAGAACATTTTCTCATAGACAGACTTGCACAGAGCTGAGACAGCATTGTTGACCTAGAGGAAAGGTTTTAATCACTTTTATTTGTTTAGCCTATCTTCTACAACTGAAATTGAAAAATGTTGACACAAGGTGACATTTGTAATATTTTTTGGGGAAAAAATTTGCAGCATAGATTTAATTACCTGTGGGACGGTCTGACCTTTGGTGACCATCTCATTTCCGACTTTGACTCTTGGGTAGCACAGAGATTTCAGCATATCAGCTGAGTTCAGGCCAAAGAGGTAGGCAATCTTATCAGCCACTATTCAAACGAAAAACAAGGTGTTAAATTGTTTCAAACTAATCTTACACACTAGCAAACAAACAATGACAGTAACAGTTTTTTATCAGTTACCCTCAGTGCCGTCTGGTTCAGCCTGCTCCTCACGCTGCTTCTGCTTGAATTTCATGTTTCCATGATGCATCACAGCACCAGTCAGCTTGTAGATGTTGATTTTCTCATCAGCAGTGAAGCCCAAGATGTCAATTGCAGTCTGCAAAAGTACAATGTAACATTAAATCGGGGAAAAAAAAACAACAGATTTACTCTTCAAAATTTGTACAAGAATCAAAATTAAAATGATCTTTACATCTGTTGCAATGAACTCTTCCACGTCATTGATGCTCTTGACTGTGATTTCACCCTGGCTGATCATGGGATAATCATAGGGGTTGGTGGTGATCAGCAGAGCCTCTGCAAAGGATTAGAAATAATGCATGCATTATACAAAGTGTTGTTTTTTATGTATTCAAAATACAATATTCCATTTGAGACAGGCCTTGGTTTTGAGATTGGTCTCGAGACCACTTTTTGATGGTCTCTGTCTAATCTCAAACTGGACTGCATGTGCACCCGGTTTTTTTTCGGTCTCAGATATTAAGGACTTTAGATTTTATTTCAAGACCAATCAAGACAGTAAAATATCACTAATTTGCACAAATATTGTACAATATGTTTGTTACCATCCTTGCTTTCATTGGATGCAACTTAAACCAATTTTTGTCCAAGTGTGACTCATTGCTAATTATGGATTTTTGTTATCATTCACCCATCCCCATTCCCTTTCACTCACACACGGTAATACAATACTACAAAATTCACATCTTCTATTAACATACCCAGAAGTTCAGGCTTGTGGCCTGTCATCAGCTGATAGAAGATATGGTAGCTCCTCTCAGCAGACAGCTGGAAGGTGACACGGGACTTCTCCAGCAGATCTAGGAGAAACCGATAAAATTGGTGAATGTAAAAATGTTGTTCTGAAGCACATATTTCATATTCAGGATAATTCAAGCACAGACAATACATTGGATAAAACTTACAAGTTTCAATATCAGCTGAAGACAGCTTTCCAGAAGTGCCAAAGTGGATCCTGATGAATTTACCCTAGACAAGCACGTTCGTATTAGTATAAGTTTATGTATAATATAGAGTATATTATTCATGTAAAATTAACTATGTTTTTTAACACTCACAAAACGAGAGGAGTTGTCATTCCTCACAGTCTTGGCATTACCATAGGCCTCAAGCAGAGGGTTGGCAGCAACAATCTGGTCCTCAAGAGAGCCCTGCAAATTATAATTTAAAAAAATTTGTCTTGTTTCCATTTAGGATTGTTTCTTGTAAGCAATTTGTAATCACATTTACCTGCATTTTGCCAGAGGTTTGGGCTGCTGCTTCTTTTTTGCCAGCAAGAGCTGCAATTGTTGCAAAGTACTGGATGACACGCTTGGTGTTGACAGTCTTTCCAGCACCGGATTCTCCGCTGGGGTACAAGAGAATGTTTTTAAACATTATGTTTCATTCAGTTTTTAAATTTCTTTAAGATAAGTATAAGTGATATTCAAGGTGGTGRTGTACTCACGTAATCAGGACAGACTGGTTCTCACGATCTGAAATACAAACAATCAAYCTTCAMAAATTCAGCTCACAATTAAAGTACTTTTTTATTTTAAATTTTTCTTACCAGTGAGCATGAACTGATAGGCATTGTCAGAGATGGAGAAGATGTGGGGTGGAGCCTCAATCCTCTTCTTGCCTCTGTATGCTCCCACAACAACAGCATCATACACAGGAAGCCACTTGTAGGGATTCACGACCACACAGAACAACCCAGAGTAGGTCTGACAGAGCAGAGAACAAACAATATATATTTTTCACATATAGCCATTTAAGAATTTGTCTTTATTTTAAAGCAGTGATGTAAAAACTTACGTAGATCATCCATGATGCAAAACGATCTTTAAGGTTAAACAGCACACAAGGCTCATTGAGGTGGGTCATCATGGCCATGTCCTCAATCTTGTCAAACTTTGGAGGGTTTCTGGGATGGATGTCCTCTTCTTTTACAGTGACAGTCTGAATTAAAAATTAGATGTTAAACATCACTAATAAATGTTTACATATAATTTACTGAAAACAAAATAACCATATCTAAAATTTGTACAAAAACTTTGGCTACCTTTCCTCCATCAGTCTCCACAGTGGCTTTGCCACCCTCTTTTTTGATCAGTTTACACCTGACATACAAGTCATCATTATCAGCCACAAAGTAGGCAGTTTTGGCATCAAAAGGGGTGTTTTGAGCCTCAATCCTCTCCTTTTCTGGCTTCCGGAGGTAAATAGCCGCCGGGCCATACTGCTCCATCTCAGCGTCTGTGCTCATGATGGCACTAGTAGTGGAACCTGAAATAAATGTTCACAAATATTTATTTTTTATCTTTCTCAAAGGCAAAACATACATACACACACATACATATGCTTATAAACGCACGCGCACACACGCACACACAAGATGTATATATATTATATATATATAGCTAGATGGATGGATGGATGGATGGATGGATGGAT
Organism: Austrofundulus limnaeus; assembly: GCF_001266775.1. Lineage (NCBI taxonomy): Eukaryota > Metazoa > Chordata > Actinopteri > Cyprinodontiformes > Rivulidae > Austrofundulus > Austrofundulus limnaeus. The sequence goes on along the minus strand of NW_013952406.1, from coordinate 5,320,192 downwards.
GGATGGATGGATGGATGGATGGATGGATGGATGGATGGATGGATGGAT
>NW_013952406.1:5318083-5319934 GCF_001266775.1 Austrofundulus limnaeus | reverse complement strand
TAGGTAGGTAGGTAGGTAGATAGATAGATAGATAGATAGATAGATAGATAGATAGATAGATAGATAGATAGATAGATAGATAGATAGATAGATAGATAGATAGGTAGCTAGGTAGATAGATAGATAGATAGATAGATAGATAGATAGATAGATAGATAGATAGATAGATAGATAGATAGATAGATAGATAGATAGATAGATAGGTACCTTTTTGTCTGTGTAAAGGCCTTGTCGCACTATAATGTTTTGGACAACATTTGTTGACTTGTGAAAAATTTTATTATGACTATTTTCCTCAGATCAGCTACATATTCGATTTATTTGTTATCATTATTCTATGTATAGAAACAAAAGAGGCTTCTAGTATTAGGGTTTCTTTTTATTCCATTTTTAGTGTTAGACAAACCTTTCATAAGTTGGATAAAATATTATAGGGTGACAGGGCCTTGTCTGTGTTTATATATGTGTTTATTTCAGATGCTTTTATGTAAATGTACCATTTTGCAGTATTTTGCTTACCTCACGGGATCCTGACTGAAACTATGAATATCTTGTGTGAAACCAAATTTCTACAAAAAGAAAACAGATGCACAGTTTAAGAGGTATTGACACATCAAGATAATTTTGTATTAAAAAAGTTAATTTTCTTAAGCGTTATAATGTATATTATTCACTCAAGCAGCAATGCTTTTAAATATCTGAATAGATAAAACCATAAAGTAAGAATAGCATACATCGTGTGCTCACCTGAACCAGATGCCTCTCAGTTGAAGCAAGCATCTAGCTGTGCTGCTTATATATGCTCAAGTGTGTCTACTCAGCACAAGCGTGTTGCTCAGTTTGGTGAAGTGCAGCATTCTCCTTACGTCTGCTTGACAGTGATTTCCATATTCCATATCCAGTGACAGACGTGTATTTTTATCATGCATCTATGCCATGTTTTTCAATAGTTAAAAAATATGTAAATCTTGAGTAAACTTCTTTTGCAATTACTAATAATGACCAAATGTTATAAGGTTATTGAAAAAAAATGTTTTATTCATAAATACATATAAAATGGCCTTTTATTTTAAGTAAAACTTTTAGTCAGCTTTAATATTTTAACATTTTGAGTAACTTCTTGTAACTAAAATAACATATTTTTTATGAAATTATATGAACCTCAATACAATGCTTGTTCTTGCACACTAATCACATCATTGTACAAATGATTAAATTATTATCGCTGAGCATGTAATTGGCTCATAAATATTTATTAGGTTTTTTATGTTCACAGTTTTTTTAAAACAACATAGCAAGACTACGCAGCATAGTTTGTAAAGTATTTGGTCCATTAAATGCTGTGATTTATTTAAGCTCAAATTTCAGTTGACAGTCTATGATAGGCACTTGGGTCCATTTAATTTTAATATCACAGCCAGTGCTGAGTCTTAAGGATAGACAAGTGTCAGAATGTCAGTGGCGTATAGTTACAGGGTGCACATGCTTCAGATATATGATATTCATTTCACACAAGGCTTTTTCCATTAGTGGGGAACAGGCAGTACGTGTTCCCTGGAAAAGAAACATAAGCAGAGTTTCCAATTCAAGCAGGACCATAAATAACAGGCAGCAAAAAAGTGCTTGGATGTAGCTTTTTTCTTATTTAGTTTTTCATTCAAACAAGTTAAATTAGTCTCTATTTAAGGCAAAATAAAATATTAGGACTTGTATTCATTGCAAATTTGTTGGCAAAGAGTAATTGTGTGTGTGTATTGCAAAAGTTGCAAAAAAGTAAAATCCTTTATGCAAAATTGTATACATACATTGGTTACATCAGAATAGTTTAAAATATTTTTTTCAGCTTAATAT
>NW_013952406.1:5313341-5316606 GCF_001266775.1 Austrofundulus limnaeus | reverse complement strand
CTTCTGAAGGTTCCAGTGAGCACTGTTGGGGCCATAATTCGGAAGTGGAAAGAACATCATTTCACCATAAACCGACCACGACCAGGTGCTCCTCGCAAGGACAGAGGAGTGAAAAGAATTATCAGAGTTGTCCAAGAGCCAAGGACCACTTGTGGAGAGCTTCAGAAAGACCTGGAATTAGCAGGTACGTTTGTTTCAAAGAAAACATTAAGTAGTCACTCAACTCAACCGTCATGGCCTATATGCACGCTCACCATGCAAGACTCTACTGCTGAAGAAACAGCATGTTGAAGCTCCTTTAAAGTTTGCTGCACAACATTTAAACAAGCCTGTGAAATACTGGGAGAATATAGTCTGGTCAGATGAGACCAAAATTGAACTGTTGGGATGCCATAATCAGTGTTGGGTATTGCATTACATTTTCAGTAATGCAGTAGTGTAACGCACTACTTTGAAAATGCCTGTAATTTATTACAGTTACTAACAAAATCTTACATTCGTTACTTGCGTTACAATTAATCAGGACCTTTCAGAGAATAGTTGTGGGAAGACGGAGCAGAGACGCATGACGGGGAAAAACAAAGACGTACGCATCGCAATGACGTTGGGACGTCACGACATACATAGTCACAGGGAGGGAAGAACAACAACATGGCAGAGGCGGAGGTGGAGGAGAACATGACGATATCATTTTATGGATGGAAGTTTGCACATTATTTTTCTTTTGTTGCGAGAAAGGACAAGAACATAACAGTTGGGTGCAAGCTATGCCTGGGCCACAAGACACTGTCTACTGCTGTGAACTCAACGTCAAATCTTTCCAAGCACTTACAAAGACAACACGCAGGCATTAAGCTAGAAGCTAAAGAGCCCCAGAGGGATGGTGCAGCCAGTTTGGTGTCGACGCCGTGTAAGCAGGCTCGGCTTGAACTTCACCGCCAGGCAACCACTACAAAGGCTGAGGTAAACAAACTTGTAGCAGCATACATAGTGAACGATGTGTTGCCAATCTCAACAGTTGAGTCCCCGTCTTTCTGAAAAATTCTGAGCAAAATACCGACAACAGGAGGTGAACTGGTACCACCGGACAGAAAAATATTTTCAAAGTACCTGGACCAGTGTTATGTCAAGATGGAAAATGAACTGAGAAAAACGTTTGAGGGCTTGGAGTATGTGTCAACCACTGCAGATATTTGGACCTGTCATAACAAAAGTTTTTTTGGGCATGACAGCACATTGGATCAACCCAGCTAACTTTAAAAGAGAAAAGGCTGCTATTGCCTGCAAATGGATAAGAGGAAGACACACATACGATGACGTGGCAAGTGAAATTGAACAAATCCATTCAGCGTTTGGACTAACACAGAAGGTAACAGCCACTGTTACAGATAACGGGTCAAACTTTGTTAAAGCTTTTAAGATGTATGAGGCAACAGCAACAGATTCAGATGAGGAGGATGGGGATGAAGAGACGGTGTTTACTGATATTGAAGAAGTCCTATCTAGTGGCACTGGCACCTCAGAAGGACAATATACTCTGCCCCCTCACATTATTTTTTTTATTTATTTATTTACTGTTATTTTACCAGGCAAATCCCATTGAGATCTCAGATCTCTTTTTCAAGGGCGGCCTGGGCCTGAAGGCAACCTATTGTACATGTTTTTGTGTTGTGGGGGAAACCGGAGTACCCGGAGAAAACCCACGCAAGCACGAGGAGAACATGCAAACTCCGCACAGAAAGACCCCAGGTCCGAACCGGGGATCGAACCCAGGACCTTCTTGCTGTGAGGCGTCGGTGCTAACCACTGAGCCCCATTAGATCAGTGTGTGTGATGCACATTAGATGTGCATCACACACACTGAACTTAATTTCTACAAATGATGTTGACAAATGGCTGTCTGCAAATCCTGAGTCCAAGTCCGTGTACAGAAGTGCCACTGCYAAGTGTTCAGCCCTCTGGACAAAGAGCAGCCGTTCAACTGTAGCCTCTGAGCTGGTTGAAAAGATATGCAAACGTAAACTCATTGTTCCAGTAACAACAAGGYGGAACTCATTCCATGATGCCCTGTCCTGCATAACTAATATTCCCATTGCAGACTTAAACTCTTTGTGTAYCCAACTTGACATTAAAGGCCTCTCTGAACGTGAATATACTTTTCTTAAAGAGTACTGTTCAGTCATGAAACCCCTCACTGTGGCTTTGGACATACTGCAAGGTGAAGATAACTGCTATTATGGCAGCCTTTTGCCTACACTGGAAATTTTGATGTCCAAACAGTTCTCTCAAGAATGACAGCGAGTATGCCATATGTCATAGTGCAGGTAAGTGTCAAATAATTTAATTTAATATGTTTAACTCTTTTATACTCTATCTTATATTTTTTATATGCATTTACAGGCCATCAAAATAAGATTCGGTCCAGTGTTGGAGAGCCATAATGCTTTGCTCGCTGCAGTCACACTCCCAAAGTTCAAAGTGAGGTGGCTGAAAGAAGAGCTGCGGAGAGATGCCTTAAAGACACTGCTAACCAGAGAGTGCCTGTCATTACTTCAGAGTTGTTGCCAAACACGTGATGAAGACCTGTGTGTGCCACAGACGTCTACCTCCTTGAACAAAAGTGAGCTTGACTTTTTCATCTTTGAGGAAGAAGATGCAGCACCTCCTGACTGTGAGAGGGAAGTATTTAATTACTTAAAGTCAGGTTCAGAAATTGAAATCTTGAATAACTTTCCGAACATAAAGTCTTTATTAGTTAGATATAACACTGCAACACCCTCAAGTGCACCAGTGGAGAGGCTTTTCAGCCTGGGCAGTCTGGTGCTCACTCCAAGAAGGAACAGGTTGTCTGACAAGCGATTTTAAAACTGTTGCTTATGAGGTACAACCACCTGTTTGACAAACCTGCTCTGTTAATGTAGAGGTAAACATCTATTTGAAGGTTTAGGTTGTATTAGCTAGTATATTTGTTGTCAGAGCTATTACTTAATATGTTTACGTTCTAATACAATAAGSGTTACTCAACTCAGAAAACAACATTTGAAAAGACTGTCACATTTCAGATGTTTTATTTAGATTTTTTTTTCAGCTGTCATGGACAGTGTCTTAATTTATTTATAATATGTTTGCACTACTGCAAGGTTGACAAAACAACGAATTCAATGTTAATTTTACTTTACCAGATTTATGTTTTGATATGGCTTTTGAATGCCAAGTTTATTTTTGCCAAGTTATAAGATGCTGAAATTTAAATAAAGTTTAACAT
>NW_013952406.1:5311338-5313331 GCF_001266775.1 Austrofundulus limnaeus | reverse complement strand
TATATATATATATATGCATTATGCTATTTTCTTTCAGAGGATGGATTTTATTATAGATATCAGGCAGTCATAGCTTAATACTCTAATGGCTGACTGGAATGGCTATTTAATCTGTTGACTAAACATTCTGTTAGAGGGGAAGGTTACATGTTGTGATCAAAAAAGGAAAGGCATTTGGAAGTCTGGGCTCATATGTCTGAGCAAATTAACATTGAAGACTCCTAAAGTCATTGGCGTTGTCTCCAGGGAGTTGTTTTATGTCACACATGTTTAGATTTATTTACAGTTCTACATTTCTTTATTAACTTTCTGCCAATTTTCTGTCATTCAAGTAAGTACTGATTTAGAATGTGTTACTCCAGACAGTTAGTTCTTATGTGAGTAGCTGAACCTTTTGGTAATGATGTTGAAACCATTTCTTGTAGTCCCTTATGATATTGGTTTGGTAACTTCAAGTGTATTAATGTTTTTTTTTCTGTCTAACTTTATAAATTGCTCTCATAATAATGCATGAAGTATTGTATCAGTTCTTTGTGTTAAAGAACCTTTTGATTTATGGAGCTTTCAGTCTGCTTAGGAGGAAGTTTATGAGCATGATGTAGTTTGATGGGATAATATTTACCCTTATTTCCTTTCAAAATTTGCAACTGACAGACATTTGGAGTCAACCCAAATTCGGACGCCAACAACAGCCAATCCGTTTCTGCCAACACAAAATGGCCATAGCTTACTCAAAATTGCAAATTGTCAGGTAAAGTTTTTGTGGCTGCTGCTGAGTGTCATCCTCCACACACTTGGAGCATTAAAACATCCAGCAAGTTGTGGCTGTGGCGACCATCTTGAGTTAACAGTAAGTCACGCAAGGACAGACATTAAGGAAAGTCAGGCCTTTGATTTATTATTTATGGTAAGAAAAGAAAAGGCTTCTGTCAAGCAACCYTACTCTCAACTTTGAGAATAAGAGAGCATTTTCAGTGWTGCTGTGGACCTTTTGGCAATGTTYGACAAGTTCCTCTATTGTTTTCTTCAATTGAAAAGGGTCATTAAGCGTTAAGTTATGTTATTGTTGTCCAATATTTTCTCCACTTGTTAATGGCTGTCTTTACTGTGTTCTGTTAGATGTTTTGTAGGAGTGTGACAAGACAAGACAAGATGGGATCCTGGGTTCACAAGAATGGAAGAAGATTTTAACAGTATTTTAAATTGATTTTTAACATAAGCTCAGCTGACTGCATCTGTTTTGTTTCATTTCTCAGGAACCCTTTTAACATTTTTAAAGATTTCTTTTGTGAACATAATACAGAAACATGTAATTACCTTTTTTCAACACATCTTTTTATCACTGAAAACAAGGTTTACATATTTTTTCTTTAGTTAAAAGACATTTCTTCCTTTTTTTTTTGGCCACCTTTGAAGTGATTCTAATGGGATTTACTAAATTCCAACATCAGGAAAAAAAGAGCAATAATTTAAAAAATAGATTTAGAGACACACTCTGCAACTTTGATGTTATCTGAGAGGGTAGACAAAGCCTCTCATGGAATGGCTCAGTCCAGTTCACCTCCACTTCAAAGTTTGATCAAACAGTGTCCCCTCAACTCATATAATTGTGTATCAGTTTCTTGTGTATTGTCTATTAGTCTAGGGCTGGGCGATTATTTGATCGCAATTATTGATCGAGAAAAAATTCAGGTCGATCATGGTGATCAACTGTGAGCCTCTTCCTCGATGAAGCATGGCAGAAATGTGCGCGACAACAGCCAATCAGAATCCACCTTCTCCTGCTCCACTTCCATTTATAAGTTGCTAAGGAAACGCAGACAGAATCGTAGAATTAACCAAAGTAATCCAGTATAAAACGCTGAATCTCACCGTTTGCTTATTTGGGTGAGTTTCTGAGGTATTTTGGCTGCTGTCGTTTCCTGTACCTGCGTTACCTGCTAACAGGCACGCCAGGTGACCCCTCCCGACACAGACGGAGAGGCGGGGGGGG
>NW_013952406.1:5310076-5311328 GCF_001266775.1 Austrofundulus limnaeus | reverse complement strand
GGGGGGGGGGGGGGGGGGGGGGGGGGGGGCAGCTGCGATGCGCAGCTCGCTAAAGCATCCTCCAAAAATATGAAGCGGTCTTAGGGTAACGTTTAGGACAGAACAATGTCCCAGCGGTTCTTCATTTATCTGGGGAAGAACTTTTCTGTAAGTTTAATTGGCACACAATGGACTGGACGCAACGTGAAGACTGCTTCTCTCTGAGTCTCATCACAAACAGCAGCTGAGAGACGCTGCAAACTCCTGAACACTTGAAGCTGGGAGTTTTTGCAACATTTTGTTGTGTGCAGAATCTGATATTCTTTCAGAAAAAATTACACAGCGTTGTTTGACAAAGCACTGTAAGGGTGGGGTGGGGTGGGGGGGTTCCTTCCATAACAAAAGTAATGAGCTTAGATCCTATTCAGTTGGCAAGTGTGCACAAATTGTTGCTGTTTGTAGGTTTTATGTTTCTTTATGGTATATTTAATGTTAAGTTCAATTCTAAAATTTTAATTTTACAAAAGGATAACGTTATTAATGTGAGATTCTACGATTTACACATAAATATTTTTTTTCTTGGTAAATATCCCTAAATACCTTGCAAAAGTAATTTAATATTCTACTGAACCACAGCTATTTGTTATATTAGTGAAAGTGAAATAACAGCCATTATTATTATTATTATTTTTTATCCCTGTAGCTATTTATTTGTGTTAACAAAAAATCGTGATAATAATTGAGATCGGACAATGTTAAAAAATTAATTGTGATTTTTTTTTTTTGCCATATTGCCCAGCCCTAGTCTCACAATATTTGCTTTTTTAGCTCTCTGTATCCCTTGGCTTTTGCTGTAGAATGTGAAGAGGTAAATATCAGGAAAACATTTTTCTAATTGTTTAGAAAAATATTTACTTTTTAGAATTTTTGATATTGGTTATTGAAATATTGTGCTTTACCTTCAAATTTGAAGCTGTAGTGATGTAAACTTAAAAAAATATTTGAAGAACTATTCTGAAACTTCCGTTTTGTACATGCTTTTTTATTGAGGTATTACAATGGAGAATAATTCAACAGTTAATTCATATTTTATAAACTCTGTTGAACAGCTTCATTTACTTGTGGTCACTTATTCAGCAGAGTCACTCTGAAAAACAAGACAAGAAAAAAATAATTTAAACATTTAAAAATGTTTGAGGTATTAATGTATAAATTGCCATACATGAATAAACACTTCTCGGTTTCATTATATTAATCACAGACAAATAAAGGC
>NW_013952406.1:5307919-5309306 GCF_001266775.1 Austrofundulus limnaeus | reverse complement strand
ATGGATTCCTCAGCCTCCTGCAGGCGCTGGGCAAGCTTTTTCCTTTTGTGAAATGATGTTGAAATTGGTTAAAAGGAGACAATAGAACAGAGTAAGAATGTCAAAGACAAAAGTGAAGCAACATACTTGGCCTCCTCCAGCTCCTCAGTGCGCTGGATGGCATCAGTCTCATATTTGGATCTCCACTGAGCCACCTCACTGTTGGCCTTGGACATGCCTCTCTGCAGTTCAGCCTTGGCCTCCTGCTCCTCCTCAAACTGCTCTCTGAGCAGGTCACAGTCATGGCGGGCAGACTGGACAGCATGGGCCAGGGCATTCTTGGCCTGTAAAGGACAACGTCAGTATCAGTCAGACTATTGTGTTATTGAGTTAAGGAGCCAAACGATGGAGTGGTGTTTTTATACCTTAACTTCCTCCTCCACGTGTCTCTTGAGCTCCTCAATCTGCTGAGTGAAAGCCTGCTTGCCTCTGGTCAGCTGTGAAACGAGAGCCTCTTTCTCCTCCACTTGGCGAGCCAGTTCACCTGTGACAGGGACATTTTCATTAAAACTAGATATTTTAAACATCTTTTACAAAACCTTTTTAATTGTAGGTCACTTACCACCCTCTGTCTGAAGTCTTGCTTTCTGTGCATTAATGTCATTCAGCTGGCGAACATTCTCATCGTTCTTGGCTTTGAGTTCACTCAGTTGGTCCTCAAGAGTTCTGCACATTTTCTCCAAGTTGCCCTACACAAAATATGGTTTTAACATTTTTGCCATTTATATGAAGTACTTTACATGTTTTTAGGTGTACTAAATGCTGAAAGGGAAATTAGTGTCTTACCTTTGCTTTGGCAACAGCCTCCATGTTGCTTGAGAGGTCATCGATCTCCATCTTGTACTCACTCTTCTCCTTCTCCAGCTTCTGCTTGACACGCTGCAGGTTGTCGATCTGCTCTCCCAGCTCAGCAACGCTGTCGGCCTGCTTCTTGCGGAGAGCTGCTGCAGTGGCTTCATGCTGCAGGGTGGCTTCTTCAAGGTCACGACGCAGCTTCTGGAACTCAGCCTCACGCTTCTTGTTCATCTCAATCTGAGCAGCTGTTGCTCCACCAGCTTCCTCCAGCCTCTCACTGATCTCCTCAAGCTCCCTGGAGAGGTCAGCCCTCTGCTTCTCTACTTTAGCACGAGCAGCCCTCTCAGCCTCAATCTCCTCTTCTAGCTCCTCAATGCGAGCCTAGAAATTAATGATTGACAGTAATTATGAGTTAGGTAAGTAGAAGRAAACCAATTWCATGTYAGAMAAAAATATGGAAAATACAGAAATCCAATTTTACCTGGAGCTCCTTGATCTTCTTCTGAAGCTGAGCACCAAGGGACTGTTCATCCTCAATCTTGCTGAGGAGTTG
>NW_013952406.1:5299319-5306059 GCF_001266775.1 Austrofundulus limnaeus | reverse complement strand
CATTAGTATACATTAATATCACTAAATGTACATAAGGTAGTCATAATAGTCGATTTATCCAGTACAAACCTTATTTTCAGTGGCATGCTTCTCCTTCTCCACTTTGGCCAAGGTGAGCTCTAAGTCATCAATGTCCTTCTTCAGCTCAGAGCATTCATCCTCCAGCTTCCTCTTCTTAGCAGTCAGCTCAGCATTGATTTCCTCTTCATCCTCCAGTCTCTCACTTGTCTCTTTGAGTTTAGCCTCCAGCTGGATCTTGCTCTTGATGAGTCCCTCACACCTTTCCTCTGCATCTCCCAGGTTCTCAACTTCCTTTGATTTTTGTTGAATAAAAAATATATGGTTAAATTTTTTCCATAAATTTTAGTATGATGATAATAATCAGATTGGTTAGTTATTGAACATGTAATGCAGCAGATAACAAAGCAGATCACATGCATAATAACAAAATATAACAGTCTAATACGTATGCAACTTTATATGTAAATTTGGGATTAAGTTAGGTAATTTCTGAAATATAAATCAAAATAATCAAAAGAGGTTTTTCTGTCTACTTACAGCAGCCACTTGGAGCTGCAAGTCATTCTTCTCCTGCAGCAGGGAAACCATTTTCTCCTCCAGTTCCTTCTTTTTGGCCAAAGCAGTAGCCAGGTCTGATTTCATCTTCTCATAATTCTCCTTCATGTTCTGCAGCTCTTTCTCAGTCTCAGCACTCTTCAGAAGAGGCTTGATCTTGAAGTAGAGTTTCAGCCATGGCCAGTTCTTCACATTCATGAATGAACGAATGTTGTACTGGATTGAATAAATGGACTCCCTGTGAATTAAAAACAAATTAAAAAACACAATTTTAAACACAGTTGTTTATCTGACAATCAACCTACCTCCTTTCCATCATCTTAACAAACTCCTTCCTCATCACATAACCTCTGCAAAGAGCCTGAGTCATGGTCACCAGTGAAGCCARTTTCTCATCTCTCATCTCCTCAAGAGTACCCAGCAGACCAGCTTTGAAGAACACCTACAATGTCAACCCAATAGCATTGATTGTCAGCACACAACCTAATTATTTAATCTTTTCCAGAGGTTTTGGTATTCCATAGAAGCCCTACCTTTGTGTGTCCAAATCTGTACTGAGTGTGGTCCACATCAATGGAGCCCAGGAGCTTCTCTGAAGCTTTTTTGTTGTCAATAAATTGTCCCTCAGGGATGACACTGGCATTCAATACTTTGTATCTGAAAATGAATAGCAATGAACTTTTGTTTCTTGTATTGGCCACTTAAATTATTTTTGAAATCAACATGAAAGGGTCTCAACCTCTGCTTGAAGTCACCATAGAGGATTCTGCTTGGGAATCCCTTTCTGCAGATTCTGATGCCTTCCAGCACACCGTTACACCTCAGCTGATGGATGACCAAGAAGTTCTCCATAAGACCTGGTTGTTGAATATACATATGTGTAATTAGAATATATACCCATGTCACTATTGCAGTGCAACAATTTGGACAATGGACTTCTTACCTGGAGTCTTTGATTCATTGGGGATCAGGCAACGCACAAAATGAGGATGGGTGCTCCTCAAGTTGGTCATCAGCTTGGCCAAGTTCTCCTGTGGATCACTAGCACTTTAGCATAATTTGAACATTATCTTCTCATAAGTTTTCAAAAGCTACAAAAGTTTACACACCCTGAAAAGAGCAGACACCGTCTGGAAGGAACCACCCTTCTTCTTACCGGCCTTCTTTCCACCACCAGACTCAGCTGTTTATTTAAAGATGAAATGTCATACTTTTATGTCCAATGTCTCTCATTTGATAGATAAGCATCTTTTCAAAACAATAAATGCTTTACCCAAAATTTTGGATAACAATGAAATATTATTAGGTTACACTTGATGTGTATGCTATTTTTTTTCTATCTTACCTTCAGCTGAGGCATGGGCTGCATAGAGGAAGCACAGCAGTTTGTTTCCAGACTTCTGGTAGAGCTGAACAACTGAGTCRTTCAGTGGGTCCTTGTTCTTGTCCAGCCAGCCAGTGATGTTGTAGTCCACTGTACCAGCATAGTGAACCAGGGAGAAGTGAGCCTCAGCTTTGCCCTTGGCAGGCTTTGGCTTCTCAAAGGCYTTGGTCTTGCCAAGATGCTGATCAACCAGCTTATTCTTGAAAGTTGTATCAGAGGCCTTGGGGAACATGCACTCCTCTTCAAGGATGGAGAAGATGCCCAGTGGCTGGGAACAAATTAGAAATTGAAATTGAAAGTAAAAACAATGTTATAATACAAAAATCATGTACAGTGATTATTTATACTTGTACTCATAAAAAATTGATCATTACAAATACTTACCTTCTCAATAAGCTCAATGCAGGCAGCCAAGTCCATACCGAAGTCAATGAACTCCCACTCAATACCCTCCTTCTTGTACTCCTCTTGTTCCAGCACAAACATGTGTTGGTTGAAAAACTGTTGCAGTTTCTCATTGGTGAAGTTAATGCAGAGCTGCTCCAAGCTGTTGAACTGCATAAAAAGAAACATTATTTAAATTCACGGGAAAAAATTATGATCATTAAACTGTTCAGGATCCAAAAAAACAACAACAAAAAAACTCACATCAAAGATCTCAAATCCAGCAATGTCCAACACTCCAATGAAGAATGCTCTTGGCTGCTTTGTGTCCAACATCTCATTGATACGGATGACCATCCACAAGAACATTTTCTCATAGACAGACTTGCACAGAGCTGAGACAGCATTGTTGACCTAGAAGAAGATATATTAAACAAAGTCAGTTAGCCAATGTTTTGCACCAAGTAACATTTGTAACATTTTGAAAAATACACAAAACAAACAAAAACACATGCAGCATAGATTGAATTACCTGTGGGACGGTCTGACCTTTGGTGACCATCTCATTTCCGACTTTGACTCTTGGGTAGCACAGAGATTTCAGCATATCAGCTGAGTTCAGGCCAAAAAGGTAGGCGATTTTATCAGCCACTATTCAAAAGAAAAAACATGATTTTAATTACCTTGAAACTAATCTTATACACTAGCTAACTCAATAACCGACAGTAACAGTTTTTTATCAGTTACCCTCAGTGCCATCTGGTTCAGCCTGCTCCTCACGCTGCTTCTGCTTGAATTTCATGTTTCCATGATGCATCACAGCACCAGTCAGCTTGTAGATGTTGATTTTCTCATCAGCAGTGAAGCCCAAGATGTCAATTGCAGTCTGCAAAATACAGTGTAACATTGATCTGGAACAAAAACAGATTTACTATCAAGTATAAAAGAACAAATAAAAAGTAAATGTATTTTTACATCTGTTGCAATGAACTCTTCCACATCATTGATGCTCTTGACTGTGATTTCACCCTGGCTGATCATGGGATAATCATAGGGGTTGGTGGTAATCAGCAGAGCCTCTGCAAACAAATAGAAGAAATGGATGCATTATAAAAAATGTTGTTTTCATGTTTTCAAAATACTATGTTCACGTATCTGTTTACATACCCAGAAGTTCAGGCTTGTGGCCTGTCATCAGCTGATAGAAGATATGGTAGCTCCTCTCAGCAGACAGCTGGAAGGTGACACGAGACTTCTCCAGCAGATCTGGACGAAACCGATAAAATTGGGGAATATAAAAATGTTGTACCACAGCACAAATCTCATATTCAAGAACAGATAATAGAGTAGTTAAAACGTACATGTTTCAATATCAGCTGAAGACAGCTTTCCAGAAGTACCAAAGTGGATCCTGATGAATTTACCCTAGAGAAGACATTAATAATTATAAGTCTTTCATTTTTGTAAGAAACATTTAGCACTATGTCATTACATTTATGTGATTACTTACAAAACGAGAGGAGTTGTCATTCCTCACAGTCTTGGCATTACCATAGGCCTCAAGCAGAGGGTTGGCAGCAACAATCTGGTCCTCAAGAGAACCCTGCAAAGGATTTTTTGAAAGGTTATTTCATCTTCTTTTCATAAAGTGTTGCCTCTTGTAAGCACTTTGAAATCCCATTTACCTGCATTTTGCCCGAGGTTGCGGCTGCTGCCTCTTTTTTACCACCAAGAGCTGCAATTGTTGCAAAGTACTGGATGACACGCTTGGTGTTGACAGTCTTTCCAGCACCGGATTCTCCGCTGGGGTACAAGAGAATGTTTTTAAGTTTCTTTCGGATAAGTATTGTAACAAAGTAAGATTCAAGGTGCTGTTGTACTCACGTAATCAGGACAGACTGGTTCTCACGATCTGAAATACAAACAACCCTCCTTTACAAGTTCGGTTTACACACATACTGATTCTTTTTAAAATAAAATCTTTGTCTTACCAGTGAGCATGAACTGATAGGCATTGTCAGAGATGGAGAAGATGTGGGGTGGAGCCTCAATCCTCTTCTTGCCTCTGTAAGCTGCTACACAAACAGCATCATACACAGGAAGCCACTTGTAGGGATTCACGACCACACAGAACAACCCAGAGTAGGTCTGACAGAGCAGAAGAGACAACAATTATATGCACATGCGGACTGATATTATATTTTGACTATCACAGTTTTCAGTCATGTGAAAACTCACATAGATCATCCATGATGCATAACGCTCTTTGAGATTATACAACACGCAAGGCTCATTGAGGTGGGTCATCATGGCCATGTCCTCAATTTTGTCAAACTTTGGAGGGTTTCTGGGATGGATGTCGTCCTCTTTTACAGTGACAGTCTAAATGGAAAGTAGGCTATTAAAGTGTCTGATAAAACAATGATAAAAATGTTATTTTACAGAGAATTTAATGTTAACTCTCCAAAATTGTTGTTATAGGTTTAAAAGCACAATATTCAACATAGTTCGATGAACATATTAAACATAATTAAAAACAAGTGCAAAAAAGTAGGAACAGCCTTTAAATTGTCAATTTTACCTTCCCTCCGTCTGTCTCTACAGTGGCTTTGCCACCCTCTTTCTTCACCAGTTTACCCTTGAGATACATCTCTTTCTCATCAACCACAAAAAAAGCAGATTTGGCATCAAATGGGGCTGTCTGGGCCTCAATCCTCTCTTTTTCTGGCTTCCGGAGGTAAATGGCCGCCGGGCCATACTGCTCCATCTCAGCGTCTGTGCTCATGATGGCACTAGTAGTGGAGCCTGAAAATGTAAGACTCTGGTATTATTACAAAATAAACCTACAATTCACCAAATAATTACTCTCTCACTGGAATTTTTACTAGGTACACCTTTTCACAAGCTTGTTAACACACATGGCAGCAAGCCAATACATTTACATTTCTGGATGCAGTGAAGATGACTTGCCGAAGTTCCAAATAAGAATCAGAATGGGCAATAAGGGGCATTTAAATAACTTAAATGTGGCATAATTGTTGAGTCAGAGCTGGAATTTTTATTCACTTCCGTCTCTATAGTTTCAGAGAATGGTTTGAAAAAGTGAAAAAATTCTGCATTTTCAAACCATTGGCTGAAAGCCTAAATATGGTTGTCTATGAAAATCCCAGTAGACCAAAAATTTCTGGAATACTTGAACTCCAACCAACAATCATGACATGTGCAAAATCACTTAAATCCCCTTTATTCCCCACGCTGATGCTCATTTGAAACTAGATCTAGATGCCTAAATACATTGACTTATTGTCATGTGATTGGCTGAAAACTATTTGTGTTAACAAGCTACTGAACAGGTGTACCTAATAAAGGTTCAGTGAGTGTATACCAGTATGATGCATAAGTTATAGATATATACCTCAGCTGATGCAAACTGAAATTCTTTGTGCTGCGTATGTCAAGGTGCTACAACAAAAAAGGTTAAAATATTGTTAAATCTGTTTTAGTATAAAATGATTTTAGTACATAAAATATCAGCATTTATACACTGTTTTAAAAGGTTATATGATGTGAAAAATCTAACAGATACAGAAATTATTCACTGCACTCACCTGTCTTAGATGCCTTTCAGTTAAAGCAAATGGCCAGGGCTGGTGCTTTTATACACAAAGTCCTGCCCCCTCAGCAGTTGTGGTCCACTTGATTTGGTCAGGAATGCTCAACACCTCACTGCTTAATGTTGATGATGTCAAAAATAAACAATTATCTTATCCTTAATTTAATATTACATGGCCAATCATTTGATTAGTTTAACTTCATGTATTTAATACTGTGCCAGTATTACATTGCTTTGCAAGTTTTTTTCAAATTAGTAAATTCTAAGAAGGTTAATGTGTTATGTACCAGCAAACTTTTGACACATAATTTATCTCTCTCTCTCTCTTTTAAGTTCAACATACTATTACCTCATCAAAATCTTTACTATAATAATTAATAAAATAATTTTGGAGCAAATTTTGAATTTTGATTATAATTTTATTTATATTTATTTGGTTTTTAAATGATGAACTGGTATTGTTCACAGTTCACCTAATAGCAAAACTACCCTCTATTCTTTAAAGAAAATGTCTTTCAGATATTTTATACAAGCCATTTTTAGGATATCAATGTGGCACTTGGTAATTTTGATATCAAAGCCAACAACCTCTAAATTCACAGGAGGGCTGTCATACTTCAGACATCTGAAATAGAATTCTAATGGAAGAACATTTAACTTGTATTTGATATGGGTTGTGAGCTCCTGGGAATGGAGTTTGAGTGYAAGCCAAATGAAGTCATTTAACACCAGAAAAATATTTCTTATAAATAAAATTAATGACTACCTTTAAAAGGCAAAATA
>NW_013952406.1:5284671-5299246 GCF_001266775.1 Austrofundulus limnaeus | reverse complement strand
CCATGATGCATCACAGCACCAGTCAGCTTGTAGATGTTGATTTTCTCATCAGCAGTGAAGCCCAAGATGTCAATTGCAGTCTGCAAAGTACAGTGTAACATTGGTTTGGAAAAATATCAGATTTACTATAAAATATAAAAAAACAAAGTAAAAAGTAAAAGTATTTTTACGTCTGTTGCAATGAACTCTTCCACATCATTGATGCTCTTGACTGTGATTTCACCCTGGCTGATCATGGGATAATCGTAGGGGTTGGTGGTGATCAGCAGAGCCTCTGCAAAGGATTAGAAGAAATGGATATGTTATATAAAGTGTTGTTTTTGATGTTTTCAAAATACAATATTCTAGTTTTGTATTTAAGACAGGCCTCGGTCTTGAGACTGGTCTCAAAACTACTTTTTGTTGGTCTCTGTCTAATCTCGAACTGTGTACTCGGTTTTGTCTCAATCACTGACAAAAAGGACTTTGAATTTTATTTCAAGACCAGTCGAGACCACAACTGTGACTTATTTGCTCGAATATTGTCCAATTTATTTATTACCATCCTTGCTTTTATTGGATGTAATTTAAACTGATTTAAGTCCAAGCGTGAGTCATTGCTAATTATGTATTTTTGTTATCAGTCACCCATCCCCATTCCCTTTCACTCACAGGTGGCACTATAAGATAATAAGCAGTGTTTTCTTCAGTAATACATTTTGGCTTCATAAATTACAAAGAATATATTTGGAAAACAACATCAAGAATAAAGCCTACAGCAACTTGTTAATACTGCAGTGAGCCACTTTCAGAGACGGTGGGGACTAAGTTAAACTTTTATCATCATTAGTTAGGAAGCACAAAGAAAGGAAAGCTATTCAACATTATCAACCTGCCTCTGTATCAAATGTCCTACCTTGTATTCACAGTGAGATTTAGTCTAAATCAGCTTTACATGTTAAGTTAGCTACCWGTGTACAGTATACTCTATGATTTAAGGATTTTTTTGTCTTGGTTTTGACTAGGTCTCGCCCTCCCTCTGTCTTGGTTTTGACTTGGTCCAGCCCCTAAAGGACTTGGTCTTTTCTCTGTCTCAGTACACTCTTGTTCTTGACTTAGTCTAAAATTAGGTGGTATTGACTACAATACTACAAAATTCACATCTTCTATTAACATACCCAGAAGTTCAGGCTTGTGGCCTGTCATCAACTGATAGAAGATATGATAGCTCCTCTCAGCAGACAGCTGGAAGGTGACACGGGACTTCTCCAGCAGATCTAGGAGAAACCGATAAAATTGGTGATTGTAAAAATGTTGTATTACAGCACATATTTCAGATTCAAGATAATTCAAGCACAGACAATACATTGGATAAAACTTACAAGTTTCAATATCAGCTGAAGACAGCTTTCCAGAAGTGCCAAAGTGGATCCTGATGAATTTACCCTAGACAAGCACGTTCGTATTAGTATAAGTTTATGTATAATATAGAGTATATTATTCATGCAAAATGGACTTTATGTTTTATAACACTCACAAAACGAGAGGAGTTGTCATTCCTCACAGTCTTGGCATTACCATAGGCCTCAAGCAGAGGGTTGGCAGCAACAATCTGGTCCTCAAGAGAGCCCTGCAAATTATAAAAAAAAAAAATTTGTCTTGTTTCCATTTAGTATTGTTTCTTGTAAGCACTTTGATATCACATTTACCTGCATTTTGCCAGGGGTTGGGGCTGCTGCTTCTTTTTTGCCACCAAGAGCTGCAATTGTTGCAAAGTACTGGATGACACGCTTGGTGTTGACAGTCTTTCCAGCACCGGATTCTCCGCTGAGGAACAAGAGAATGTTTTTAAACATTATGTTTCATTCCATTTTTAAATTTCTTTAAGATAAGTATAAGTAAGATTCAAGGTGGTGGTGTACTCACGTAATCAGGACAGACTGGTTCTCACGATCTGAAATACAAACAATCAACCTTCACAAATTAAGCTCACAATTAAAGAATTTTTGTTTTTATTTTGCTTTTACCTTACCAGTGAGCATGAACTGATAGGCATTGTCAGAGATGGAGAAGATGTGGGGTGGAGCCTCAATCCTCTTTTTGCCTCTGTATGCTCCCACAACAACAGCATCATACACAGGAAGCCACTTGTAGGGATTCACGACCACACAGAACAACCCAGAGTAGGTCTGACAGAGCAGAGAACACAAATATTGTATAATCACTTCTGTAAGTATATTGAAAGTATATCTTTTAACCAAATAAAAACTCACATAGATCATCCATGATGCATAACGCTCTTTGAGGTTATACAACACGCAAGGCTCATTGAGGTGGGTCATCATGGCCATGTCCTCAATCTTGTCAAACTTTGGAGGGTTTCTGGGATGGATGTCATCCTCTTTTACGGTGACAGTCTAAATGGAAATTAGGTGATTAAAGGGTCGGATAAAACAATCATAAAAATGTTATTTTTCAGTCAATTTGATGTTAACTCTCCAAAATTGTTATAGGTTTAAAAGCACAATATTCAATATAGTTTGATGAACATATTATAATAATTAAAAGCAAGTGCAAAAAAGTAGGAACAGCCTTTAAATTGTCAAATTTACCTTTCCTCCGTCTGTCTCCACAGTGGCTTTGCCACCCTCTTTTTTCACCAGTTTACCCTTGAGATACATCTCTTTCTCATCAACCACAAAATAAGCAGTTTTGGCATCAAATGGGGCGGCCTGAGCCTCAATTCTCTCCCTTTCTGGCTTCCGGAGGTAAATGGCCGCCGGGCCATACTGCTCCATCTCAGCGTCTGTGCTCATGATGGCACTAGTAGTGGAGCCTGATAGAAACATTTATAATAGGGTTTATGTATGAACGTTTATTATCCAGTGTATGTCACAAGTTAACATGAACAAGAAGTGCAATTGGCAAATGGATTACACATTTTTTTTCAGTGTTGATTTATAAGCATTAAGAAAATATAAGTASATTTTTAAAGAGTTTTTTGTCTTTACCTCAGCTAGTTTCAGAAAGTAATGAGGTGCAGCCTTTGATGGAGTTTGAAGATGCTTTGAAAAAGGAAAATACGTGTACATCAATTTAATTCTCAGCAAGTTCAGCAATACTATACATTAATGAAACAAAAAAGGAAAACAAACAGCTGATGTAAACTGTTTTCAGTTGTATCATTCAATTTTATGTACTCTCTCAACTCTTTAATTTTTTTCTTCAAGAAAAAGCCARAATATAGCCTCAATGTCAGTCACGTATTTTAAATCAAAAAGTGTCAAGGAACCCTTCATAATTCACAATTTCTAATGCGGATTTTAACAAGACTTTGATGAAAAGCCATCAGGTTAATACATGTGTTAGGGTTACTCTTCCATAAAACTGAGGCCAAAATGGACTAAAACATAATCATAATAAATTCACAAGAAAATGAAGTAAGGTCAAAGTGAACACTCACCTGGGAAGAAAGCCCATCAGTTCCATCAGATGTCTGGAGCTGCTGCATTTATAGAGGGTGGGAGTGTCCAGTCAGCACTAACCACTCACTCAGTTTGGTCATGATCTCTAATCATCCTGTTGCCTTTTTTGTGGCAGCGAGGTTTATGGAAGTTATCTGTATACTTTGCAATTATAGTACATTGAGATACCATGCAAAGTTATTTGATTTAATGGAAAAAATGCTTGGAAAATGGTGACAATGCTAAGGACAGCAAACCATCACTACAATGACTCCCACTTTAGTTTAATAAGTAATTAAGTAAAACAAAAAGTAGAACTATTAAATGAGAAGGAGGGAGTTGCTTGTGTGCTAGTGCCAATTATTTTTTGCTGTAAATTCCAGTCCACCATCGACTTCATACCATCACCTTCCTAAAATGACCACCTGCCATTTTTGGGCNCTGTGAAAGTATTTATTGAAACCACATCCAGGGATCATGTTTTGTCATAACTTTTATAGCCATGTTTTACAAGGACTTGGCTCATAATTTGTGATCTTGCCGAATATGATGATGATATTACCATGCTCAAAAATAAATTCAGCTTAGGCAGGGAGCACTGATTCATGTCTGGCATAGAAGGAGATAAACATATTTATAGAGCTTATTTAAATATGATGATAGCACCATAAGCCAGGATTGAAAAAAAAATCTTATTTTTAATTACCTTGTAATTTTTTAGAACCCTCAAATCTATTTAGAAATAACTATGTTCAGAGTTTGAATGCATTGCAAATTACAAGTTTATTGTAATTATCCAAGGATTAGGCTGTATAGACTAAAATGTACAAGACACATAACAGAARAGCTACAACCAAAACAGGAAAACAGCCTGCAGGGTTGGATGTTTTCCTTTTGGCCTGCACCAAAGACAATTCAGTCTAATTTGTGTTTGAGAACTGTGTAACAATGGAGCTTTGTTGGTGAAATTTTAAGCTTTATGTTTTAGAATTTGCAATAYTTCCCTGTATTTTTTTCCTTTCACTCCTATAACTGCTTTTTATTAGATAATTCATTATTGGTCATGTGTAAAACCTGTTTGAGGGATGGTCTGTGTCATAGACTGAATGGAAGTGGGACCTGTTTAGTGACCTGTTAAAGTGTTTATATTTCTGAAACGTACACTTGGACCCTAAATACCCAGATGGTGGTGAAAGAGGCCCAACAGCAGCTGCATTTCCTGAGAGTTTGTAGGAGAAATGAACTGAATCTGAAACTGATGGTGTCCTTTTGTCATGCGATGGTAGAACCTGTATCATGCTGGTTTGTCATGCTGGTTTATTGGAACCACAACTGCAGGCCCCACAGGGTCATAAATCAGAACAAGGAATTACTGGCTGCCCTCTGTCAACCTCAGAATAAATCTGCAGGAAAACTGCATCAAACCTTAAAAACTTGCCACACACCAAATATCAGCTGTTTGACCTGTTGAAATTGAGCAAAGTCAACAAAAGCCCATACCTCCAGACCCAAAAMCAGCTTATTTCTCAGGGCTATTAGGATGCTAAATTACCAATAAATTAATAAATGATACTGACTGCTACTATAACTGTTTTACTTTTTTTTAAATTACTGATTCAGTTAAATAACCAGTTGCTTGTATCAAAATACTGTTTTACTAAATATTGTTTCACTCAGTTGACCTGCTGCTATTACTGTTTTAATGATTATTATTTTATTTTATTATTTTCTTTTGACTGTTTTTTTGGGGGCTGGGGTGGGGGGGTGGATCATTGATTTTATTGATTGTTTTATAGGGCAACTCATCTTGACATTCTGTCAAACACAGTGAGAAAACATGACGGGTGGTGCCCGTATCCATGGTTATGGGCGGAGGATGGCTAGGAGGGGTTGGAAGGGCTGGGGGCTAGTGCAGAGGCAGGGGTCTTGGCTGCTTCCTAATAGAGGTTCTCCTTCACGTAGGCAGCAATGTACTTGATAGCAAGCATGGTGTCCTTGCACGTGGGTTTGATCTCGGACTTGGACAGCAGGAAGCCATAACAACCRGTATCACGCAACTCGAAGGTGTAGGAATATTTCACTCCCAGGTCGTAAGCCCAGTCATCAAAGCCTCATGCAGTGGGGTCTGAGGGCAAATGAGCAGAGAGGGAGTGGTTTTTAGRGCATCTTTTTTTTTACATCTATTGCTTTGATTTGCTTTGATTGATCATCTTTTGTTTTGTCTCTGGAGGGTCCAACTTGTGCAAAGAGACGTGTGCATCACAAACACATCAAATGCACAATACTACAGATGCAAATAAACTATCTYGCTTTCATCAGACACACCATTTGCATTTTTTATTTATTTTTAATTTTTTGCCGTGTCCTGTCTGGCAATGTGAAACTCAGAATTGATGTCTGATGATGTTTTTTTTTTTTTGATTGTTAAGCCTGTAAGTATAAATGGAAGTGGAACCTGAAGTCTCATTGCATTTTTCCTATATAATGAAAGGTTGTCATCAATTCGACAAAATCAACATCATGTGCTTACAGACCCAAACATGAAGGTTGTCAAAAAAGAAAACTGTACCTAAAGTGAAACACGGAGAAGGCCTAATTATGTTCTGGGGCTGAATGAATKAATTAATTTATTAATTAGGACAATGTGCAATTAAAACATAAACATAAAAACATTTGATGCATTGCACCAGATTTAGCCTAAGGCTAATTTGCATCTGTAGTCCTAGACAGTAAAAACAAAACAACATCCAACAGTAACAAAAATGAGATGGAAAATATCACTAAACATCCAATAAAAAAAATTGTGATTGAAGTATTAAGTAGATTTAAAATATTCCGCATGATCACCCCAGGAGCAAACCGAAGAACTGCAGGTTTCTCTGCTTTGCTGTATCTGGCACAAGTTGTCTTGAATCTGTCAGGTTACTATGAAATTTCCAGATTATCAAGGTAGTGATAGGAGCCAKTGACCTTCTGCCCAGTGTCAGGAAGCTTAGTCTCAGTTGCAAGTTATGTGGATCCTCCAATAGGATAAAGACCCAAAACACACAACTGAAAATATCTAAAAATGGCCGAGAACGATACGAAAGAGCCTTCTGAACCCTGACCTGACCCTGATTCTGTCAAACGTGTGGAAGGAGCTGAAACATGCAGCCTGGGGAGTGAGACAAAATAATTGTCAACAGGTGCAGAAGTGTCATGCAGAGTTTAAGAAATCGCTTGATTGCCTCAAAAKGCTGTGCAACAAAGCAAGAGATTTAGAACACTGTTCTTGTCATAGCCGTTTAATTCTTTTAAACAAAAAACAAATGCAATGATGGATTTTCTAGGGCATAATCTATTTTTATGGGCAGCATGATGGCTCAGTTGGTAGAGGTGTTGTTTCSCAGCAAGAAGTTTGCTGGATCAAATCCCAGCCAGGGACCTTTTTGGGCAGAGCTTCCATGTTCCCTCCGTGCATGCATGGGTTTTCTCTTGGTACTCCAGTTTCCTCCCACAGACCAACATGACTGTTAGGCTCATTGGTAACTTTAAATTATCCCTAGGTGTGAGTAACAAAGTAAATTGTGGTTGTCTGTTTTGTTTGTCTTTATTTGGTCCTGTGATGAACTGTGTTTCCTGTCCAGGGTGTACCCCACCCCTTGCACAGTGACTGATGGATATGAGCACCAGTGAGTGACCCCTGTGACCCTGAAAGGAAAAAGTGCTTTATGTAAGATAATGGATGGATTTCTACTGTATTTAATGAGAGGTACTTCCATGACAGATCACACTTCTGTTGTAGCCTCTCAGTACTGTCTTCTTGTAAAGTTTAGATCATAATTAAAAAACCTTCTTGTTTCATTCAAAGTCATTATTAGCCAAACCTAGACTTATCTGAGTAATCTTCATATTGATATGCAGTGGTGGGCAGCGCTAATTCAAAAGTTAGTTCTGCAAATTCCAAACAGCTAATTATTTTCTTTAGTTCCGCATGTTCTAAAGCACACGTCATAAATATTTTAGCGGAAGTTAAATAGATCCGCAAAATTGGTAGAGATGTGACGTTCGTGAACGATCCAAGTCTTTTGAACGGTTCTTTACAACGAACGATAGGAGCCGAATCGCGGGCAGTAACRAGCCATTTGTAGTTTTATTTCTTTTATTCCTCATATAATCTTTATTTTTTCATACTTAAATTGCTCCTGCTTTGCTTTTTCACGAAAAAGAGGCGGAGTTGTGGAGTACAGAAGCTCACGGTGAAAGGGGGAGGGGGGGTTCCGCTTGACAAACACATGGTTCCACCCACGTGACAGGATTACCTAACACACTCAGTGGAATTACATGTGGAGTTCCTAAGGGTTCTGTACTTGGACCAAAATTGTTTATCCTATATGTGAATGACTTGGTCAATGTGTCAGGATTATTTAAACGTGTTTTGTTTGCAGATGATACCACATTTTTTTGTTTGGGTAAAGACATAGAATGGATGTTGGAGAAAATGCAAGCAGAATTTATGAAAATACAGAATTGGTTTAAACTTAACAAATTATCATTAAACTTGGACCAAACTAATTATATGATATTTACAAATAGACAAAGAACTGTTAATATTCAATTTAGAGTTGATGGTGTAGAGATTAGTAGAATCAGTGAGGTGAAGTTTTTGGGTGTTATTATTGATGAGAAACTGACATGGAAACCTAATTTAAATTACTTAAGGATAAAACTAGCTAAATCTATTGCATTGCTTTACAAAGTAAGGGACTTGTTTAATGATAAAGCTCTGTAAATGTTATACAACACATTAATTGTTCCACACTTGGTCTGTTGTGTCAAGGTRTGGGGTAAAGCATGTAAGACTATTACAAAACCTGTTTTTGTTTTGCAGAAAATGGCTATAAGAGTTATCACTCGAGAACACTACCATTATCCATCTAATATATTTTGCAAACTGAAATTATTGAAATTCTATGATTTGGTTGATTGCAGTATTTTGTTAGTTATGTATAAGACACACCAAAACACATTACATTTGAATATTCAGATAAACTTTGTAAAGAGAGTGTGAGCTGTTATAATCTTACGGGGACGTAGATGTTCATGCAACCTAAATTTGGAACATGTTTGAAAGATCGGTACACCTCGATCCAAGGAGTCAGATTGTGGAATAATCTGAAAGATGATGTTAAAAGTGCTAGATCAATGTACATGTTTAAGAGAATGATAAAGCCTSGATTGTTAAAAAAAAACATTAAACAGTTTAATATGTAGCCATTCAATTTGTTGTTCTAGAAAGATTTGATGTTTTTGTTTTGTTTTGTTAACTGAAGATTATTATAGTTTGAATTTATACTTGAGAACAAAGGGGCAGATATTATAAGATTTTTTAATTCTCTCTGCCGCCTTTCATTTCATTTTATTGTATTTTTTTATGGTATATACTGTAGAATCAATTTAGTTTTTAT
The DNA here is from genome assembly GCF_001266775.1 of Austrofundulus limnaeus. Taxonomy (NCBI): domain Eukaryota; kingdom Metazoa; phylum Chordata; class Actinopteri; order Cyprinodontiformes; family Rivulidae; genus Austrofundulus; species Austrofundulus limnaeus. Next base: position 5,290,356 of record NW_013952406.1, on the reverse strand, counting down.
GGAATGAATAAAGTTTTAAATAAAATAAAAAAAGTTTCACAATGCCGCTTGTTTTTTAGAAGGTCCCAGATTTAATATATCTGCTATGGTATGCTTTTGCAATTAAATAAATAATTCAGTCAGAATGACCTTTTCATTACATTTGTGAATATGAAATTTGCCAAATATTCCAATTCGATAAATTGCTAGTCTTCTGTTTAGTATTCTTTCTATGAAAACCAAAAATAATATGTTCATACCTCAATGAAAATTTAGTGTCAGTATTACAAAGGATAAAATTTTTACATTCCTTCCAAAATGTCTTTGTGATAAGACAATTCCAGAATAAATGACTGATTGTTTCTAGATGCTTTTTGCTAAATTTACAGTCGGGGTTTGTTTTAATATAATTCTTCATGTACTAATTGGGAGAAATTATGTATAACAGTTAAAAATAAACATTTTTCATTTTGTCCTTTATCAAAAGTTTCTGATGAAATGTCCACACATTTTCCACTGTGAATCAGGGACAAATTTCTTCCAGTAGAAAACAGCTGAAGGAGCAGAAATAAAATAACACGTTTTGAATTAAAAGGCAGAAATATGGACATGTTCACAGAGCACCATCAGTCAAGTGGTGGCAGTAATGCTCTTAAATGAGTCTGCTAACTGCCAATGAATCCAAAGAAGAAGAACTTAAAAGAAAAAGTTTTTATACTCTGGTGTATAAGCCTCCTTCGGCTTCCTTCTAAAAACAATTGCTTGTTGTAGTTCTACTATAATTTTTAGCTGTGTAGATGCCAAAACAGTGACCGGTCCCACCCTTTTGGATGTCACAGTTATGGTGCAGATGCGCAGGTTGATGATGTAATTCTTACTGTCCCAATTCTCCAGTTTTTACACACTTGTAAGTAACCTATACACTCGAACCCTTATGTGCACTTCAGCTGAGTGCACACTTCAAGAGGGGTGTAGGGTGTAGTTTGAGTATTGGGACCGGGCCATAGAGGCAAGTATACACAGGGAAACACAGAAACACTAAAACCAAGGTAAAAACATACAGACCATGACAGAAAGTTAAAGACCTCCTGAAATTTGAGTAACTCCAGTAAGTATACCATTACAGTTTTTATTGATTGGTTTGACACAGCCGTCAACTCAAAATCCACATTTTCAAAACAGTTAACGCAGAGGCCTAAACAGTGCCACAGTGGTCAAAATGACACATTTTGTTTGCAAAAGGCACTAACTGCGCCAAATTTAAAATACATTTAAAATATGGAACAAAAGCAAATTTTGCCTAACTCAACTTTGACACAATGTATAAGCACCTCCAATCAATCATTACACAATGGGCAACAAAATACAAAATACAGCACTCGTGTGAATCAGTGCACCATTGCTTGTCATTGTAGCCTATGACTGTATGTAGCTTACATGCCAGTTTGTAGTCAAATTTACCCTCTTGCAAAAAATGCATCCAGAAGCAGATATGCTTTGACGCAAATTTTATTGATTGCATTCTTTTTTTCAGACTTTGCCTGACAAATGAAATATTCCAACAGAGAATACATGGAAATAAAAAGAAAATCCTTTACTGTGTGAGAAATTAGGTAAATAAAAAACAATCTTTTACAGTAAAGAACAAAAATCTATAGTAGGCCTATACTATAAGAGTATAAGAGAACAACACAGGCTTGCAGACTGACTGCAAATTGAAAAATTCTGTGAAGAAGTGTCAAACAGCTGCTTTCAGTGATTTCATACTGATCAGGGAGTTTCTAAGAGCTTGGAGCAGATGGTTTCTGTTCTGTAACCACAGCTAAAACAGAGGAGTTTGGACTTCTTGAATGACATCTGCGTTAACTGTTTTGCAAAATGGTGGGAAAACCGTGTCAATCCAATGAGAACACATTTGAAAAGGAGTCTTCCGCTCTGCTGAGATGGTGATGATGAAGACTGAGAGGTTCCCAGTTTCTTCAAACAGGTCAAACTGTAACTGGAGTTACTCAAGTTTAAGACCTCCTGACATTTGAGTAACTCCAGTAAGTTTACCATTAACTGCATTTCTTAAGGAACTCAGTTTTCTAATATTATTAACACATTATGAGAAACGTAGATCCTTGCTTTTTTTGAGGCATATGTGTTWATGTGAGGTTTCATTTCTGTTACTTTCTGTACTTTAGGTACTGGTTTGCCTTTGCAAAAATAGAAACACATCTACCTCTAAATCCCTTTGCAGCATGGAGACGAGGGGTGCTGTGGGGGAGATATCATGTTTTATAAGTTGCCTTTCCAATTAATTTGATGACTGCCTGTATTTTCAGACTGGGCATGCTTGAACAGCATATTCAAAAATAGGGTGACATCTGCAAGTGTGACCTCGTGTGTCAGGGAGCTTAAACAGATGACTGAAGCATCTTGAATACATATAAGGCACTCCATGGGGCTGTTGACTGATTTTATGGCTTCTGCTTTGACCACAATTGCATGCTCTGTTTTACTATGTAGCAGAGAAAGTGATGAATACAGCCAGTGAGTGTAGAATGCAATACTGATAAAGTAAGTATTTGAAGAAGCCTTTGCATGAAAATGTTTGTCTTGGTTTGCCTTCAGTCTGGTCTTTCTTTACAGTTTATTCTTTATGCAAAAGCATCTCTTAAAAGAACATATAGCATTATTACCTTAATTTGTTTATCTTTAATTTCAGCATGTATTGTGGAGTTCAACTTATATTTTTAAATAAAACTAAAAACTGCATAGTTTTAGTTTCCAAAAGCTTACTGAAGCATGACAAGGATTTGAGATTTGCTATAATTTATTGCTAAGATGAATATTTTTTGTAACAATAACACATTCATGGCTGTATATTAAAAACTCAAATTGACAAGGCTTTATGCATTTTTAACTGCCTGCTTAAAACTATTTCAGTGCTTAAGTTAATGTCTTATTTGCAGTGTTTTTAGTTGCAATTAAAGTAAATACAGTATATGTAGTTTTTTTTCACATAAAGTTTCTTTATCTGACAGTAACTGTAAAATTCAAGTACTTTTCAATTCAGACAGAGGCTTCAAAGCACATTGTGTTTTGAATGTACTTAATAAAACTGTTATTAAAAGAAATCTGTGTGTGACAGTCTGGCGTATTTTTTTTAAATACACACATAAATATATATTTGATCAAAGTTAGCCCTCTTCAGTTTAAGTTTTTATCTGAAGCACATTGTCTTCATATTTTTCTTGAAGAGTTACTGCCAAAATGTAGAAATCCTCCTAATATTTCTCATTTTTAGTTAAAAGACCATTCAAACTCAATTTAAAGCAACAGTTTTTTTAAGTTCTAAATTTCTATTACTTTTCATTTTGTAACAATCAGTTACTATCTATTACTTCAATTCTAACTTCATGAAAGGTAGAAGCTTAAAGAGTTTTACTAAAAGTCAAATAAAAATGAATGACAGTCTTCAGTTTCTTCCTCAGTAACTACACAAGGAGTTKCGGAGGTTCTGGAGGCTACCTTCTCAGTAGATGCATTCATGTTTAGAAGCGTTTTACAATAAAAGAGTGGTGTTAATTATTCAGATACAAATCTATCACCAGGCAGAAGGATTGTCCAGACATGATTCTAATTTATACAAGGAATTAGAGTTACACCTTTTTAAGAAAGGGGAAATAAGGATTATGGTTTGAATGAGCTTTTCCAGAAGCTATGTTCGTTAAATAGGCCTAGTAATGTACTTGACTAAACAAAGTCAAAATCAATTAAATAGATTAAAAAAAGAGCAAACAGTTATACATTTAGGAATATAATTTATTGACTTAATACACTATAGGGACACATCTTAACAGGTCATATTTTATGATGTGTATTAAAATGTTCCCAAATAAATGGAGTCCCTTATTCAGCTTCAGACTGAAAGACAAAAAAAAGGTTAATCAATTAACTTTGCAAAYATTTGGTTATCAACAACAGTAACTACACAGTATATAATATGTAAAAGATTGATCTAGATCTTACAAATCGAAGTAAAAACTATAGAATGATGTACAGTATGCTTGTCAAAAATTCTCATTCGACCAAAATACAATTTACATGAATGTGATCTCACCTTTCCGGCATCACGGCTCTTGGCTCTGAGCTTGTTGACCTGGGACTCAGCGATGTCAGCACGCTCCTGAGCCTCCTCCATCTCATGCTGGACCTTCCTGAGCCTGGACATGTGGGTGTTGGCCTGCTCCTCCTGTGTTTGGAATTACAGATTGTTGTGGTACATCCCATCATGAAAAATGCCCTTTACATATTATGTCTCTGCTTAAATGTATCAACTCTCCAAAAGAAATGTGAATTATTTCACTTACAGCCTCCTCAGCTTGTCTCTTGTAAGCCTTGACTTTGAGCTGCAGCTTGTCCACCAGGTCCTGAAGTCTGATCAAATTCTTCTTGTCCTCCTCAGTCTACAGAGATAAACATTTAATGTTAAAAAAGTACATGATAACTAAACATAATTTTGTGAATGTATAAATACCTGGTAGGTCAGCTCCTTCACTCTCCTCTCATATTTGCGGACTCCTTTAACAGCGTCAGCTCCACGTTTCTGCTCAGCTTCAACTTCAGTTTCCAGTTCACGCACCTGATTAAAGATGACATTTTTTGATTTATAGGGTAAATATATACACATTTTCACTTTCTTTAAGCAGTCACAGAACATTGGGTCCATACCCTGTGCTCCAGTTTCTGAAGCTGCTTCTTGCCACCCTTCATGGCGAGGTTCTCGGCCTCATCCAGACGGTGCTGCAGGTCCTTAACAGTGACCTCCAAGTTCTTCTTCATCCTCTCCAAGTGAGCACTGGTGTCCTGCTCCTTCTTCAGCTCCTCAGCCATCATGGCAGCCTGTAATGATGGGAAATTTTATATTACAATTTTGAATGTTTTTGAAAACCTAAGAGCTTGGTACAAATTTAGATAGAAATGTTAGCTCACATCAGTGATGGCTTTCTTGGCTTTCTCCTCAGCATTTCTTGCTTCCTGAACAGCATCGTCCACCTCACCCTGAACCTGGACAAGATCAGCCTCCAGCTTCTTCTTGGTGTTTATAAGGCTGGTGTTCTAAAATAGGATTAAATAAAACTTGTTGAAAATCAGTCTGTTATATCTTAAATACCTCTCAGTTCAAGTATTCCAAAAACCCAACCTGAGAGTGAAGCAGTCCAACACGCTCACTGGCATCAACCAACTCCTGCTCAGCCACTTTTCGTGATCTCTCTGTCTGTTCCAGAGCAGCTCTCAGCTCCTCAATCTCAGCCAACATCAGACCATTCCTGCGCTCCACCATGGCAACCTGCTCCTTCATGTCCTCCTGTCCTCTRASAGCATCATCAAGGTGCAGTTGGGCATCCTAACAACAAACCAAGAGTCAGAGAGAATGTTTTTATTCTGAAACTATTGTATTTAAWTATCACAGTAAGCARAGCTCACCTTGAGCTGTCCCTGAACATTCCTCAGTTGTTTCTGGGCCTCAGCAGCCTGCCTGTTGGCATGGCTCAGCTGAATCTCCATCTCATTCAGGTCTCCCTCCATCTTCTTCTTGACTCTCAGGGCATCATTCCTGCTCCTGACCTCAGCATCAAGAGTGCTCTGCATGGAGTCAATCACCCTCTGGCTGTTTCTCTTGATCTGCTCCATTTCCTCATCCTTCTCAGCCAGCTT
>NW_013952406.1:5276390-5281730 GCF_001266775.1 Austrofundulus limnaeus | reverse complement strand
CCATCGACTTCATACCATCACCTTCCTAAAATGACCACCTGCCATTTTTGGGCCAAATTAATTTAAAAAAAATCAATAAATGTCATATGTTATATGTTGGTTAAATTTTTGTGTTTCCTGAAAAACTTAAAAAAAAATAAGTTGGGGAATTGTTTTAGGAGACTGTCAATGTGTAATGCAGGAGTGTTGGCCAAAAAAGAGAAATAAACTCCTAAAAGTCTAGACCATGGTATGCTTGTGATTTTAATATAGATATTAATTTAATAGACTCAGACACTCAGTGTATGTGAAAAAGTTTATTTTAAGTCAAGAGCAGCACAAGGATTTGGCTTTGGAAAGAAGTCCAAATCCCTTTGGTATTCAGTTGCAGGGTATTTGCACATTTGAGAGTTTTGACATGACTGAAAGTTCATCCAGAAATGGCACTAATATTAGAGCATCATTGCAACAATATTCATGTTAAATATAAAGTCAAAGATTGCAGTTAATTTTTTGGGGAAAAAATCTTATTATATTGTTACGGGAAAAAATAATAACAAAACTAATATTATGAAGAACTTCATATTTTGTGTACAGTTTGTCAGTAACACTGGAAAAATTTTTAATGTGTCTATGAAGTTTTGAGCTCTTATAAATAAATGCAATAAATTGAAATTAAATCACTTTATTAATAGGTATGACTTCACAATATTAATTTTATGATCTCTTTCACTTGCATGTACAGGGCTTTGACTTGGGAATGACCCCAAATGTTTTTAGTCTCTAGTTACAAGATGCCAGCACATTTCAAATTCTTGTAATAAAATAAATATGAGGTATTACCCATAAAGGTTCAGTCACCAAAATGTGTCCCCCTATATGGAGATGAAAACAGTTGGCATTTGGCCTGTGATCTAGTCCAAAATAAGTTTCACCTCTAGTCAAAATGAACTTAATGTGGATGTAACATTTGATCAAGGCTAGCAACTGTTGAAAAGCTTATTTAAATGGTCCCAGTTTCTTCTACATTTTTAATTATAATATAGTTTTTTGAGTCAAATTGTCCAACCAAAAAATATACATACATATATTATTAGGTAATTAGAAAAAAAAATAATTTGAACTAAAGAAAAAATTGTGTAATTTTCTCCATTTTAAGAACCATTTGTTAGTTTGATCTTGGAACACATGCCATGAGAGGATAGAAACTTAAGGCAGAAATTTTCTACCTTTTTTCCTGCATCTTTGCTACTGATACTAACCATGTATAGGTCATTGAATTTAGTTACGACTAGTTGTTGTAAACTGAAATATATTACTCTAAAGTTGCCGCAATAGTTTGTGTTGCCTTTACAGTGTTGTAGTTAATACATGTGCCTTGTTTTTCTGTTTAATTTTTTTTACTTTCCATATCCATTTGCTCTTTTTCAGAGCTCCTAGAGTCTAGCACAGAAACACACAGAACCTCTGTGCACCATCATCTGTCTCACCCCCCACCCCCGCAATCAAATTAATCCAACATGTACGTTTGTAGACTGTGAGAAGACAGAAAAGACACAGCTGAGATTAAAATTGGGCACAGAACTTAACACCACACCATCATGCTGCTTTGCATTATTTCCATAGTATATAAATGTGATTAGAACGCACATTATAAATTACTATTGTTTGACATAAAAGCCTCATTTCGCCCATAAAACAGTTGGGATCCAGATTTAGGAAATAAAATCATCTTTTATGAATTTGCTGTATGGATTTCTTTTTCCACTATAGTGTTACACAAAAAAGTTTTCTTGTCACCATACACTCCCTTTAGGGAGACACAAAAGTTGTTTGAAATCCAAGAACCCCTGCTTCATAAAAGCCCACCAAGGCGAGAGGATGAAAGGTCACTTCAAGCATGTGTGGGGCATCTATTCTATTCCAAGATCATGCCAAGCTTTAGTTTTTTTTCCCCCAGGAGTCATAGTCTTGAATGACTTGGCAACACAGTGTTTGTTGCTTGTGACATCTCAAATAGAACATTGCTTGGATGCAGGGAAGGACTCAGACATTTGTGTGTACTAAGCAGAATTTGATTCACCTTATGTATTCATTGGAGAGAGAAAAGATGTATTACATTTCCATTTTCCATTTTTTGCCCTTTATTTTGAAAATTGTTTTTAAAATCATTTTTAATGTTTTTAATAAATATATTTTGGGCATCTGCAATAGCATAAAATAATTCAAAGCTATAAATCAGCAATCAAACAGCTGAAGGAATAAAACTAACTGTATCTGCWCTGAGTGCTAATAAATGTCCATGTCATGTCAGCCAATACTGGAAGATAGGAGTGAAAAATGTCTAGACTATTTTAGGGTCTGAAAATGTTAAACATGAAAGAGAAAATTGATTTTAAGACACTAATGCACCAACACCTGTTCTAAAAGTAATACAATATTGCTTAGATCRCTTCTTTACCTTAGACAATATGGTATTTAGAGACATCAAAGTTGCTGGACAACAAAAAAGTGATCAAGAAAATCAAGACAAATATCATCTTTATTTTACGACAAAAGATCCTTAAACAACTAATTTATATTGTATAAACTCAATTGAAAGGACTTGACTGAAAGATGACTCCTATTCTGCAGAGTCCGACTGGAAAAGAAGAGCAAGAAAATCAGTTATCATTTGTGAAAGGTAAAATCTAGGAAATTTACTGGTGAGTCATAATGTAAAAACAAATTCATCAGACGATACTTGAACAAAATTGAAAAATACCTTTCCAACATCACGGCTCTTGGCTCTGAGCTTGTTGACCTGGGACTCAGCGATGTCAGCACGCTCCTGAGCCTCCTCCATCTCATGCTGGACCTTCCTGAGCCTGGACATGTGGGTGTTGGCCTGCTCCTCCTGTGAAAGATTTGAAGTTATACAGAAGTATTAAAAAAACAGCTATTATATAATATAATATTGAAATAAAATTGAATAATAGTTTATTCTTATTTTATATGTTTACTAATATAGTAAAATAAAAAAGCAAGTATTGTGAAATGTTTCACTTACAGCCTCCTCAGCTTGTCTCTTGTAAGCCTTGACTTTGAGCTGCAGCTTGTCCACCAGGTCCTGAAGTCTGACCAAATTCTTCTTGTCCTCCTCAGTCTGCACATGTGAAGTTTTGAATCATTAAGTGTCGACCAACAGAAATTTAAAAATGCCTTTTCCTTATTGGTAGTTGTTTTTAATACTGGATTTTACCTGGTAGGTCAGCTCCTTCACTCTCCTCTCATATTTGCGGACTCCTTTAACAGCATCAGCTCCACGTTTCTGCTCAGTTTCAACTTCAGCTTCTAGTTCACGCACCTGCAAAATGACAATAAAAAATAAATCAGCTTTATTTTATAAACAGTGATGTTTTGCAGATTTTGTTCTTTAAAAATAATTACTATGATTATTTGGTAGGATTAAAGACACATTTTGTTTAAGTCCATACCCTGTGCTCCAGTTTCTGAAGCTGCTTCTTGCCACCCTTCATGGCGAGGTTCTCGGCCTCATCCAGACGGTGCTGCAGGTCCTTAACAGTGACCTCCAGGTTCTTCTTCATCCTCTCCAAGTGAGCACTGGTGTCCTGCTCCTTCTTCAGCTCCTCAGCCATCATGGCAGCCTAAAATAAGAAATGATTTTTCATTATAATTAAATAGAAAACCATTTAAGTTCTTAAACTCAAAAGTGACACTTGTTAAGAAGTTTCTGAAAAGTAAGCTCACATCAGTGATGGCTTTCTTGGCTTTCTCCTCAGCGTTTCTTGCTTCCTGAACTGCATCTTCCACCTCACCCTGAACCTGGACAAGATCAGCCTCCAGCTTCTTCTTGGTGTTTATAAGGCTGGTGTTCTTAAAAAAAGTAGAACTTGTTGAGTATTCATTTGTTATATCTTTGATACCTATCAGTTCATGCAAACTAGGAAAACCCAACCTGAGAGTGAAGCAGTCCAACACGCTCACTGGCATCAACCAACTCCTGCTCAGCCACTTTTCGTGATCTCTCTGTCTGTTCCAGAGCAGCTCTCAGCTCCTCAATCTCAGCCAACATCAGACCATTCCTGCGCTCCACCATGGCAACCTGCTCCTTCATRTCCTCCTGTCCTCTAAGAGCATCATCAAGGTGCAGTTGGGCATCCTAACAACAAACCAAGAGTCAGARAGAATGTTTTTATTCTGAAACTATTGTATTTAAWTATCACAGTAAGCARAGCTCACCTTGAGCTGTCCCTGAACATTCCTCAGTTGTTTCTGGGCCTCAGCAGCCTGCCTGTTGGCATGGCTCAGCTGAATCTCCATCTCATTCAGGTCTCCCTCCATCTTCTTCTTGACTCTCAGGGCATCATTCCTGCTCCTGACCTCAGCATCAAGAGTGCTCTGCATGGAGTCAATCACCCTCTGGCTGTTTCTCTTGATCTGCTCCATTTCCTCATCCTTCTCAGCCAGCTTYCTGTCAATCTCACTCTTGACCTGGTTGAGCTCAAGCTGGACACGGAGAATCTTGGCCTCCTCGTGCTCCAGAGTGCCCTGAAAATAATAAACAGACATCAACGTTAACTTTTGCTAATATAAAGACATGCAAGTGTTTTCAATATTGTAATTATTTGTTTGATAAATGAAGCTTGAGTTTTTACCTCAGCTTCCTCCAGTGCAGACTGAATTTCAGATTTCTCTGTCTCCACAGTCTTTTTGGCTTTCTCCAGCTCATGAATGGTCTTTCCAGTCTCACCAATCTGTTCAGTCAGATCTGARATCTCCTCTACAGAGCAAAAAACATAAAATTATAGCTTTTACTTAACACCATTACAATACTCAGATAATCCACATGGTAAACGTATTGCATGTCTTTTTGAAGATTGACATACGCTGCAGGTTTTTGTTCTCCCTCTTTAGGGTCTCCAGCTGATCCAGGGCCTCCTCATAAGAGTTCTTCATCTTGAACAGCTCAGTGCTCAGAGAACGAGCCTCCTTTTGGGCTCCCTCCAGCTCAGCCTGGCTCTCCTCATACTTCTGCTTCCATTCTGCCAGGACCTAGTTTTGCATTGATTGAGTAAATGAGAAGCTTTCGTTTTAAACACCTATTAGCCTATTAAAAATTTTTCAAATGAACATAATTTATGAACATTTATGAACATTTCATATAAGCAAACACTTCCTCAATTATTAGTATTTTAAATGATCAGAATAACATTTTACCTTGTCAAAGTTCCTCTGCTTCTTGTCAAGGTTGGCAGCCAGAGCATTAGCTCTCTCCACATCAATCATAAGATCCTCCACCTCACCCTGCAGTCTCTGCTTGGTCTTCTCCAAAGAGGCACACTTGGAGTTCACAGCCTC
>NW_013952406.1:5270955-5275610 GCF_001266775.1 Austrofundulus limnaeus | reverse complement strand
TAGTAATATAGATCTGTTCATTTACTTCTTGATTTTCTCATCAGATTGCTGCTTGTCGTTCTCCAGATCCATTATGGACTCCTGGGCCAGTTTCAGATCTCCTTCAAGCTTTCTCTTGGCTCTCTCAAGGTCCATGCGGAGCTTTTTCTCTTGTTCCAGTGAGCCTTCAAGCTATGCAATTATAGTAATAAATGTTAAGCATTAATATAATAAGTAATGATTACTGACTCATGCTAAGCCCCAAAGTTAAAGACCTATTTTCTTACATCATCCACTTGCTGTTCCAGCTTTGTCTTGGCCTTTGTCAGAGTGTTGACTTTGTCTTCCTCTGCCTGGAGATCATCCAGTGTTTGTTGATGAGCCTCTTGGAGAGCTTTCTTCTCTTTGGTCAGCTTAGCAATGGCCTCATCCTGAGTAGCCATYTCCTCTGTCAGATTTTTCACCTAAGATTTCATGAAAAACACACAGAAATACATTAGTATACATTAATATCACTAAATGTACATATGGTAGTCATAATAGTGCTTGTATCCAGTACAAACCTTGTTTTCAGTGGCATGCTTCTCCTTCTCCACTTTGGCCAAGGTGAGCTCTAAGTCATCAATGTCCTTCTTCAGCTCAGAGCATTCATCCTCCAGCTTCCTCTTCTTGGCAGTCAGCTCAGCATTGATTTCCTCTTCATCCTCCAGTCTCTCACTTGTCTCCTTGAGTTTGGCCTCGAGCTGGATCTTGCTCTTGATGAGTCCCTCACACCTTTCCTCAGCATCCCCCAGGTTCTCAACTTCCTTTTATTTTTTGTTAATTATAAATAAAATGAATGAAATTCATTTAAGATTGTAATAAAATCTGATTATTTAGATTTTCAACATTTTTTATGGCACATGCATAATGAAAAAACACAACAGGTGCAAAATGTATACAACCTAATATGTGAAACTGGGAATTTTTTTTATTCTGAAGTAAACTGTAACATTGATCATTTCTGAAGAAAACTGTAAAGTAATCAAAAGAGAAACATWTAAAGTAAAACTAAAATATGGAAGCCTTTTGTCTACTTACAGCAGCCACTTGGAGCTGCAAGTCATTCTTCTCCTGCAGCAGGGAAACCATTTTCTCCTCCAGTTCCTTCTTTTTGGCCAAAGCAGTAGCCAGGTCTGTTTTCATCTTCTCATAATTCTCCTTCATATTCTGCAGCTCTTTCTCAGTCTCAGCACTCTTCAGAAGAGGCTTGATCTTGAAGTAAAGTTTCAGCCATGGCCAGTTCTTCACATTCATGAATGAGCGAATGTTGTACTGGATTGCGAAAATAGACTCTCTAAATAGGAAAATATAAGGCCATTGTTACTTTTTCTGAAAAAAACAACAACATATTGTTATAAACCATTTCAACACTGTTATMCATATGATGTGATATGAGTCATTTTACCTCCTCTCCATCATCTTGACAAATTCCTTCCTCATCACATAACCTCTGGAAAGAGCCTGAGTCATGGTCACCAGCTCAGCCAGTTTCTCATCTCTCATCTCCTCAAGAGTACCCAGCAGACCAGCTTTGAAGAATACCTACGATGTCACACCAATAGCATTGACTGTCATTACACAAGAAAACCACACTGTGTACCATTTTCCAAGAATTGCTGATAATTATTAAGTTTAAATGTACCTTTGTGTGTCCAAACTTGTACTGYGTGTGGTCTACATCAATGGAGCCCAGTAGCTTCTCTGAGGCTTTTTTGTTGTCAATAAACTGTCCCTCAGGAATGACACTGGCATTCAGTACTTTGTATCTGGAAACAATTAAAAATGTTTTAATTATATTTTCCTAATATTGGCCTCGTAAATTTACTACCACTTATAAATAATGAAAACAGTTTTCACCTCTGCTTGAAGTCACCATAGAGGATTCTGCTTGGGAATCCCTTTCTGCAGATTCTGATGCCCTCCAGCACACCGTTACACCTCAGCTGATGGATGACCAAGAAGTTCTCCATAAGACCTGGTTGTTGAACATATAAATGTGTTTAATTAGAATATATGCCCCTGTCATTATGTCTTTTGTTTTTCAACAATTAGGTCAGTGGACTTTATACCTGGGGTCTTTGATTCATTGGGGATCAGGCAACGCACAAARTGAGGATGKGTGCTCCTCAAGTTGGTCATCAGTTTGCCCAGATTTTCCTGTGGATCACCATCATGAAATATTTTAGCATCATTTGAACATTATGTTCTCACTGGTTTCCAAAGGCTACAAAAGTTTAAATACCCTGAAAAGAGCAGACACAGTCTGGAAGGAACCACCCTTCTTCTTACCACCCTTCTTTCCACCACCACCTTCAGCTGTTTAAATAAAGATTACATTTCATAATTTTGCTATTCAATGAATTCATTATACAGTGTATCTATGATGTTTTGCAGTCAAAAGACAACTGTCTAAACATCCAGTAATTTTACAAATGTAATGCATGCTATAAATATGACTATCAATTTAGCTTTTTGTTTTTTCTTTTTTTAACAACTACAAAGTAATCTTGCTTCTTACCTTCAGCTGCGGCATGAGCAATATATAGAAGACACAATAGTTTGTTGGAAGACTTCTGGTAGAGCTGAACAACTGAGTCGTTCAGTGGGTCCTTGTTCTTGTCCAGCCAGCCAGTGATGTTGTAGTCCACTGTACCAGCATAGTGAACCAGGGAGAAGTGAGCCTCAGCTTTGCCCTTGGCAGGCTTTGGCTTCTCAAAGGCCTTGGTCTTGCCAAGATGYTGATCAATCAGCTTGTTCTTGAAAGTTGTATCAGAGGCCTTGGGGAACATGCACTCCTCTTCAAGGATGGAGAAGATGCCCATTGGCTGGGAACAAATGACATAATTGATTGTCAAAATTATGTTAAAACAAAGTTACATAAATTTTTATACATGTATGGTAGACATAACACTGTTCAAGCTTTACAGCTACTTACCTTCTCAATAAGCTCAATGCAGGCAGCCAAGTCCATACCGAAGTCAATGAACTCCCACTCAATACCCTCCTTCTTGTACTCCTCTTGTTCCAGCACAAACATGTGATGGTTGAAGAACTGTTGCAGTTTCTCATTGGTGAAGTTGATGCAGAGCTGCTCCAAGCTGTTGAACTGTAATTATAGAAAGTTTTTTTTAATCTTATGACAAAAAATTAGTGATCTTAAAACTACTGAGATCATTTTAAACTACTCACATCAAAGATCTCAAATCCAGCAATGTCCAACACTCCAATGAAGAATGTTCTTGGCTGCTTTGTGTCCAACATCTCATTGATACGGATGACCATCCACAAGAACATTTTCTCATAGACAGACTTGCATAAAGCCATGACAGCATTGTTTACCTAGAAGAAGAAGTTATAGTTAAGTCGTTTTTTTATTTAGCCCATTTACAAAAACATACGTTGACCAAATTTTTTACCAAATAACTTGTAACATTTTGAGATGGAAAACATACAGATTGAATTACCTGTGGGACGGTCTGACCTTTGGTGACCATCTCATTTCCRACTTTGACTCTTGGGTAGCACAGAGCTTTCAGCATATCAGCTGAGTTCAGTCCAAAAAGGTAGGCGATTTTATCAGCCACTATTTAAAAGAAAAACACATTGGAAAATACATCAGTTTTCAGCTAATCTTACACATTAGCAAACTTAAACAATAACATTAACAGTTTTCAATTTGTTACCCTCAGTGCCGTCTGGTTCAGCCTGCTCCTCACGCTGCTTCTGCTTGAATTTCATGTTKCCATGATGCATCACAGCACCAGTCAGCTTGTAGATGTTGATTTTCTCATCAGCAGTGAAGCCCAAGATGTCAATTGCCGTCTACAATAAAATAATAAGCCAATTATCAGTGTGTTAGCATTCAGTTTTTTTCTATTCAGTTAGATTTAAACCTAATAACATACATCTGTTGCAATGAACTCCTCCACATCATTGATGCTCTTGACTGTCACCTCACCCTGACTAATCATGGGATAATCAAAAGGGTTTGTAGTGATCAGCAGAGCCTCTGCAAAGAATTAGATGAAAAAGCTATTATGTAGATGATACTGTTTTATTGTAAATAAAATAATTTTCCGAATTTGTCTTTCGACATACCCAAAAGCTCAGGCTTGTGGCCTGTCATGAGCTGATAGAAGATATGGTAGCTCCTTTCAGCWGACAGCTGGAAGGTGACACGRGACTTCTCCAGCAGATCTGTAAGAAATTATTAATAATACAGTTTGGTAGATTATTTCTTAGCTGTAAAAATRGTTTTTGGCAATAAATCTTATACTGGGCATCTGATTGGCAGCACCTGGGGGTACCAGAAGCTCAAAACAACWGTTAATAGCAACAAATAATGTACTGTTTTGCAACGGCAGAGAAGATATGGCAACATTTTCATGTGTGCACCTACATGCTCCACTGCTCATGCCTCAAATGCATGCTCCTTAYAAATGTGGAACCATTAAAATGGGAATTCAGCAGGCTTTCCAATGGTATGGGCTTTATTGCCAAGAAGCGGTATTACAACAAAGAAATATTCTAACAAATTTCCTTACTTTAAATAAGATATACGTACGTACATACATACATACATACATACATACATACATACATACATACATACATACATACATACATACATACAT
>NW_013952406.1:5267250-5269404 GCF_001266775.1 Austrofundulus limnaeus | reverse complement strand
ATATATATATATAAAACTTATTTGCCGACATCAATATAAACTGACCGAACCTTGAAGTATAAACCCAAACCTAACAATGYTTGATAAAAGACTTACATGTTTCAATATCTGCCGAGGCCAGTTTGCCACTTGTTCCAAAATGAATTCTGATGAATTTACCCTAAAACATGTCACACTGATCTTATTACARTTCTAAAGTTCTAAAAGCTTTTTAATATATTTACCCCTTTAATACTTACAAAACGAGAAGAGTTGTCATTCCTCACAGTTTTGGCATTACCATAGGCCTCGAGCAAAGGGTTGGCTGCAATGATTTGATCTTCCAGTGAACCCTACAAATTTTAGATTAACATTTCTATTTAATGTGAATTTTATAAAGACATAATAGTATAACTTGTATCTTTATACCTGTATCTTTCCAGCAGCAGGTTCTGCCTTYTTTGATCCAGTCATTGCAATTGTTGCAAAGTACTGAATGACACGCTTGGTGTTTACAGTCTTTCCGGCACCGGATTCTCCACTAGGTAAGATAAATTTGTTGTGTATTTTATTTCTATTWTTTTCTGTAAGTAAATTCTAAACAAACTTGTGTTTACTCACGTRATAAGGATTGACTGGTTCTCACGATCTGAAATGAACATTTTTGTCTTATTAGACATTTRATTTGGTTGTATCATATGAAAACGTAAATTATGAGGTAGCATTAACATGACTGTTTATTAGTTTWAAATATCTTACCAGTGAGCATGAACTGATAGGCATTGTCAGAGACAGAGAAGATGTGGGGTGGAGCCTCAATCCTCTTCTTGCCTCTGTATGCCMCAACAACTTGAGC
The DNA here is from genome assembly GCF_001266775.1 of Austrofundulus limnaeus. Taxonomy (NCBI): domain Eukaryota; kingdom Metazoa; phylum Chordata; class Actinopteri; order Cyprinodontiformes; family Rivulidae; genus Austrofundulus; species Austrofundulus limnaeus. The sequence continues at coordinate 5,268,569 of NW_013952406.1, read as the reverse complement.
ATCGTACACTGGGAGCCACTTGTAGGGGTTCACGACGACGCAGAACAAGCCTGAGTAAGTCTGGACAAAAACAGTTACTCCTGCTTATAATTATACTCTTAATTTAATGTCATTTCTGTGAGAACTTCCCTTTGTAAAGCAAATATAATGTATTACATTTGTTTTAGATTATGTATTCAAGTTAAGTTTAGGACTCACATAGATCATCCAGGACGCAAAACGATCTTTGAGGTTATACAACACACAAGGCTCATTGAGGTGGGTCATCATGGCCATGTCCTCAATCTTGTCAAACTTTGGAGGATTCATGGGATGGATGTCATCCTCTTTCACAGTGAGAGACTAAAAAGAAAATATTGTGTTTTTTAGTATTGCTAAAACTTTGCTCCACATTAAGCAATATCAGTAAAAATTTAAAGGGTGAATAGTAATTACTGTTAATGCCCAACAAAAATCATAATTGTTTACCTTTCCTGTGGTTGTCTCCACAGTGACTTTGCCACCGTCCTTCTTGACAAGTTTACACTTGATGTACATCTCATCAGCATCAACAACAAAGTAGGCTGTTTTGGCATCAAATGGGGTGTTTTGAGCCTCAATCCTTTCCCTCTCTGGCTTGCGGAGATATATGGCCGCAGGGCCATACTGCTCCATCTCTGCGTCGGTGCTCATTTTGGCACTTTGGCAATTCTAAAACAGAATGACTTTTAAATTGCTAAGATCTCATGTTGTGCTATRTAGTTTTAAGCATTTCTGATGATGTACAATAAAAATATAGACAAGATATTTAGCCGCAATAAAATATCACCTTAGTTTGTTCCAAATGAGTGGCTCAGATCTATTGATGCTTCAAGTTGCTAAGAAAGAAAWTATCATAAAAATGTCAAAATTTAAAATACCTTACATTGTCTAGCACTTGGGAAAAAAATCACAAACTGTAGTTTCTCTGAAATAATGGTACGCTAGTTTATTTATTACTTGACTTAACAACAGTAAAAGAAAGACATGAATTTAAAGCAAAGCAGTCACGTTTATGAAAACAAAGCACTAACCTGGGRGAGATGCCTGTCAGTTCTCAGTGGATCCTGAAGCTGCTGCTTTTATAGTGGCTGAAAATGCTCKGTCAGCAGAGGTCCGTCCCTCGATTTGGTCAAGCATCCCTGTCATTTTAAGACCCAWCGTGTGACATTTCAGGATTAGTCTGCTATTTTCTGATATTACATTCATAAGCTTTTAAAAAYGAATTCTTACAAGAAAACTAAGCTGTTTTATGTTTATTAAGTATCTTTGATCCAAAATTTGGAAAGACCAATGAAATT
>NW_013952406.1:5259592-5260918 GCF_001266775.1 Austrofundulus limnaeus | reverse complement strand
AAGGCCATCTATAAAATGTTTTTTTTTCCTTTAATAAAAGGTCCTTGAATGTTACTGGTATTAGGGGTAAGATGTTGTCCACATTTTCTGTCTTTGCAGTAAAAAATTTTCCTCTTAAATTTCAATAATTAAATGGTTTAATAATAGAAGTATAGTTTTCAACATAGACATGCATTAATTTGATAACAATATTAAATGAAATGTTGGTAATCTTAAACATGTTTGTCAGAGGAGCACTTGTTTTTTTGCYCACTCCGACGTTAACCTCCAAAATATGTCCCAAAATAGAGGCCATGCAAAACATTTTCTGAACAACTCTTTTTTTCCTAATAAGTAATTTACACAACTGAAATTATATTGTGATTCATTGAAGGTTGATTTGATCATTTTATAGTGAGAAGTGACTCTTCTTTGCCATGCAGACACACATGTTCAAAGCCAAGAAGAGAGGGAGCTTTTTTGGGGGAGCTCCCAAGTGGTGCTGGTATACGGTTGCAGCACACAGACACAGCTCATATTGCTCCAATAAAAATGAATGTAAGGCCCTTCCATAAAGTTCACCTTGCCTTAAAAGGAGTAGAAGAACATTTGCCAACGAGGCTGAGAGAAGATCTATAATAAGTACCACTCAAATATCAAAGATCTTTATCCTCATACTGCATTTGAAGGGCGTTGTYGCTGTTATGGAAACTTGCTGTCCTTGAAAACTATACAACTTTGGTTCTAAAACCCCTCTGTCAAAGTCTTAAAAATGATGAATGACGGTTCAAATGTCTTTTAGAAKAACCAACAAAAACTGCACAATATGACAATGTATACAATTGTTCATTATAATTTATATTAGACTTTGATGCAAAAAGTAATTCAACAAAAGCTCTTTAGAGTAAACACATGCTGTATAATTCTTTAACTCCAACATTTGTTTGCTATTTTATGCCATTTGAATCTAAATTAATCCAAATGTATTGTATTTATTGTGAGCAAAACAAATGAATTTCCTCTACATTAAACATTGCTAAATTATGGATAATAGTTTTGAATATGTTTTGTAGCTATTTGCTACTGCCATCTTGTGTTTTAAACAAAGACCAGAGCCCTTATTGTTATCACATGTGTTTCTTTTACGTGATTGAATATGATCATCTTTCTCTCCAAACAGTATGATGTGTTTACTGCTTTAAAAAAACATGTTATTGTAGATTAACAAAAATGGTATTGGRACTCGGTTTTAAAGTGCACCTATCTTTAACAAGAAATGCATATTGCACTGTGTCATATTCATTGGCACTTTTTAAAAAGAGAGTTTAAAATTGTATTGTACATATT
>NW_013952406.1:5241546-5258382 GCF_001266775.1 Austrofundulus limnaeus | reverse complement strand
GAAATAAATCTACTTTTTCATGATATTCTAATTTTATGACCAGCACCTGTATATAATACTTGACAGTAATGCTTCTTGTTTGATACGCTGATCTGCTAAATTCAGACAAAGCTGCTAGATAAGATAAATAAGGCCTTGAACGGTTTATAAAATTGTTAAGTGGCATTTTTGATTGATGCAAGTAATAAATGTTGTTAACAACCACTCACATCTAAGATAACCACATTCACCATGTCATAATTAGGATRGTTTGGAAGGACACCTGTAACTACTGTTTGCACTTAGTTCTTATTCTTAATTTGTATTTTGATGATAATGTTATTGTAGAAGCTTGTATTACTGTAAACGTAAACACTTTGTGTAAATAAGGGTATTTTTTTGTATAGTATAAAACAAGACTAAAACAATTGTTACACAAAACCCTGATAACTTTCTTTGGTAAAACATCCATGAGGTTTAACTGCAAGGCAGTACAGTACAGGGCTTCACAAAAACTTTTTTGCCAACTAACTCTCATGTAATCACACTCAAAACCAGTTAGTGTCGCTGTTGTGTACTATCACGCTGAAAATGTTTCTGCACTCCGCAGAGAGTAGGTAGTTCGTCCTTGCTGCGCATGCGTTTTCTGGCGACGGAACCGGAAGTCTGTCACAAGTTTCATGCTTGTCCCCAAGCTAGCTTAGCTTTTCAAAAGTTAGCATTACTTGTAAGTGGAAACGGTTTTTTTTACCCTGAGAAGAAATGCCGTCTTTAAACGGAAAAGCTGATGTTATCTTTGTAAGTGACACGATAAAGTATTATTGTGATCTATTAGGTTTTTCGAAAAGAAGCGTCAACTTTTAACCACGTTTGTTGAACGCGCAACAACAACTGTGTATTGAAGTTATTATGGTTTGTCAACTAGGAAGCTCAGAGAGATGAAACACAAATCTTCCATAAATGTTTACATTGTGGCTCTGCAGTAATTGTTTTTTTTATTTATACATTTTAGTATTCCATAAAATACCTAAAATATACTTAACGTATCTAATGTCAGCTAAGCTACAAACGTCACTGTTTCGAAAATTAAGGCTATTCTGTTGTGATTTTGCYATGACTCCCTTTTAGGAAGATGATGATCTTCCTTATGAAGAGGAGATTATCAGGAATCCATACTCAGTCAARTGTTGGATGCGTTACATTGAATTCAAACAAAATGGACCCAAATCCACTCTCAACATGATTTACGAGAGAGCTCTGAGGGAACTGCCTGGAAGGTAACAGACTCAAAAACTTTAAGGCTGAASACTTTGACAACATGCAGAAGCTTCATTTGTTATTACATCACAATTACWCAGTAGTTTGGGCTTGTAAATGAGCAGAAATTTAAGTAAATTTATATTTTTAGATTTTGTTATAGATGAATTTGTTCAGACAGAACTTGAGCAATAACTTTATGTGGTCTATCTCTTATTAATTGCCCTTAATGTCTTACCCATTTACAGCTATAAGTTGTGGTACAATTATCTGCGAGAGAGAAGGAAACAAGTTAAAGGAAAATGTGTAACCGAACCMGTCTATGAGGAGGTCAATAATTGCCACGAAAGGGCACTGGTGTTCATGCACAAGGTAATATTGGCTGAATATGCAGTAGTTTTGCTGTAAAGCAAAAACTGCAGAAAAAACRTTTTGTATTTAAAACTAACCAAACATTATTTCCCTAAACTAGATGCCTAGGATATGGATTGATTACTGCCAGTTCCTTGTGTCTCAGTGTAAGATCACAAGAAGTCGTCGAACGTTTGACCGTGCACTGAGAGCTCTACCAGTAACTCAACATCCACGAATCTGGCCTTTGTATCTACGCTTTGTTCGCAACTTACCCCTACCTGAGACAGCAATTCGAGTCTATCGGCGGTACCTTAAGGTGAGATAATTTTCCCAAAGGGCYTCATCATAAAATATAAAGTTGTGGTTCTGATTTAGAAAAACAAAGAAGCAAAACCCATTTACTAATATTATTTTTGGTACAGTAAACCTTCATTGTTGCAAAGGAATAATAGATTGTGCTTTTACATATTAAAGATTTTGCTGCATGAATTAAATTGTACTCTCTCCTCTGTCTTACAGCTTTCTCCAGAAAATGCAGAAGAATACATTGAATACTTGCGGTCTATTGGCCGACTGGATGAAGCAGCTGTGCGACTAGCAGCTATTGTCAATGATGAAAGCTTTGTGTCCAAAGAGGGCAAGTCTAACTATCAAGTAAGATTTTAGTGTAATTGTAGATGTTACCCAGTACTTCTGTAATTCATCTTTTTAAACATATTTCTGTTGACTTATTTTTTTTAGCTGTGGCATGAGCTATGTGACCTGATTTCTCAAAATCCTGATAAAGTGACCTCTCTAAATGTTGGAGCCATCATACGAGGAGGCCTCACACGATTCACCGACCAACTTGGAAAACTTTGGTGCTCGTTAGCTGACTAYTACATCAGGAGTGGACACTTTGAGAAAGTGTGTTTCTTTTGAATAACTTCTTTTAAAGCTATAATAGCTAAACAGGATATTTATTAATTTATTTTTATTTATCCAGGCACGAGATGTGTATGAGGAAGCCATCCTCACAGTGGTAACAGTAAGGGATTTCACACAAGTCTTTGATAGTTATGCTCAGTTTGAAGAGAGCATGATTGCTGCAAAAATGGAGACCACTGCTGAGATGGGACAAGAGGAGGAAGGTTTGTGCATCCATTAACAATGCTAATACATCTTTCYTCCACAAGTCTACCTATGCCTTACCGTTTGCCACTCTCCAATTAGATGACATAGACTTGGAGCTTAGACTGGCCCGCTTTGAGCAGCTGATAGCTCGACGTCCTTTGCTACTGAACAGTGTGCTACTGAGGCAAAACCCCCATAATGTTCATGAGTGGCACAAACGGGTAAAACTGTAYGAAGGAACTCCACGGCAGGTATGTTTAATGGACACATTTCAACAAAAACATGTAATACTGAATTTTTCAGTTGTATTACTAATGGGTAAATACACAAAATGTATTCTGCAGATCATCAACACTTACACTGAAGCAGTGCAAACCATAGATCCAATGAAGGCCACTGGAAAGCCTCATTCTCTCTGGGTCTCCTTTGCTAAATTCTATGAAGAAAATGATCAGCTGGATGATGTAAGTCACTGGAGTCTTTTCTTGGGTATATATGAATTTTTTGAACTTCATGACGGGTTTGTCTTTCTTTTTGATAAATTCTGTATTTCTCGACATATTCAGGCTCGGACAATCTTTGAGAAGGCTACAAAAGTGAACTTTAAACAGGTGGATGACCTTGCTGCAGTGTGGTGTGAATATGGAGAAATGGAGCTTCGCCATGAGAACTATGATCAGGCATTGCGCATACTGAGGGTAACACATTTTACCTATGCTATTTATTCTAGACGTTTTAAAATGTGAACATAAACAGGATCAATGCACAGTTCAAATTAAAACTGTCATTAGGCTTTATGGTACATCATGCTCCAATGTCAATTTCTGAAGATTTATTAAAAGACACTAGAGGTGTGCCAAAAAAATCGATTCACATAACAATCTAGATTCTCGTTTACTATGATTCAAAGTCGATTTAAAATGTCCCAAAATCGATTCTAAAAAAATAAAACAAATCCGCTGAAGTCTCCCCTGAAGTCGTGGTGAAGTCTCGCGTAATTATAAAATTACGCGAGACTTCACCACGGWGCAGGTTCTCGGACATACGCATGCGCGGAAAGTTTCAAAACAAATGGAGGAAAGAGAGATTCAGCTGGTCCCGTCTTCGTTGGTTTTTACCGAATGCCGGGGAAGACCGAGCTTGACATGAGCTTCATTGTGTGCAAGATTTGCAAAACGAAGATCAACTACTTCGGGAACACAACAAATGCGCGCGCTCTCATAACCAGGCATCACTTTCATTTGTGCAAAAGTAGTGTTCTATGTTGTACTTGTGGTACTGCWACTTTACTGTGAACAAAAAAGTGCTTGTTGTTCAACTGTAGCATTTTATTATACCAAAGCACTTCATTTTATGTTCCAACTTATTTTATAGCTGTGGTCCAGACAGATTTAAAACAAAAGCCACTTTCCTTAAAAGTGAAAAGGCAGCATGTTTAATTGCATTACGTTTTTAATAACGATTCACTTTTTTTTGTTACTTGAGTTTATGTAATATTGCCATAATGCAACAGTTGAAAAAATTACATTTAAGCATGGATTCATGTTTAAAACTTATTAAATGTGAAAAAGAAAAAGACTTTATTATCTGCATTTGTCATTCTGTCTTGCAATGCAGACTGGAGTTAATCATGCAGATTCTATAGACTGAAGCAGAAATTTTTATAAATCAAATCTTTTTGAATGGAAAATCGATTTTGAATCGAATCTTGGCCCCCAAAATCGGAATCGAATCGTGACATAGTAAAAGATTCCCACCCCCAAAAGACACCTTTCATTCCTCTTTTAGTTCTTTTGACCAGCTTTTTGTTTTTCTTCTAACTTGAACAGTTTTGTGAATTCTAAAATCCTTTAAAATGTATTTGTTGAGTCAAAAGCAAAAAAAAGAAAAGAAAAAGTGAGGCAATGTCACACAGATTGTTAGTTGTTCTTCTTTTACACTTAAGTACATAGGAACATCTAGTGGCAGCATTTAGAAACTGCAACAATACTAACAATATTGTTTTTGTAAAAGCTTTTAAAGCATACCCTAACAAAGAGCAAATAACTGAAAATAGATAGCATTTTTTTTTTTTACCTAAAGCACATCTTTTCAAATAATATAAACTATGTATGCTGTTCTATGAAATGTTTATAGTGGATACTGTTGTAAGAGGGAATATGTTTTATTTATTTTTTTAACAGAAAGCTACAGCCATCCCATCCAAGAAAGCAGAGTACTTTGATTCATCAGAGCCAGTTCAAAACAGAGTATACAAGTCCTTGAAAGTTTGGTCCATGCTGGCAGACTTGGAGGAAAGTCTTGGCACTTTCCAGGTATGTTCAATATGTTTTCAGCTGCAAATGAAAATAAGGAAAGTTGTCCAGTTTGTRTAAACTGGATGGTAGTTAAACAGAAGTACAAACCTGTAGATTTTGAGTGTAATTCTTTCTCTGTGCTCTTTTTGAATATGTAGTCTACAAAAGCAGTTTACGACCGTATTATTGATCTACGCATTGCCACTCCGCAAATCATCATCAACTATGCCATGTTTCTTGAAGAACACAACTACTTTGAGGAAAGCTTTAAGGTAAGCTTTATTCATTTCACAAAAATATGATTAAAAATATGGTGATTAAAAAAAGTTATGCTCACTTGTGGATGCTTGTAATTACATTTTTCCTTTTTAAGGCATATGAGCGAGGGATCGCTCTCTTCAAGTGGCCAAATGTTTATGACATTTGGAACACCTACCTGACCAAGTTCATCGATCGTTACGGAGGCAAGAAGTTGGAGAGAGCTCGGGATTTATTTGAACAGGCCCTTGATGGCTGCCCTGCAAAGTTTGCAAAGAGTAAATAGCTTTAATAGAGTTATATCAAGATATTTTTTGTGTTTTGCATTTTGTTGTAGATTTCTCCCACCTATAAAATCCRCTGATACACTGTTTTTTTTTTCTTTTTTTCTTTTTAGCCATTTACCTGTTGTATGCCAAACTGGAAGAGGAGTATGGATTGGCGCGGCATGCCATGGCTGTCTATGAAAGAGCAACGCAGGCTGTGGAAACTGAAGAGAGACACCATATGTTCAACATCTACATCAAAAGAGCAGCTGAAATTTACGGAGTTACATATACTAGAGCAATTTATCAGAAGGCTATTGAGGTAGAGTATATTTTTTTGTATCTTAAAAAGAACGTTATTTGTCCACAAATTCTGTCAATTTTTTTAGCTCTATAAAAACAAAAAAATGAATGCAGTTTGAGAATTTCTTGCTTTATAAAGCTAACAGCAACTATTTTCCTGTATTTTGTTTGATGCCAATCTAGTCATCTTTTWTATGTTAAGTTCCCTTTAATTATCTTCGATGTCTAAAACGTGTAAACCATTTAAATTCATCTAGGTCCTTCCAGATGAGCATGCAAGGGAGATGTGCCTGCGATTTGCAGATATGGAGAGCAAACTTGGCGAGATWGACCGCGCCAGAGCAATCTACTCCTACTGCTCTCAGATCTGTGATCCAAGGGTGAGAGACATTTGCCTCAATAAACACAAAAAAATGTCTTTGAAAAGTGTTGGCTTGTTCTTTAATTCTTTATTATACATTTATTAACTTAAATCTTTTAGGTGACAGCTCATTTTTGGCAAACCTGGAAAGAGTTTGAGATCCGCCATGGAAATGAAGACACCATTCGAGAGATGTTGAGGATCAAACGCAGTGTTCAGGCTACCTATAACACCCAGGTCAATTTTATGTCCTCTCAAATGCTGAAGGCTACAACAAGCTCCACTGGCACTGGTAAGAGAACTCGGGCTACATTTAAAGGAAAATCCACCTCATATCATAAATGAACATTCATCTGGTCTGCAGTTACTTTTTGTTGCTTGATTGTTTTGTTTGAGTTGCTGAGATTTAGAAATATCTGTGAAACTTGTGATGTAATATTATTTTTTTATACTGCCATGATTATGGGAACTGTAGTAACCCACATTTTTTCTCCTCACTTTCATCATCACTAGCATTTAAACTAGATATGGGTATCATGACCAGTGAGACTCTTGGATTGACTAAATACATTATTAGAAAGCAGATCATCAATGCATGGTGCTTGAAATGTAATGGTCTGTATTGCAGTCCAGACAGTCATTTGTGATATTAATATTGCACTCATTGATACTGCAGTGAAGATATTTGTGATGTACTGTGCTGCTCTATAACACGTGTTCTATATTTGTCCTAAATCTTAAAGGTCAATGCTGATTCAGTTTAAAAATGATGATCATTTTTATCAAATGTTTCTGTATTTGTCCATCCATTTTATGTGATATCAGTGTCAGATCTTGCGCCTGGTCAGATGGGAATTGATGATATGAAGATGTTGGAGCAGAAAGCACAGCAACTTGCTGCAGAGGCTGAGCAAGACAAACCCAAACCTAAAGAAAAGATTCTGTTTGTCAGGTTAGTGGGTCGTTTTTATTTGTAAAAATGTTCAAGAAAACTGAGGAGGGTCACATCCTTATTTTAAGGAAACTCCTATTTTTGACCCATTTACACAGGAGTGACACTTCTCGCAGTGAGCTGGCAGAGCTTGCCAAACAGGCCAATCCAGATGAGATCAACATTGATGAGGATGAAGATGACGATGAACAAGGACCAGAGGGTCAGTGTGTGGCAATGTATAATTAGGAAAAAGTGCTTGTTTTAACATTTCTGTAGTCATGAAAGTGCATTTGTCTTTTTTTTCTTGGCTTTCACAGAGGTGCAGCTTGAGCAGAAGAGCGTCCCAACAGCAGTCTTTGGAGGGCTTACAGATGACTGAAAGAGAATTTACGGGAATCAGCAAGGACCCAGACATTTTATTTTGTTTGTGATGTTTTAGTAGATTTAAATGTATCATTTTGGCAAAAAGTTACTAAAAAAAAAACAAAAAAAATGATGAAAGCATTTTTACCAATAGACTTGTATTGCTGTATTAGGTATGTTTTGGCCACATGGTGTCAGCCAGTTTCAAGTTAGAGGCTCATGATATTTGTACTATTGAGATGTTTTGTTTCTCTTAAGGAATACTAATGATCAGTTGCATGTTACCTGTGACTAAGACCTAATGTAGTTTGATTATTTTAGAACATTTTGTAAAACAAATAAATGTAACCATGCTCTAATCTCTCTAAGAATTTGGTGGATCTTTCACAGAAGCTTTTGCCTTAAAAAAAAAAAAAAACAAAGGAGAGCCTTTTTCCCCCACTAGGGATTATTTGAAAGTGGAGTTGACCATTTAAGTTTTGCTTTTGTGAGTTAAGTATTACAACAAGGTGGTGGTTTAAATAAATCACAAAATGTAGCTAGTCCATAGAATACATTCATCTTTTCCATTGATAAACTGTAGCTGTTTGCAATTGCACTGAAACCTTTCAGGATTTTTTTAACACCAACAGGATTTTTCAAGGTTTTATTAAAACAAAAAAGATACGGAGAAAAGCTTGAAAACTTTGTTTTAGCGAATAATTGCATTTCTCACTGCCCATTTATGTGTCTGTAGTAATGTTATAAAATGTGATTCTGAGCCAAGCATTCAAATCCCAAATACATCTACTTGATAATCTTCAAAACTTTTCCGATAAAAACTATTTGAGGCATTTTGGTCAACATTTTTTCATCACATCAAATTATTTAAACGCAATCCCAAAATATAGACTAAAATTGTATTGTTCTTTTCATAATTAGAATGAAATAGCTGAGATGTAATTATTTTTACAAAGTTAGATCAGCTTATGGAGAACTTGCAACTTTGAGCATCATTTGATGCAGAACTTTTCCAATGTTGGTTCTTCAGGAAACTTGATCTCAAAGGCAAAGGGAAACTCACTCTTTTGTTATTGTAATTAGAAACAAGGTACTATTTCATTTCCCTTTGGTTATCTTACATAAATTAACTTTCTTGTCTATGTGTTTTTGTATTATTATTTAATCCTTATAGTAGTTTTTCCTGCAACATTATTGAACAATGGTTAAAAACAAGATCAGCTTGGTACATTACCATCATATATGCTTTGCACCTGCTAATTTTAAAGTTAATAGGAATTAAGAAATACAGTTGAGACTCGTGTAATTTACAGTCTTGTTAGAGCTTAATATTGAGAAAAAGGGGTAGCTACAAGATAATTGTATTAAGTCTTGTTCTGCAACAAACTGAAGACTACACAACATGTTTTGAACTGAAATTGTGGTTTTACTGTCCAGTCAAACTGATCAGAATAGCTCCTTAATGTTGGTAAATACTATATATTTCGTTTGCAGATTATTTTGCTATTATTTCTTTTAATAGCTGTCATTTTGTAGGCTATACTGTGTTTAAATAGGCTATGAAAATAAAGGATTCTACTGCAATAGTAAAACGTCRGTATTTCTACTCACTCCCAGTTGTTTTGACGCAACCTGTTAAAAGCTGTCCACGGGCGTTCATCCCATGTACGAGATGCACCTGTAGCCAAATTTACACCACACCTGTACCTGCTGACTGCGTTCACAAGAAAGTCCCGCCTTCTCCGCTCACGCTCGATTGCGATTGGACGAGGGAATGAAAGCGCGACGTCAGTGTGGAGTACCTGGCAGTCACTCATCGGCTGGACGAAAGTGGAGCTGTGTACAGTGAACTGACAACACAGCAATGCGGACGGATAAGGAATACAAGTGGGAATACTCCGGTTTTGTGTATTAACCTGGCGAATTTCGGCTTCGTTTGCTTGGAAAGTGTAACCGAGCGGATTTTTTTTCTCCGCTAAAAGCTATAAAGGAGAGAAAAAACCTGAACTAGCTGGGAAAACGTGACCGGGGCGGATATTTCCCGAGGAAAACCTGAAACCACATCCGTATTCCCAGCCCTGCGGTTGTATGGACTCCTGTACAAAAAGAAAAAAAAAATGATTGCTTGTTTTTTTTAATACAGTGTTTTTCCCCCTTTTTGCCGGCATAGCGTTTCATATTKTAACAGATTCGCTATGGTGGATTCCCCTACCATGAAGAAGACTTTTGTTGTCTCGGACATAAAGCCATTGGATTTGTATGACTGCACTAAATCAAAAATATGCGCAAGTGTCGGATGGCTGTTATCAAAGTCCTACGGCAGCACAGGTATGTTTTAGTTAAGTCTGGTGAGTTAAATACTGTCTTCAGACGGTCTGTGTAAAGTCATTTAGCCTTTTGTTGTTCAATAAAGTGTTCATATTATTGTTAGCAAAAAGCATTAGGATGTGTAGAACTGTATTGTTTGTGTTCAGCAAATTTAGCACAAAGAGCCTCATGTGAAAAGAGGACGCTCTCGCTGTTATGCGTTTTTTAACCATGACACATGTCATTTGTTCTCACTCTAAGTGTGTTTGTCAGAGAAATGATCCTCCTTCTGTAGGCCTCTCTTATCAAGCTAACTGAGGTCTAAAATGACAGACTGCTTGCTACGTTTAGGACTGGCACACAGTGTTTATATTCTTAACTATGTTTATGCTGTTGTGACAAAGACAGCCCCCACATGGAAAATTGAACACTGGCTCCGTTTACATGCATGCATTTCCATAGTTGGGATAAATTTATATGTACAATGAGAGAATAGTTTTCATACTCCTTTTCTATTATATTAGGCGTTTTCTTTCTGTAATCTTTACTCAACAGAATTCAAGATTACTATAAAACTGTGATGCAAAGGAAAGTCACAAACTAACTGGTGTTTGTTCCTAAAGCACACATTAAGACTGTTTTGGTTATGCTTTCTTAAGCTTAGTCACCTTTGACCATGAGGTTTTAACGTTYYCCTGTTTTTGAATACCAAGTGGTAAAGATTAGTTTTTACACAGAGACACTTTAACAGCCATGAGAAATTTTTAATAACATGGCTCTTCCCATTTCTTATTTTGTTTGAGTACACACACCACACTAATGATATGTTATTGTCATCAAAGTGACTTTTTCTTTTACAAAGTTGGACTCGTTTTGACCTGGAAAGATTACCAGTTGAACTCTGTTTGGCTTAAATATTATGTATTTTGTGTTACACAATCCCAGGCGGGTCCTGGGTTCAAGACTTTGAGTGCCRTGTACTTTTAGAATCTTAGTCACACCCTATGGTCAAAGTCATTTGATGCCACGGGTAGGAAATATGACAACAAACACTGGTACAATGTGTAGTTTCTGTCTTAATCAGCTCAGTGGCCTTGCAGATACAGCCATGCAAATTCAAGGTGACATCATCAAGTCCTTTCCCAGAAATTCAGCTTGGGTAGACCAGATATCCCAGCAGGAGYCAGACTAGGTCGCCTCAGCTTTTCAAGGTCATTTAATCAAACTAGGGCATTGTTATGGCTTTGGAATTCAGAATAAACCATAGTGTTATCATATCGTGATAGGCTTACAGTAATGGTAAATGTGTTTTTTAAGAAAACACATTGGGCAAATTAAATGCATTTTAACGTCTAAAGGTTAGAGATCGTGAAAGTTTTGTTGATCTTCAACCAACAATCGTTCATGGAACTTGTGAACTGTAAAGGGTGTACCCCGCCTCTCGTTAATGACCGCTAGAGATAGGAACCAGTTTCTCCACAACCCTGCGCAGAAACGTAGGTAAAGGAAATAGATGGATGATGTTCCTGTTTCCTTTTAGGCAATGAACAGCAGAGCCAATCTTCTTGAATACATAAGAGACCAATGTGTTTATGATTGTTAATATTGCCATGAGCATGTGACTCATATGTTTTAAAGAAAAGAAAAGGTATTAAAGCTGTAAWTTATCTTTCTAAAGTTACTGTGACAAATGGCAGATCATCTGAGGGTGACTCAAGTGTGCCATTATACTGGAATGAAACTCAAGATTTACCTGTTTAGGCCAGGGAGAGGCCTGCTTCTGTAAATTTACAAACTCGCATGTCTTTCAGTTTTATTTTTCTTCTTTATTTAGTTTTGTGTGTGTGTGTGTGTGTGTGTGTGTGTGTGTGTGTGTGTGTGTGTGTGTGTGAGTCATGTCTGTTTTACACTTTTGGGATTGAACTTTTAATTGTACTTGAGATGCACCACTTAATTTTTTACGTGTTATTTTCCAAAACTGCTTTAAGAGCTAGATTAAGTTGTTTTTGTGCAATTAATCTGTATTTTGCTGTCAATTATGGTTCAACAATAAGAAATGTGGAKTTGAGAAGGATCTTTGCTTACTGTCAGTGTCCATACAAAAACTTAAGTTGTTTAGTGTTTTGCTATGATATWTGTGCACAAATCTAGTTTAGTTTCATTTATTTGAATACAGCTCTTTGTTATGGGTCATCTGGTTTTGTCCTGTTTGCCTCTAAAGTACACATAATGTAATCACTTTCAGGCTATAAGATGATCTGTGTGCACTGGCTCTTTAATGCAATTAAGGCTGTTGTGGTGCAGTGAAGCTGTTCCCATGTTAATGTTACAGGATACACAAAGCTGTCAGGGTTAGCATGTTTATGGTAAGTGAACCTGTGAATGCATGTGGAGATGAGAGACACTTAAAGGGTAAAGCTTAGAGTGGGCCTTTTTCTTTCTAATAAATTTTAGTTAGTGGTTAGTATGAGACTTAGCCACTGGCTCATCGACAGGTATTTTAATAAGTGCACAATGTTTCCCAAAAAWWWTYMAAWYMARKWAAAWWYMRKWWAAWWAAACAATGACAGTGTTCCAAATTCYCACAAATATTTGTGAACTTGGTTTTAGCATTTCCTTCAGTTCCCATGTTTCTGTGGAGAGAAAGAAGAAGGAAACTTTTCACCTCCCACAACACCCAGGTTTTGGGGCAACAAAACAATACCTGCTTTGTTCAAAAAATACAAGGAGGTAATCTTATGCATTTGATATTTTGTGACACAAAATAGGGTTGCTTTAAAAATACATTTTCCAAGTATACAGAGAGTATTCAAATACCTATCATACACAGCAATTTATTTTGTAAACATTTACCCATGTTGACGTTTCATCAGTTTTGATTATCAATTCACTTTTGCTTCAGCCTGACAGATAGATGGAGATCTTGCTAATGGCCATCCTGCTTCAGTGTTTATCTCGTTCACTTGTGCAAATCTGTACTCCTTATGAAGTTTTTAATGTGTGCTAAAGTTCCTGAAAGTTTTCAGTGTACAGTTTGGTTGTTGAGGAAGCCTCTAAGCTGGTGATCAGACAGCCTTTTTGAATTGTAAGTGCTGATTGTTCCAGCTATGTGTGTTGTGGAGGGGACTTGTCAGACTTTACTGTTTAGGGACTCTGCTTAGTTTAAATAAAGTCTCACTTAACTTTTTTTTTTTGTATGAACTTGTTTTGCTTTGGGTTATACTCATTGTGATGTTCACAGCTTAGTCAATGAAAAAGGACACATGGCTCTTGTTATCTAATAGTGTGCATCTATTTAAATAGCAGCTAACACAGCTTAGCAAACTGCAGCTGTGATGGAAATACAGTTAGGTCCATATCCATTTGGACAKAGACAACAGTTTYCTAATTTATGTTCTGTACATTATCACAGTTAATTTTAAACAAAACATTGCAGATGCAGTTGAAGTTCAAACTTTATTTCAGTGGGTTGAACAAAATGCATAGAAATGTGAGGCATTTTTAAACACAATCGCTTCGTTTTAGAGGCTCAAAAGTAATTGTACAAATTGAAAATTTATAAACAAAATATTCATTAAAAACCCTTTGTTGGGCATCATCAGACACTGTCTTTCCTCCTTTTTAATTATCTGCACGGCCTTTACTGCAGCGGTTTTCARTTGCTTTTTGTTTGTGGGTCTTTCTRTCTGAAGTTTAGTGAAATGCTCAGTTGGGAAGAGATCAGGTGAYTTGAAYTGGCCATTCAAGAWTATTCCACTTCTTTTCTTTAATAAATTCCTGGGTTGCTTTGCTTTGACTTTGTTTTGGGTCATCGTCTATTATGAAACGCCGACCAATCAGTTTGACTGCATTTGGCTGGATCTGAGCACACAGTATGTCTCTGTATACCTCAGAATTCATCTGGCTGCTTCTGTCCTGTCAGATCATCAATAAACACTAGTGACTCAATGCCACGGGCAGCCATGCATGCCCAAGCCATCGTACTGCGCCCACTATGGTATGCTTTGGATCATGTGCTGTACCACACCTTCAACATACTTTTTTCCATTATTCTGGTAGAGGTTGAKCTTGGTTTTGTCTGTCTAAGTAATATTCTTTCAGAACTGTGCTGGCATTTTTAGATATTTWGATGTAAGTGCAATCTAGCCTTTTTATTCTTGAGGCTTATGAGTGGCTTGGATATTGATATGCCTACCTCCTGGAGAGTGTTGTTCATTTGGTTGACAGTTGTGAAGTAGCCTGGTTAAAACTAGACTCTGTCCTTCACTTTGCTTCATACAAGGGTCTGGACTTGCTGAGTAGAAAAGCGTTTCTTGCAGGAGGCGTGGCCTCGGCTGAAGCATGTGTGTGTTGTCGGTGTGAAGGAGGCTAAGCTAAGAAGCTAACCGGAAATCGAATGTGCTGTAAACAACCCTACTGAGAGGAGAAATATACCGAGACGACTGTAAATGAGAGCTGCTGCTTTGTCAGACAAATTTAATTTAATTTGGAAGCCTTATCAACACGGACTGGCTTCATTCTCTTCCTCCACTGCCGTATGCTAAAGTAACTAGCAGACACTGCGCAGAACATCTACTTCATTCAAAACTCCTCCTTCTGTTTGCTGATTGGCCCAGGTAAAATAAACTACAAGCAGACACTGCGTAGAAAATTGACATTCTCTTCTGTGATTGACCCGGCTAAAAGTCTGCCAGTGAAATCCTTGTCAGTGGGAGAAATCCCAGGCGGAGCAGTGAAGGGAAACTAGAATTGAGCAGAGCTGCATAGGAAGGTGAGGGCCAGGCTAGTTGTGAAGGGGTTTCTCTTCAAAATAGAAACTATTCTGTGATTATCCTCCACTGTTGTCATCTGTGGATGTCCAGGTCTTTTTGTATTGATGAGTTCACCAGTGCTTTCTTTTTTTCTCAGGATGTACCAGACTAGATTTTGTCACTCCTAATATTGTAGCAATTTCAGATGTTTTTTTTTACAAAGTGTTTATTTTTTCACAGCAATATGTTACAGATGCGAGCACATCTCAAATCAAGCCTTTTTTCTGCTTAATTGAGAATGACTGACATAACTGCCCACACCTGCCCATGAAATAGCCTTTGAGTCAACTGTCCAATTACTTTTAGTCTCTTTTTGAAAGCAGGATGGGCACATGTTAAGGAGCTGGACTCCTAAACCCTTCATTCAATTTTAATGTGGATACACTCAAATAAAAGCTGAAAGTCTAGACTTTATGTTTATGTCCATTATATGACTAAGACGAATATATTTCAGGAAGCAAGTTAAAAAAAACGTGTCAGTTTCAAAAGAGATATGGATCTAATTGTAAGTCTGTTTCACAAAATTTATTTTAGCTCTACATTAATATTTTGCATGTCAGCTGACTTCTATGGGAAGAGTTGTGTCTCTTGGTGAAAATATCATCAGTATATGACATCTGTTTACTTAAAGAGCTCACCCACTTTGATGATGTTGTGCTCAGTCAATAAACTTTGCACACATTTGACTTTTGCCTTCTCACTCAAACCAATAGATAAGCACAGCGTGACAGAGAGGTAGTTGCTCCGGTTAAAGCAAACACACAAGCATGTTTTAAATTCTAAATTAGTACCTACGTCTATTTATATTGACAGTACTACAGATGTAAATTAGCCTTAGGCAAAATCTGGTGCAATCCATCAAATTATATTTTAATTGCACACTGTCCCAAACAAATAGTATATTAGAAATGGATTTAATCCTGTTTGGTTTTTAATGCAGCTTCAATCGGTAGTTTTTCCATGGCCACATGCTCTTTTAGTTGTCAGTATTTCTAGAATGTGTGKTTTAATATTTAGCAATTTTCAACACCTCTGTATTGAGTTTCAACCTGAATTTGGTACTCAGTTTTTTTTTTTCATGTGTTGGACAAAGTCATCATTCATGGCATAACAGTTTTCATAGGGAAATTATGTTCGTATCGATGTCTTTCATCTCACTGAGTTTTAGCATTTGCATCATGCTTTGCCTTCTTGGTAAGATTTTATTTTACTTTTTTTATTTTTTCTACATCATTGTAAGACTTAAGGATTCTACAAGTGTCTAACCATGATTATTGCTCTAATGTGAGTAGTATTGTGGTTTTGACACCACAGATAAAAGAAAAGAGGTCAAACATTTCAAAACTAGAAATATACTCAACTGAGGGACATGGAGATGGAGAACAGGGCATTGTCCAACATTGACTGTTTGTTTTAGTGGCTGCTGTCATGTGGATCCATTACATGATAATGARGAAAATAGTTTTCACCTCTTCATTTCAATATACAGCTGTAGACTAAATAGTTTAAGTGTGTGTGTATGGCTTTTCAGTACTTTATTTCAGTTTTACCATTTTGTAATACCCTTTAAGCAACAAGATTAAATTTGAGTAGGTTGGCACAAAGACACTGACTTGCTAAAGGTTTTGTTTGGRAATGGAAAAACCAGTTTCATAGTGGGTGTGTGTGTTTGTATTGTAATGTTTGTTTTGTTCATCATATTTACAGAAAGACCAGTAGAAATATTTTTGCTACTTTTATCTAACCATAAAAAATCCTTTTAAGTTGAGACCAAAATAAAGATTTTCTCTTTTTGCTTTTCAGCGTCTCAGATTGGCAAGAAAAATGTTTTTCACAAATGGTGCTTCTCTAGTACATTAAAAAACAAAAATTAAAATACTTCTGCGCTTGGCTTGTTGCTTACCATTTTACAATAATTATCAGGAGAAGTTTTTTTTTACATTTTATTTAACCTAATAAAGGAATAAGCTACTGATTTTTCTGCCTGCCATTTGCCTGTATCGCCATTCTACTCTTCTTGGTTTTTAGTTTTTTTTTTTCTAAGAGCTGTAAATTCCAGGTTTAGTTTTGTTTTTGAATACATTTACAACATTGTTATTAAAAAAACAAACACTGCTAAATAGGGGTGTCCCGATACAATTTTTTCACTTCTGATATGATACCAAAATTGGCCGATACCAATATTTACCGATACTGATATTGATCTGATACCATATCAATACGAATCACACAC
>NW_013952406.1:5239934-5240937 GCF_001266775.1 Austrofundulus limnaeus | reverse complement strand
CACTTAATCTTCACTAAAACAAGTGTGTAAACAGATTAAACATCACTCTAATAACAAGCAAAAATAAATGGTAAGAATTAGTCAGTTAATTAAACTGATGGCTACCTTTCTTACTGCTGGATTTCCACTTTTTACAGTCTGAGCATCATGTGGAGATTAGCCTCTCACTCCTGCAGGRAGCAGTTTWTAATCACTGCGCKYTCGTATTCCAAAACAAAAGCTGTGCTCTCCTTTCTTCTGTCAGTCAAACCCAGAGCTAATCCMTGGGCAGCATTCTGCTGATGTCAAATTCGTAWGCKTGCTGTACTCGCTTATAGAACCACCGACTGGACCGGAGAKGAGGTTCTGAAACAGCGCGGTTGGAACCATGGAGACACTTTTGGATCGAGGCCGAACAGCATAGCTCCTGTAGTATGGCCTGGTTGTCTCTATAATACGGAAGCTCGGCATAGTTTACTTGGCATGTGAAAATACATTTTCTCAAAAGTATTTTGAATCTAAAAAGGGCAGCACTTGAGAAGTAGTATTGGGAGCTCAGCAGACAGTTTCAGTTTCACCAGTTGTTTGTTTTGTTGCTGCTGAGAGCCTGCATGAGTCAAGGGAGGGGGGTGGGGAGGTGTGCTCTGTGATGAGGAAGCTTGGCTTGGAGACACAGCCCAGAGGAGGAGCTAGTTCCAAAAGGCGGGTCTAGTCCCAACYGGTCGTTTTTGCTCCCCTGCCTGGCTGCCTCAGGAAAGCACAGGATTTCGCAAACATGCATGAATGAGTCAAAGTAAGACTCTGGGCATGTTTTTGATGAGAGGGTAACATTATAACATGATATAAAACTCAAAAAAGTTGATTTTACATGATATAGCTCCTTTACTATTAACATTATAAAGAAAAAAAAAACAGAAAACTAAGACAACTGTGAATGCTAGGGTTAGGGTTGGCATATGTGCTTGCAGTGTACTATTTTTTTAATGGATGCATGTTATATCGGCAGTAAAACCGGTATCAACCA
>NW_013952406.1:5217249-5239857 GCF_001266775.1 Austrofundulus limnaeus | reverse complement strand
GTATTTATTCTGTTTAAGTCGTTTCACAGATGTTTGCCAGCAATTATTTTTTTGTTTTAGTTTTCATTTTTATTTATTCTTAAATTTTTTGTCACTTGTTTCAGTGTGTTTTTGACCCCTGTTAAAGAAAATTTTGAAAATCAACACTTGTTTTCAATATATAGGCTTGTTTATTATATTTACAAAGGACTGATGCACTTTTCTGCTTGTAACACAAGATTCTTTTCAGACATTTCATCAGTTGTGTGAGCAGCCAGGTGTGGTTGAAGAGCACTACCTCTCCAAAATGTCTTAAAGCTTCTTAGAAGGTGTTACTTGTCAAACAAGATTTTAGATTTGTCTTTTTGTTAACATTGCTTCCTTTACTTATAGAGTTCTTATATTTGCTATTTCTGAACTCTGCAAATGGAGGATTCTTGTTTTAAAACCTACATTCTTATGAGTCTGTTGCTGGGTCTATGAATATTTTTATCTTATATCCTTAGTTTTGGGGAGCTTTGGGAAACCAATTATGTTTTGCACATTATTTACTAGTCTTTTTCTTTTTTACATTTTGGTCAGTGGTCTTTTTTTTWAACAAAGACTTTATGAGCAACAGTTTTAAAAATCTAATCAATCTAACCAGATCTGTATGTTTGTTTGTTTTTTTCCTTTTTGATAGAAAATGTCCCTGCAGAGCTGCGTAACCCTTTCTACTGTGACCAGTATGAACAGGAGCATCTTAAACCTCCAGTCACACGCCTTCTTCAATCCTCAGAGCTATACTGTCGCACCTACGGCATACTATTTGGAGCTGAAGCACAGCCCAAAGACAATGCTGCCCTGCTTCAGCTCCTCACTCAGAGAGGCATAGTCGCCAAAGACCAGGAGGCAACAGTGACAGATGCAGACCTTCGACATATGCCCATCAAAATGGTAATGTTTGAGTCTAACTGTATTTAAGCATTTTTTTTAACATGCACTAAGATTTTTTTTCAAGATGAAAACAATTCAAATAAAAGCCACTGACCTCACCTCAAAGGTACACATTTAACCAACCATGTTTTCATAAATATAAACTCMTATTTAATATCACCTCACCTCTTCACCTACCTCACTGTCCTCCAACTTGAAATTCATGACGTTCATACTTAAATTTTAAAAACCGTAGTAAAGAATAGCTGGTCATGGTTCATCAAGATTTTTTACCATCGATTTATCCACTGGGATCAGATTCTCTTTATGTCCAGGGAGCTGTATATACAGGGGCATGTTTATGCTTTGATTGCAGGGATTAAAGGACATCAAAAAGACCCCTACTCATTCARCCCTTCCCCCACCATTTTCCCAACTGATCTCAGGATGAGTGGTTCCAGCTGCAAAGAAAAGGGCCTGACTACTTTACTTTCAGGGTGTGAGAGGGAGACGAGTCTGTCTACAATAGATGATTCGGATCAAAACAATGGCTGAACGGTTCTAGTGAAACTTGAGAGGCTGTGTTGAGTGAATACACCTAGCTGGCTCAGTGAGTTAARTCAAGAGAAACAGGTTTGTCTTCTTGGCCCTTCACAAAAGGTTTTGTATGTTTTCGTATTTCTTGGATCACTTTATTGTTCCAATAAAGATGTCTCCAAAYGTGGAATTGTATAAAATTGAAAAGAGGTAATTTTACATCTGATGTGCAAAAGAAAAAAAAAACTGCAGTGCTCAAGCTGCCCAGATCCATGCACATATAAATAACGGTAGCTTTATCTGTAGGCTGTTTTTGAAAGATGGTGCCTCCTCAGGGATTTGTTGAAAATGGTGTTGTCAGTCATTACTCCAATGCAGCTTTTAGCAAAAGCTCTGCAGCTGGTAGTACTGTGCTGCTGAACTAGTATTGTGATGATGTTCTAACTTTTGAGTTTGAAAACTTGGATAGTCGCTGCTCTTGTTTATCTAAAACAATTCAAGAAGAGAGTTGAAACCATTTGCCAACAAGGATTTATGTTTCTATTATTTTACCTTAGCTGGATTGTGTGTTAAACTTCAGGCCATGGCACATCTTAGTTTTAAACCCTGTTTAATAAACTCATATTTGGCTGTTTCAGTCAATGCTGTATTTTGCAGTTTGTTGCTTTTGTGTATGATCCTTCCAGTCACTGACAGCTCTTGGAGTTTGTCTGCCAGGGACTGGCATCAAAGCTTGTGTGGCAAGCAAAGAAATTGGGTCATGCTGCAGCATTACAAGGATGGAGCATCAGTGTGCGCCCTGGCCAGTWAAAGAGCTTTGCAGTAGCAGCAGTCTGCTACAGGGCCGATGTTTATTAAAGATTACCTTTTTTTGAAGCTAAAGRATACTATTATAGTGCACTATGGTCATGCTTTTTTACCAACAGGTGAACACTGTCCCCATGTGATCTGCTCTACAATATTTAAGTGTTTTGTTTGTGGAACACAAACCTTGTACCATAATTGCTGTTTAATAAGTATTGCAAAATTGGGTTGATGCTTAAATGCAGATACATCAGAAAACTACAACCCTTAATATGCCAGTGATGTGTGTACTGTGTGAGATATTTGTGATCTGTTATTAGAAAATTATAAAAAAAAATTAAATTCAAATCAGAACAAATACAGAGGCATGGTCGTCCTTATACATAAAAAATATTGTTTCCATTGGTCACGTGGGGTTATTTAGTTGTAGTCATAGATTTATTTATTGATGTTGTGGATTTTGTATCTTGTCTTTCTGGCAGAGGCCCAACCCCCCATCACTCCTCAGATTGAGGGTAAAAGATCTTTGAAGATTAGACATAATCTAGTATCCAGACTGAACGCCATCTTCCATGATTGGTTGACATGCTAAAGAAGACGTGACTCACCGTGCACCCCAACGTGTCTCAAATTAAATGTATGATTGCAGCAGTTTTCACACGAATACTGTTCTGTTATGCTTCAAGAAAAAGGAAAGCATAAGCATTATGTAGACTTKGCTTTTCTTATAATTTTCTCAATGAAACTGAACAGGTCAAATGCTCATGTGTACTGTGAAATAGTTTAGTAGCAGTTTGTGATTTGTTATTTAACAGCATTTCTGTTGTCAGCTTAGTTTGCGATGCCTATGAACCTATTTGTTCAGGTTTTTTGTTAACATAGTCATGGATGGTTGAAACAAAATGCAAGTGTCACACCTTGAGYAGCTTGTGAGAAAAGAATCTATGATTGCACTAAAAATAGGGTTAAATATTGTTTTTTGTTTTAACAAAAAGGTTGTAATGTAGCTAACCTTCCTGGTCTCCTGTTGTTTCTTGGAATGGCAGTGACACTGTCTTAAATTGTAATGCTGTCGTGGCAAGTTTCTGGGCAAGCTAGCACCATTCTAGAGCTTATCTGAAGTGGCAGACTATAACATCATCCTGCACCATTACTTTTGCCTTTGCTGATTGAAACGWCTTTATTCATGATAACTGAACAGTATTGTAAACAAATTGAGTGTAACACGTAACTGTGCTGCTTTTTGTTGTTGTTGTTGTTGGGTTTTTTTTAAACATACGGTTCAATTCCATATGAGTATTAACCTCCTTTTCAAAATCCTTTGCTGGGCCCCTGGCCTGCTTGATCCCCCTGTTTGTCTACCCATCAACAGGCACAAGGCTGGGTAGGGGGATGGGGTTAAATCATATTTCAGACTTAATCAGATTTTACCCCCATAATAATCCTGTGTAATGATCAACAAGATGAWTCAACAAGCCTTTGCTAACTTTTTTAATTAAATGTTGATGTAGTTATGCATGCGGCTTTCCAACAAAAGGTCATCGACATTTTATGTTCAAGGGGTCAATTGATGAAATGTTTTTTACTCGGAGATATCAGCGCTGGATGTTTCGGAGCTGAGAGCCGGGGCTAAGCCAGGAGCACAGATCAGTGCTGCAGTCGGGCTTGTTCTGAGGTGCATTGTGGGTCAGCTGGCTGGTTGTTATGGTGATCTGGCAGGATCAGAGCTGTGTGTTCGAGTGGCTCCTCTCTGTACACTCATTAGAGAGCCTTGTGATTTAGCTTAGCAAGCTCCCCTGGGTCTGCAGTGGGAAATGTACTGGTGACTACTCATTCCCTTTTTCCTTTGGCTTTTTTTTATATTTTGTTTTGTTTTGAATCTCTCTGTACTCTCACCTATGACTTTACAGCATGACAGCAGAGGAGTTGGTCACACTTTTTTTTAAAGGTCTGCTATACATTTCTGTTTGTCATCCCAGTTTTGGACACATTATTAAAGAAGTTGCAACACTTAACTAAACACAAAAATGTGTTGCCACCTTAATATAGTTATAAGCACACTTATTAATGTTTTTACTGAAAGATTTTTGAACAAATTGTTGAAGCTGATTTTGATATGATTCTCATTGCTCTGTATATGTTTTACGTTTAGATAGAATACTACATATCACATGACAATAACTGACAAATAACAAAAAGAATGACAGGCAGTCAATTTATATTAGATTTTTTTTCTATAAAAGTCCTAGCTTGTAATGTAGTATATACTATTTTTCAAGTTCTTTATGTGTTCTTGAATCAGGATAYGTGTTCCAAATACATTTCATTAGAAAAAGCAAATCTCATCTCAACATGCTAGTAGACATCTTTAATTTCATGACATTATTTGAAGGACAAACCAGTTATGGCCACACTATTCTCAGTGCATTACTTTGACACATCTACAGAGTTTGCCCTAGTAGTATTTGACAAGCCTTTGCTGGCATAGCCTGCCCGGTTTTTCCCTGCCCTGGGTCTGCCCAAGTCAGCAATTTACAACAGGGTTCAGTAGGCAGACATGCAAGCAGGGCTCATGCACACAACTGAACTACTACCAGCCCCTATCTGGGGCTACAAATAGGTTGGAATAAGTCTGTCTGGCAGCTAAGCTGGAATTTGCAAGTAGTTAAAGGGACCAGGTTTTGATTTGCTCAGATTAAACTCAAAACTGTATAGTGGAGATTGAATTAGTGGCCTCTTGGCAGGAATATGTTGATTGTGATCTGCCTGAATCCATTATGGTCAGAGTGAGTTATTGCAAAACGTTTGCTGTTGATAGCCATTAGTAAGAAAAGTGACCAATTTGGCTACTTAAAAGAAAATAAAACTGAAAAATATAAAGATAACACAAAAATATGACTTGTATATCAATAGACAATACTTCACTGACAATGAAATCTGCAGATTTTTTTTAATATTTTTATTATTTAACCAGGCAAATCTCATTGAGATCACAGAGCAGCCTCAGCCTGAAGGGAACTATTGTACATGTTTTTGTGCTGTGGGAGAAACTGGAGTACCCAGAGGAAACCCATGCAAGAACGAGGAGAACATGCAAACTCCACACAGAGAAAGACCCCAGGTCCGAACCGGGGATCAAACCCCGGACCTTCTTGCTGTGAGGCGTCGGTGCTARCCACTGAGCCATTGTGCTACCCAAAAAAGAAGGTCCTAATAATTTCTACCTCTAGCATTTTTTTTGTTGCCCGGTAAAGATTTTGAACAAAGCAGAAGTCAGTAAAATTTAACAATTTATTTAAAAAATACTAAGATTTTAGTGTATGAACACATGTTTACAGATGATAATATAAATAGTCAATCAAAGTTTAGACAACTGAAGCACCACTGGTTGTAGTTGGCACAAACAGCACAACTTGTAATGAGCTAACAGGTTTAAAGAATTAAAGGGTTCACTTTAACYGATCTAATAATGTTCGTGGTACAGTGGTACATATAAAAAGGCTCTGGCTATTTGAAAATGTCTTGGAATTGTCACCTAGGTTTCTAATGGATATGGTGTAAAATCTTAATGTATTTTTTTAATTTTTTTTTCTCAAGTTATAAAGTATGTAACCACAGTCCTATTTGTTTGTAGTGTTCTCTGAAAAAAAAACACAAACAATTGATTTCTTGTGTTTTTTCTTGTTGTGTGGTATGTTGATGTAGTTACAGGTTCTCTTTTTATTTTTTATTTTTTTTGCACATTGAAATATTTCTTAATGACGCCTGCATAAAAAGGAAAAGTATTGCATTGAAATAAAGCAAAGGGGGAAATTGCTCAGGAATGAGAGTTCCAGGATGTTTGTGTAATCATATTGCAGATCAGCTGGCTATTTAATGATTTAATGGGTGTAAAAACACAGGTCCAAAGTTCGCCTACCTCTTCTAATGTCTGTGTTTTGCTGGCTGGGAAGTCATGTCAGAGCTTCAGCTGACTTACAGCTAGATTGTAGTGACCTCTAGAGGATACCATGTGTAGACTGGCACAGCTGCACCAGACAGATATATTATCTACAGTCAACCGAACTCTGTTAYAATAAATAAAAGTGTCCGACATTATTATGTAAACTGAATTTGATTGATTGTAGCCTCTGCTCTGGCCCTAAGTTCCTCTTTTTTCTGTTTTGTGATTGGTGCAGAGTGCTCATCTGGCTTTGATAGATGCCTTGATGACAATAGGAGTCATGGAGACTGTGACTGCAGTGAAGATGTGCGATTCAGCTGAGCTGCTGGGTGGAGCTGCCAGATGGGAGGATGCTTTAATTCATTGGGTTAATGTGGTAAGMACCAGTTCAGAGGGAAGAAACTTGTTTTAAACATGTTGTAATTTGACAGAAATAACCCATTGTTTAGACATGTCATCAGCCCTGTGCTGCAAACAACCTAGCATCTGTTTAAGACACTATAGTTTTTATATCCTTAAATGATAGCATCCACTATGACCCCTCTATGTTTTCTAATCGTATTATGCCCTCAGTTAAACCAGAAGCTGAGGGAGCGGACCGAAGGAGCCCAAAACGACTCATCTCGGGACGCTGCAGAGCCCCAACCTGTTGAGCCCTCTGTGAGTATTGCATACACTTCAGACAGTATTACTCATTGGGGCTTTACTTTTATGAAATAAGACACAGATTTAAATGTAAGTTACATCTGCTGGCACAAACAATAGTAGGTGTGACCATAATTTTCTGATTGTTTTGGTGACCACATATGCTGTTGCAAAACCGGTTGCCTCAGGTGCAGCTGAGTGTAATATTCTAGTAGCAGCTTCATGGTGAGTTAGAGGGTGGAAAACACAGCCTCATTAGGTGGAGTCAAGGTGAGCTTTGATGACTAACAGAAGCAAGAGTGTGTGACGGGAAAATACTGTTCATTTCTGTGAGAGACTGTTAACTAGACATTTCTGTTTTTGCATATCTGAAACATTGTTTTGTTTTAAAGGTTAAATACTCAAGGCACTATAGAAATATATCAAATGATAAAAATAAATGGAATAAAAAGCTTCTTGATTAATTCCATTGCATTTGCCATTGCTCTGAGTTTAATAGTTAAGATATGGGTTTTGCTGTATAAAGCTCAGTCCAGAATGAAGCTATTTGCATATTTGTTGTCTCTCTTCAGGTCTACCACTGAAGAGTGAAAGGAAGCATATCTTCAATATTAGGCACAGTGATTTCATGTTTTTGGTTTACTACATTCACAGGTCTTTTACTCTAAGCTTGAGAAGTAACACTTTAAAACATGTGTTAGCACCAACAAAAGGCAACTGAATCAATACATTTCTTTCTATTTTTAGACAATGCTGTCATCACAACCCTCTCCAGTTTGTCTCGTTCTTCCACTGTTGGCTTAATATCTGTCCCTGTGCTCCTGTTCTCCATTTCCCTCTATTTCTATTTTCTATTATTTCCTGTTCTGCTCTGACAGTGTCCTACTCGCTGGTACTGGAAACTTGTTCCTGTAAGTTCCCTCCTTTCCTCTGCCTCCTCTCCCTATCCCTCCATCCCTTCAGTGTCTTCATCAAATCTGTCAACCAAAATATGATCAGGTCTGTTTTTTTTTAATTGCCCATGTCCTAGTTTGAGACTGCATTGTTTATCAAATGCTTGTCTGCACTGGATGACATTTGAGTTAACAGTGTTAAAGTTAACAGTGTTGCAGGACAGGGCAGATGCATTGATGTGGAAATTGAGTGGTGCATGACTCACAGTAAAGTAGGCATGGTKTCAAAATGCCATGCACAACTGGTTTCTCTGGCGTGTGTGGCAAAACTATGTTTTTATGGGGATTAACAGACATGCTTTTAGTGAACTGCTCCCTGCAGGAATTAGGGTGTTTGAATGATGCAATTTTACCTRAAATGTTTTCATTCTATCTGAGACATCTCATTTTTTCTCTCTTCCTGCTGAGACACTCAGTTGACCTATTTTCTCATAATTAAAACTCATTTTTGCTCCTATTSAGCAATTCCCTTTGCATCTGCCATTAGCTTATCTATATTCAATTTGTTTTAAATGCCCTTAGCATGAACTATTCTTTGTCCTTTTTGTCATTCATGCYGTAATTCTTAACATATGTTTCACTGTGTGAAAAATTTAGGAGCACTTAACTATTTTGTAAAAGCTTGACTTTGTTGGTTGATGTTAGCTTTGACTCGGATCAAATTGAAGTAATGTTTTACTATGGACATGGTGCTAATTTTTTTTCTTGTTCAATTTTGAAGCTCCGCTACAGAAAGGATAAATCTCAGTCCAAAGTGAAGCCCGTGTTTCCTGTAGTGAATGAAATGAAGGATCTGTCCAGTGGTTGTGCTGTTGCTGCAGTCATACATTACTATTGCCCAGGACTACTAAGACTTGAAGGTACTAACAGATATTTTTTTATTGTCATAAGAAGACCTTCTCAATAAAGAAGATGACTGTCATTTTAACATTTCCTTTTTCCTCCTGTAAGATGTTTGTATGAAAGACACCATGTCTGTAGCAGAAAACCTGTACAACCTGCAATTCATCCGTGAATTCTGTGACAGTTGTCTGAAGGGTTGCTGTCACCTAACACTCGAAGACATGCTATATGCACCGCAGGAGCTTCAGGTACTTCCACACCTTCAATTATTAATTAATTAATTAACTGAATGAAATATTATGTGATAACTAATTTATCATGTGTAAATTTTTAGCTCAATTTTCTGAGCTTCCTGTCAGAGCTGCTTTGGTGGTTTGAAGTACAAAGACCAGAATTTGTTCAGCCAGTAGACACTTTAGGTAAGTGTTGATTTATGGTCCTTTGCAAATGGTGTGTGATATTATCTGTAAGACGGGGCTATCCGACTGGCGGCCCGTGGGCAACTTCAGTCCTTTGGGGTGGGGTGTCCATCCCCTGAGCTGTTGGCTTTGAGTAACTGTGGCCCCTGTAGCAGTTTAGTTGAATAGCCCTGCTTTAAGATGACATTTTTTGTTTGATACGTGCTGTGTTTCCATTGTTTTTATGCACATTTTAACGTTAGAAAAGATTGATGGAAATGGCTAAATTTAAAAAGAAAATGCTCTAAATTTTGCAAAAAAAGTTTTCATGTTTGTTTGAAGTTGTTTTTGGATCTTTCAGAAAAGAGTTAATACGCAAAAGGGGAGATGGAAAGAAATTTGCGAAATAAGTTCTGACTAGTGAACATTTACCTCACACGATTGATCAACTGTTTTCGCTGTTGGCATCTACCCGAATATTCCCATTATGCGCAAAAACATGGCTGGAAGCAACATCATATGCATGTGGACTGACAGCATGTAACATTGCCAATACTAGTTGATATGACAGAACAATTACAACTTGCCCGAGATAAACACATTCTTGAAAACTCCTCTCCATTGTGCCGAGATGTGCTGTCACTGCTAGTTTGCAACCTCTACTTYTTGTTTTATTACAGCCATGTGTAACATCAGCATTTGTGYAGCCTGGTTGATTCACTCCAGACCAGTAGATGGAATGTGCATATTTTGCATTTCTATTTTTTATTTATTTTCTTTTTTGTGACATTTTAAAAGTTTGCTCAAAATTCACATTGCAGTTGGATGGAAACATGGCTACTGTCTAAATGTTTTGATTTTTCTTTTATAGATGAATCCTCCCCAGTGACGCCAACTAGCTTGGGTGGTAGCAGGTAAAGTCTTTCTAAATAAGATTTTGTTGTGAAATTGTCTGGCATATATTTGAACATTTGTTTTACCTAAAACAATATTTGTACACTTTACAGTACTTCCCCTTCAATATTTAAGAAGCCTTTCCTCCCAATTTCTACCCCTGCATCAGGTAAAAATTCCACTTTGTCAAGTAACAAAAATATTTTATAGTCTGATGTATCTTGTCCCTTTTAATATTTTTTTTAGTTATTTTGTGTCATTTTGATGTATTTTGTTTTAGTTTTGAATATTGAGAATGTTTCATAATTTCCATACCACTGGTGTTTTGTTTAGTTGCTTTGTGCATCTTTGTGTGCGTTTTGCATGCCTTTACATGTTTGTGTGTCCCATTGCACTCAGGATCTTTGACTCAGTCTACCTCAATGTCTCATATAGAAGGAGTTGGAAAGACATGGAGCAAGAAACCACTCAGGTCTGCACATTCAATAAATAAACCGTTATGGTTTATTTAAAGTTTATTGCACCTAAACTCGTTTTGTTTTCTTTGTAGCCGACCCTTGTCAGCAGTATCCTTCAGCATTCCCTTTGGCCTGGATAGTGACGTGGACATAGTGATGGGCAACCCTGTCATAACTCGCTCTGTGAGCTCAGATCATGTCAGTCCAGCAAGCCAAAACAAGACCCATGTACCCTACACTCCAGCTGAAGACCTCAGCCATTTGCTTGGTAAATCTCTTGGACCCGACGGTCCACAAAGAGCATCGTGGACCACACAGACTCCTAGTATTCCGAGGCTAGAAGAAGAGAATGGACTTGGATCAAGTGAAACAGGAGAGCTGCCTACCATAGAGGAGGCTCTCCAAATAATTCACAGTGAGGACAAGATGGAGCCTCGTTTACACCCTGATGGTGCTCCTGACGGCTTCTACCTCCACTCWCCTGATGAACCTGCTACTTCCAGATTTGACAACAACTTGGCACCCATCAGCTGCTCTGCGCCATCACACTCAGGAATGATGTACCAGCCTACAGGAGAGTCCAGGGAGCCAGTTCGCAGCAGGAACACCTCAGGATGTTCACGGGATGATGATTCAGTCTTAAGGGATGGCAGTGTGGATTCAGACGCCTTAGAAGACCTGCCCAAGGCCCAGTCCACTCCAAATACACCAGCTGCAGGTTCTGCTCATGGCCATAGTAAGGAGGGGACTGACAGTGGAGTGAAGATGACCAGCTTTGCAGAACGTAAAAAACGACAGAATATAGACTCTCCTAAAGCCAGCAGCCCGTCTTCTCAGATGACCACATGGGCACAAAAGTCTGAAGAAAGCCCAAGCAAGAACCCACAACTCAATAATGAAATGTCTGAGCTGGGGGCTCGGCTTGAAGAAAAGCGGAAAGCTATAGAAGCCCAAAAGAAACGCATTGAGGCCATTTTTGCTAAGCATCGCCAAAGACTTGGGAAGAGTGCCTTTCTGCAGTTAAAAAAAGAGCAGAATGAAGACGAGAATGAGGAAACGGGAGATGGTCAAGTTGGTGCCTTGTCTACAGAAGATGCTCTCTCAYGCTTAACTCTAGAGGAAAGGCTTGCTCAAATGGAGGAAGAAGAACAGAAGGAACAAGATAAACAGCGCCTCTCAGTGGAAAGTAAAAGTAACGTTAAAAGAGGACTTACGCCAGAGGTCAGTCAGACCAAAGCCAACATACCAGGAGAGAAAAGTTCTGGGACACCTGGTGAGAAAGTGGTTGCTCCTTTAGGAGATTATAATAATGCTGTGTCCAAGTTAACGGCAGCTCTTTCCTCCCTGCAAAGTGACATGCAGCGGCTGACTGAACAGCAGAATCAATTTATCAAGAAGAAATCTGAAACCTCCAGTAATAAATCCTGGGTTATTCCAGCCAGCCCTAAAACCTCCCCTTCAGCTCCTCCCCCTTCACGCTTGTCACGAGAATCCACTCGAGGCTTAAACTCAGCCGCCTCTTCATCACCTTCTCACAAAGTCTCCAACCATTCYGTTCCTCCAAAATCTCCTCAGGTTAATAGAAGAGCTCAGTCTGTACCCCCTAAAAGCCCAAAACACAGTCGTCAAATGGACATGAAGGTCCCAACCCTGTCCAGGGTTCTCACTCCGCCTCAAAATGTGGACCGCATCCCCCATCTTCGTCGAGTAAATCCCTCTCAGACTCAAGTCCAGACTTCACTGTCCTTCTCCATGGGTGACTCTGATAACCTGGGTGAACTGCGCTCCGCTGGGCCGAGTCCTGTTCCCACGCCTTCACTGACACCCTTACAGACTCCAACTCCACCTACTCTTCATGTAGCAGATGACGCCCAGTCAGATGTAGGCTCCATTGACGGACAAAGTGTCTTCAGCATGGACCTTGATGTTGGGGCCTCACAGAGCCCTTTGAAGAGGGATGGACTTGCAAGCGGAGGCTGCAGCTCTGGCGCCCCTTCAGAGTGTTCCTTTGACAGTGAAGCCCCTGCAGGGTTGGTGAACGGTAAACGCGGTAGTTTGATAGAAATCTCATTGTCTTCCTTGCGAGGAGATGCCGAAGAGGATGACCAAGTTCCTGACACTTTCTCTGATTCGATGAGTGACAAAATGGAGCCAGAATCAAAACCAGGCGTGGGGTTCTTTTTCAAGGTTTGCAGCTAACTTGGAGTATTTCAGCATATTTAATAGAAAAATGAAGTTTTTGCGAGTGTGCTTTTGTTTGTTTGTTTCTTCAGGATGACAAGCATCGACCAGAGGATGAGATGGCCCAGCGACGAGCAGCCTTACTTGAGAAACAGCAGAAAAGAGCGGAAGAGATGAAGAAACGCAAAATTGAGCAGGAGAAAGAAAAAGAGTCAAAGTAACATTTTAATATTCAGATATCTGTAATAATAACCAACTTAAGAGAGCCATAGCAAAAATGTCGTTCAGATAGTTTAATTAAATTTGTTTGTATAGGAGTAAAGAAATCTGCAGGGCTGATAGCACTCCAGCTCAATGCTGGATCTCTGGCTTAGCGTAGCTGTGGCAAAAAATAAATTTGACCAGAGATTTAACAAACTTTTCTCTGGACCTAAGAGGCGCAGCTGTCAATTTAAACACAGGTCTACCAGCCAATCAAAAACAGGGTGAGGGCAGGACTTGTCTCAACATCTGGACTTCAGGCTCAGGATTCTTTCCCACTATCAGCCCTGAATTTAGTTGCATATAAAAGATAATATAGATTTATTAGCGTACTGTTAAATATTTGACTGTCTCGTGTCTTTTTAATATAGCAAGATGGACATGATTTTGCTACACAAATGTCGTACATTCAGAAGTTTAACATCAAATCTTCCTGTCCATTTAGCAAGCCTCAGTGGATGATTATTGAAGGCTGGGGTAATAAGGGTGAAGACACACCCCAGACCTCAGACACCCCTCCAGCATCACGCACCCCGCCAGCAGAGGGGACTCCTCAACGTAGAGGAGACTTCACCAAGCAGGAGTATGAGAGACGACAGCAGTTGAAAATAATGGAAGATTTAGACAAGGTGCTGAAGCAAAAGCCCACCACAGTCCGTGGTGTGAAGAAGCAGAGGCCCAAGACTGTGTTCAGGGATGACTCCGTCTTGTCTAATAGCCCTGCCAAGGGTTTTATTGGTAAATTAATAAATCTGACATTTATTATCAGAATTGTTCAAGTTTTTATATATATATATATATATATATATATATATATATATATAATTTCTTCCATTTCTGTTGTTTTTGGTGCAGGTCCAAGGTTGAACAAGGTGTACTCTCACTCAACTATGAACCTATCCTCTATGGCTAATGACTCTGGAGGTCTGAGTGTCAGGAAATCTCCAAGGTAACCTGCATAGTGTTGATAGATGTATTTATTTAAAAAAGAGTTTGCAAAATGGATGGTGCATAATTTAGCCTTAAACGTTACTATGTGTCAAAAGTAAACTGCTTTCTTTTAAAAGGATCCACAATTAGTTTTAACATTAGACTTTATTTGATAAACATTTATTTTAACTGTAAAATAAAGACTGTAAAAATACTTTAGGCTGTTTAGTTTTTATAATTTTTAAAAGTATATTTTAACATGGACGGAGCCATTTTATTTACACACAAAGCATTCTGGGTAAATGATGACGTGGATAGGGCATTGGTGTGAGCGAGCTATATCCACCAATATCTGTGGACAATATCTGATGATCGACTCTTTTAGATGAAACCAGAGAGCRTTGACAGAGAGGAGAAGGTAGAAATGATTCAACCTGTAACTGAAAATATAGATGGAGGACAACAGAGCTGCTTCATGGAAGAAGAACCTCAGCTTAGCCTGTTAGCCTTCACACTAACGCTGATGCCATATTGCCTTATATGTATTAGCTTGACGCTAGCGCAACAAACTAACAAGCTAAACTGAGGTCCTCCATCCATATTTTCAGTTACAATCTGAGTCATTTCTACCTTCTCCTCTCTGTCAGCGCTCTCTGGTTTCATTTAAAAGAGCCAATCGTCAGATATTGTCGAAGATTAACCTTCGTGATTAACCACGTCATCATTTACCCAGAATGCTGATAAAATGGCCCTGTCCATGTAATATATTTTTAAACTTTTAGTTTAGAAATTATAAAAACTAAACCGTCTACAGTATTTTAACAGTTTTTATTTTACAGTTAAAACATGTTTATCAAATAAAGTCTAATGTTGTAAATGTAAAGTTTGTCATTTTGTAGAATTGAGCAATTACATCACTGATGTCAATAATTTATTGAAACTTGARGGGTGTGCAATAAACCACTCATGTTTAATATGCAATTTTGTTTATTGATCTGTAATTACAGATGCTTTGGGAATTGCTTTCATTATTTTTAGGTACACTGGTGTATGTGAGATCTAACTTCTAGCTTATGTTAGTAACTTACCTTTTTTTTCCTTCCTTAGCCGTTCACACTCACCGTCCCGGTCACGGCTAATGTCACCGGGGCGAAGAAGTGCTCAGAATGGAGAAAAGGACTGGGAAAATGGTTCCACTATTTCCTCTCCCTCCTCTATCCCAGAATACACAGGTTAGTGATAAGTTGCATACCAACATATTCTTAAATTAAAGCATGTAAGCAYTGTTTCTTCCATGTGTAAACATTGTTTTTTGCAGGACCAAAGCTGTACAAGGAGCCAAGCTTTAAGTCCAACAAGTTCATCATCCACAATGCCATCACTCGCTGCTGCCTGGCTGGAAAGGTCAACGAACCACAGAAAAACAAAGTTGTTGAGGTGAGCGTTTCTGTTGCTTCACAAGTTAACTAAGAAGTTCTGACCACTGTGGCTATAAACATACTTGTGTACTGTTATTTTCTTTTTTGCAGGAAATGGAAAACAGCGCTGCCAATCACTTCCTCATCCTCTTTAGAGATTCCAGTTGCCAATTCAGAGCAGTGTATACCATGAACCCTGAAACTGAGGAGATGGTACGGCTCACTGGTATTGGACCTCGAGTCATCTCGCTTGAGATGGTCGAGTCCATTTACAAGTACAGCTCTGACCGCAAGCAGTTCACCGCCATCCCGTCCAAAACTATGTCCATGAGTGTCGACGCCTTCACTATCCCTGGACACTTTTGGCAGAAACGCCCAGGAACTCCCAAAAAACTTAGCACCCCCAAATAAAGACTCACTGAAAATAGGTTAAAGATGCTACAATTCAGGAAATCAACTCTCAGTTTAACTTGTTTTTTGTTCTATAGTTGGCTGTGTGTGGCACTTCAGATTGTTCAGATAGGCTAGCAGCAGAAAGCATAACTGACCATCTTGGCTTGAGAAAATTGCACATCGGTCAATCAGCCAATGTATTTACAATAACATTATTGTCTGAGCTTTTGACAGGCTCTGCATGATTTACTCAGATTGCAAAATATGATGTAGCTGGTTCAGTTAGGAAACATAATTCCTTTTCCCATGCCTCCTCATGCCTTGCCTTACCCTGCCATGCTGGAGTCATGTGACTTTTAGGTAAGAAAAACTGGGGATAACCACACTGCCTTTGCTCACAAAACAGTAGTTTGGGCATTCGTAGTTCACCTCTCTGCTGTACTTGCTTTTCCTTTTGCTGCCTTTTCTTCTTCCAGGGCTCACGTCTACCAAGACAGAAGGCTCAGATCTCACTTCTGACTGGAGATCTCAGCTGGCAGATAATACTGCTCTAATATGAATGTAGGCCACATACTAACCACTTGGTCATTTCAGGGGTGTTTTCACTGTATAGTTCAGTGTAGAGGACACCATAATTGCTGGTCCCTAYGGGCTGCACCAGTGGTGGCTACTTTGGTTCCTGGTGGATGTGTACACCCAGAAACTGCTTGTGCCCCATAGTTTGTGCACCCCCACTCAACTGTCCTTCAGATGTAGACATCTGGATGTTTTTTATATACTTTTTTGACATGGTTTTGCCAGATATGGTGATTGAGTCTTTGAGAGCTGATAGAAGTATGAAATTTAATGTGATTTTTTTTTCCCTCACTGTTCATGCTTTCTCATTGTCTTTAAAATAACATGAAGGAGAGCTTTATCATGTTCAATACTTGGATACTGCTCTTTGAGAAAATGATAATCAATGCTGGTTTAATATATACTGAATGCTGATTACTTTTTTGACAATGATTTGTAAAAAAAAATAGGTTGACTTTTTGTAAGCTACAAATAAGCTAGGCTGCTGCTTAATCATTAGTGAGAAGTGTGTTTGAAATGTGAATGAATGAGAATGAGTAGAAATTGTTGATAAACTGAAGAAAAAAAGTTTGATTTAGGATGAATAAATCCATGAGGTCAGAGTCTGTTTCCTAATGTGTTTTCCCTGTTTATATGTCCTAACATGTAAACAGTAGGTTTCTTAATGAAGGATCATTCTGGACTGTAACAGCCCTCATCTATTCCACAGTCCCTTCACACTCCTTCATGTACAACTGGGGGGGCGATGTAAAACGCCAAAAGGTTTTCTGTTTTCTTTTAATTTCCTGACTCTAGTTTCTAATGACAAAATCAATGTAGGGAGAAAATCTAAGAAATGTATCTATTACGTTTTCTTTAGTCTTTAGGATAACCTTTGCCACAACACAACTGTATTTTTAGAATAACTGCCTCCAAGAAATGTGGTGTTTTCAAGGTGACTTCCATAGTAAATATGTTTAAAACGCTAATGAGGATTAAAGAGTTGAATGATTGCTTAAAGGTTTTTGTGGAAGAGTGCTTGTGGAGTAAGTGGATGTTTATTCTGGTATTTGTAAAAGTTAGTATGTGGTAGTAAACACCGCACTTTGATTCAGTGCAATTCTTCCCGGAAATCCCCCATATCATCCAGAAATGTATTTATTCGTCATTGAATTGTGACAAACTTGTTTTAGTTTGTTTTGGTTTTCCTCTTTTATTTTCTTAAGATTACGTGTCAAATTGTCATTTCATAGATGTCATGTTGATTTTGTTTTTCCTTTGTTTTCCAGTCTGTGCCAGCACATTATGTATGTTCATTTCATCAAATGACTGTCCTCGGCAACTGGACCAGTAAAATAAAATGTTCCTTTTTTAAATCATCCACATCTGTTTTTCATAACCTTTTTTTAAAAGTCATGCATTTTTATGTTTAGAATCATAAATGGGTGAAACTGGTTTGGACACTCTTTTATTTGCAAACAAATAACCTGAAAAGAGATTATTTTGTATTAGCTGAGTTCCACACACACTTTACAATTCAGACACCAAGTTAATTTAATACTAATTTTATTATGGATGGTTTTTTTTCCCCCTCTTGTTAAACAGTTGGGCTTGTAAGAAAAACCTTGATGTTACTTGGTTCTTAAATCACATAACACTGCGAGAGATGATGGGCGTTTATGATAATACTGTTTATAAATGCCTTTCTAAATAGTGGCACAGAGTAATCACATATTGCCATTCAAAGATGTTTTTGGAGCCCGAAAACATCCCCTTACTTTTTACATGTGAAATGAAACTGGATTGTTGTATCTGTAAGAAGGAAAAAAATGTGCCCAGCAGCAAACTAGGGCCACTCTAGTGTCAGACTTCAACATTGTTTCAGCTATGCTTGGCATGCAGCATCTCTGCAAGTAGAGAGTTGCAGGGCAAATCTCCAAGAAGGTGGCGCTGGTACAAATAGTCCTCAACCTGCAAACTAATGCTGCGAACCTCAGGTAGTCGGAGAAGCAGCTGGCCAAACTTGTCTGACTGTCGTGGATGATTGCGCTGGGTGTGCTCCATTAGAGCCCTGTTCACCCTCTCCTGAGTCTGCTCCACTTGTCTCCGGCTTTTCACCGACTTCACATCTTAAACACAAAACGAACAAATGCACACTTAAAAACTTTAGGAACCCTTTTTTTTGTCAAAGTTTAGTAAATAAGGTGTTAACGTCAAAAAGCTCAGTTTGATTTTCTTTTGCATCACAAATATAGCTGTTTCAGTTATCAAAAGAATCTCACCTGGGTTGAAAAGAACAAGGTGTTTTAGACAAACAAACTCATGTCTATCAAAGTGAAGTGCCTTAAGTTTATATACAAGATCCTGGGTTCTCGAGACCAAGCTACTAAGTGTGGCTCCAGCCTGGGAGGTAATAGTCGACACCTCGATCTGCATCAGGATGAAGCATATATATTTGAAATTTACTTCATTTGAATGTGCCCAAAAATCCAGCATTTTCTCTGGCAATTGTACTTTACCTGCTGACCAGTGACCAGGTATATACAGCCCTCTTTGCCATAAGTGACTTGTCTACAGAGGTGATCCAGAACCATCAGCTCACTCCAGCAGCTTTGCAACAGCACCATCTGATCCTCAACCTGTGGGAAACATAAATATGATATAGAAGAGCAAATTTTGTTTGTCTCATTAGTAAGTAAAAAGTAAATCATAGTACAGCAAAACTGTTAAAAATGTAAAAATATTTGGGAGTGTTTTTCACCTTGAGCTCCTTAAACAGACTACTGTTTCTGGCCCACTCCACGAGCCCAAACAGAGTCTGGTCGGCCATTTTGCACATGATGCTGAACGTATTTAGGCGGTCGTGTTTCCCTCGGTTAGCCTGCTCTTTCTGCAGACTAGCCAGGACTTTGGCACACAGCTGGGCCTCGTCTTGTTCACCTTTCAGGAGCTGACTAAGGAAGCTGGGAGCAAGGGTGGCCGATGGAGGAATGGTTGGAACCTGGGGGGAACCAGTGGCTGAGCTTGGTACCGGACAGGGAGAAGATGCTAGCGTGCTTCTTGGTGTGAATAAATAACTTGTGGTCGAATGCACTGGATGGTGTGCGGGAGTTGGGTTGTAGCTGAAGCCCATTTCTCCTTTGTCCTGTGAGTGTCCAGGGAAGGTGCAGTACAGTCCATGACAAGACACGGATGCAGGAGTTAGCACACTGTGATTGTTCATTATGCAGTCCAGTTGCGTGGGTTCACCTGACTGTCCCATGCCAGACGGATGCATAAGGTGGGAGAGATGAAAGGCACTAGAGGACGAGGGCCCACTTGTGTGGCTGCCTCTCTGGTGAGGATCATTTGGAGACTGGGGACTTGGTGTTTGTGTAGTTTCCATCTTGATCCTGTAGGGATCAGTGTTTGCCCTCTGCTGTTTCATCTGCCTGTCCCGCC
This sequence comes from Austrofundulus limnaeus, assembly GCF_001266775.1. Classification (NCBI taxonomy): domain Eukaryota; kingdom Metazoa; phylum Chordata; class Actinopteri; order Cyprinodontiformes; family Rivulidae; genus Austrofundulus; species Austrofundulus limnaeus. The sequence continues at coordinate 5,220,309 of NW_013952406.1, read as the reverse complement.
TGTATATTGGTCCAAATTTATTCCTGCCCCCTCTCATTCGGTCTGCTCTCACAGCTGATGGCAGAACACAAAACACATTTTGATGGATTTATCACAACACTTGAGTATTTGCCAGATAGATGCAGGTATGAAAGCACAAACAAGGGAACCCACTGATTGGACTGTACTAAATAATTAGATGCAACTCCCATTTATTACTTTATAGATAAGTCATGAGGCAGAAACGAAAAAGCATGTCATAAAGAAGCGAAACACAAGTTCAAAGACATAAAGATTATTTGTTTTTATGCATTGGAATTGGTGGAAGTTTATTGTACCTTCTCTCTTCATGCCGACAGCCAAACACTTCTGGAAGCGGCAGAAAGGACAGCGTTTCCTCTGAGAAATGTTCATTGGGCAGCTTTGTTGTTCTGCACAAGTGTAGTGTTTGTTATTCTGCACTGAGCGTTTAAAGAAACCCTGCATGAGGAAGAGAGACTGATCATTGATTCTTTCTATTTAAACTACCAGATATTAGTAAAAGTAATGTTCGATACTACCATTTCTTTTTCCGATACTGATACCAAGTAAAACTCAGGCTGGTATCGGCGATTCGATACTGATACTTAATGCTTTCTAACCCTAACCRTATCATATTTGTTTAGCATTATTTAATATTCCTCTGCTAAACAAATGCAATATATTTTTTAGAATGGAAAAATTTGGGAACTCCTCATCTACAATGTAATGACAGACAGTCAGACAAAGATGATTTTATTTAAAAATGACCTGCCATACATTTAATGTCTACAGACTGAGTAACCGACTGAGCATGTGCCCACTGCGCTACACATCCCCAGAGCACAAGAAAAGGTAGTTCCCTCCAAATGTTTCAATAATTTAGTTATTTCCCACTGTTTTCTTGTTAATGACATACATTACCCAAAATGACTGTAGTATCAAATTATCTATATTTTGATTTTAATATCGATTCAAGAGCATAAAGTTCTGGTATCTGTAGTATCAATATTTCAGTTTCAATCTGCACATCACTAGTCTAAAGCGAACATTTAATTGTATGTTTCTACCATATGACAGCGAGACAAATTGTGTCTTCATTCAGAACCACACTGACAACACCTTATTCCTTACCTTACAGCTCTCACAGGTAAGCAGCCCATAGTGATATCCTGATACTTTGTCACCACAAACAGGACAGTTCTCCTCTGGCTCTGAACAACTGGCTGCCTCAGTCTTTTGTTCCTGAACTACAAAACAAAATCAGTCAGGTCAAATGAAAGAAAAAAATAACATTGCAACACATACTATAATTCAAGTGCAAACCAATTTGAGAAGACAAGAGATACTTGTTCAATGTGTACTTTATATATAAAGTTATGAACTACTAAAAAATATGTAATGATAAGGTGATTTGTGTGTGAGCATGTTGGAGATGACACCTTTCCAACTTTGATCTAAATAACAGTAATATGTGGAGGCACTGCACCAAAAAGTTCAGATATCTATTGACATACTGTGTAACACAAAAAGAAAGTGCTTTGCTTTCAACATAATAAAGGTGTTATGCATTAAGATTTATAGCTCAGCTGTTGAATGGTGAACAATAGGACACCATCCCTCTATTTCAGACTACCTTATCGCTCAACCTGATTTATTTGGCTGTGATTGCAGATATGACCCTTACATAATTCCCAGAACCAGTCTACCTAAATGAAAGACTGAAACACTAAGATAAATCCCTTTTAAATGTATTTTACTCTATATGATGTTTTTCCAATAAAAGTGTGTTGCAGCAACATGTAATAAATCTTTACAGACATTAATATAAATAAGTCATTCTTCCAGAACATGGTCTGTTACAAACAGATACATTAAGGGGAAAATTAACATTTGTGAAAAATGTTTCTTTAAATTTAATATATTCTATGATATTCCCTTCTGTGTACTTACATGTTGATTCCTCCGATGCTAACAGATCCTCTKGATAGTTACCAGACTGGTGGATTAGTGGCTGGGATGGTTGTGGGTAATAAGCAGGTATGTCCATTTTAAGGTGGGACATGAGCTCCACTGTCAGCTCAGCTGGATCTTCATTGTTGCAGAGTTTAGGAGACCGGACAGACACAGCAGGAGAGCCAGAGAAAAGCCAGGAGGCGGTCAGGCCCAAAAGCTCAAATGGACTGACGCTTGTTCGAGGCCCACATCTGAACTTTGATCAGTTGTGAGCGTCATAAAACCTCTCCTGACTGGCACTCCTAACCAGTCAGTGTGTCAGCAAGCTGGCCAACCAGCCCTATCACAGGAGACAAACAGCCACCTGCTGGAATCTGACTGTAGTGAAATGACTTTAGTATCACGGAACAGTTCTGACGCTCAGCTGATAAGATAAGAGTGCACTGATGAGCACCACTTCCAAACCTCACTCTGATTTCAACAGAAAATCTGGATTAATTAAAATTAAAATTTGTTAAAAAAATTTGAAATTGTTTAATTTGTATTAGTTACTGTCTGAGGAGTTAATTTTTTTTGTTTTTATCATTTGGTTTATCATTGTTTAAAATATAAAAAAAACTTTTAAAGGAGCAGATATAAGAATTTTTTTCTTCTGCTGCTGCCTTTCATTTTATTTTATTTTGTATTGCTTTGTTGTGTGTGAAATGTTTTGTTTGTTTTTTTAATGAAATGAATAAATGAATTTGACTTGACTTGAAAACATTCACTTACTCTCAAGTGAATGAAGCAAAGCCATTTTCTTTATTTCATCTTAATTTCATCCACCATTAAAGACAGACAGGAAAAAACCAAGAAGCTCCTCCCATAAAAACATCTTCAGACGCGCATCTAGTCTTGTTCCAGTCTGAATGTAGCGCGTCCAACTTGAGGCATTGGGTGCATTACATGCTCAAAACACATTCAGTGTGAACGTAGCTTGAGAGCTGATGTGTCTTTTCATATGAGGCCTTCCTATCTGCAGAAACAAAAGTTGGTTATGTAGGGGTCACCTCGAGTCAAATTATCAAGGAACTGTCTTGGACTCTCAGTCCTCTGATGGGCCTTCTA
>NW_013952406.1:5210943-5216939 GCF_001266775.1 Austrofundulus limnaeus | reverse complement strand
CCCAAGGACACTGTACAACAGTAACATACAAATGTACCATGTAAATTAAAGTACAATGACCAACCAATGAGAGTTAACAGTGAAAGGCTAATCTGAAAAGATGTGTCTTCAGGCCAGTCTTAAACAGGGAGGGAGAGAGAGAGAGAGAGAGAGAGAGAGAGAGAGAGAGAGAGGTGCTGTTCTATAACCCATGGGGTAGTGAGATTAGAAATACAATTATCATTGTTACGCTGAATTCATTCTTTATGTTAGTGTACAAATGGATGAGTTGAATTTTCATCTGTTACTAGCTGAAGATGATTCAGTTTGCACGGCCTCAATCACCTTCTGTTTGATCCCCAAATTAATAAAAGCTCAATCCAAAGACCMAGCCAGGTATCATGTGATTTCTTTAGCTTTTAAAAGTTGTCTGTGTAAAAATAAGGTTGTGACTTTTAGAAGCACATTATTTTGGACTGGTCCTTTAAGGAAATATTTTCTTTCTTTCTAAATGTCACCACAAGACCAAAATTTAATAAAGATGGTTTAAAGACAGCAAGATTCTTCTGGTCTGCTGTCATAACACACATCATGTGAAGTCCTTTCTATGTTCACCACCTCACTGAATCATTACTTATAGATAACAAAAAGTACAAATTCACTGCACATCAATATATACATGATGCACATGTTTTTTTTATAGTATTTTATTTAAACAGCATTTCCTTTGTTGCACTACCAGGTGTACAAACTGCTCCTCATGGTTTTATATTCTGTCATTTAAATATTTTTTGCATGATGTTAGCGCTTTTGTCATTTTTTTTCTTTAACCTAAAGCACATTTATAAAACAACCTTTGCTGTGCTGTACAAAAAACAAAACCCGTAGTTAATGTAAAAGCAAAAACATATATAATACAATATTGCATAAAACAAAATAGTTTTAAAATATAAAAAATAAATTAAAGTTAAGTTCTGGCTTGTGTGTGAYGGTATAAAAGTTCAGACAGATAAAGCGGTGTTGTGTCCTTCAAGCTCTTAAAACAGTCTATTAAACTGCAATAAATGAGCTTCTTTATCAATTTAACAGTTAGCAGACTTCCAAGTAACCTAGGCTGCAATAAATATTTTTATTTTACYGACAGATCTTCAGTTGACTGCTTGACCTTATTTTTCAGTGATCAGATATGAAAGTGTATAATGAGACAAGGATAATTTTTTTAATAAAAAGGACATCTTCTCTCACATATCAACTTGAAGCAGTTTACCAGTTCCCTCTTCTTTAAAAGATCTCTAAGGGTGTTGGTCCAAAATGAGAGAACGCTGGAAAAATCTGAGCAAAAAACTACTTTATTGATTCTAAACAATCAAATAAAACAGAAAGACGAAATAATATTCACATACATTTTACATCTGTATGCTCACAGGAAGGTTGTATTTATGTAAGTGACTTCAGGCAAGATGCAGCTAAAGCACATGTAATGTCTGCAGCATGTGATGCATGCACAGTCCTCACAATGTCCAGGTGATGCACTGGACCAGGTCACAGGCACACAGGGTCACCTTCAACCACAAACCAAACCTCATTGTGTCTGTTCATCAGGGTCATTGGACTGCAAATAATACAAAAGTATTTACATTAGAACAGGAAAGCCGCATGTTGGAGCTGTTCAATTTCCTAAATCAAAGATTGGGATGTTTATACCTGTTATATCCCACAGAGTAGTGAAAGCCTTTGTTGTATTTGGCATTGCGGGAGTCAAGAGCAGAGGAGAGTTTATCTGAATTCCACACGTCAGACGCTGTTAACATCCATCCTCCATAGCTCGTCACATACACGCTCATTTCTTTCACCTCTTCAATGTAAACCTGCAAATTATCCAAAATCTGTTACCTGCAAGAGCCAAAAAAAGATCCAACCTAAAGCAAAAATAAACAAAAAGAAAGCATTATCATCATTACATCATTGTGAGTCGGTTTAGGTGGATTCCTCTGATRTTCATTTGGCAGAACGAAGCTCATTGAGAAGTCACCAGTTTCATAAAACTTCTTTGTAGGCGTTTTCATGATAACAGGAGCGGTCATGTCTATGTTTGTGCCTGTAAAACGAACACAAGTGACAGCAATAATAAGAACCAGCAATATGCACAAAACAAATGCTGAAAATTAGACTCAGTTGTTTGGATGTAAACGTTGAGTGAAACAGYGTCTGAGCTTTTGTAAAAATCTTGTAACGTTGTTTTGAAATAAAATCTTTTATCAAGAAGAATTTCTGTCATTTAAGGGCTTAATGAAAGCATGTTATCCACCAACATACACACCCTGTTCATTTTCACCGGTGATATATTTATACAGTTGTCCGAACATCGAGACAACAACACTTTCCATCACGTAGGCGGTTTTATTTGTTGTGACCAACTTCACAGACTCATAGTGACGCACCTAAACAGCAAACAGCATCATGAGTAAAAGATGTTTGCCACCTGAAACATTAAAATCATTTTGTTTTATATAAAAACATTCACCTCGTATTTGTCAGTCTTGCATGTCAGGTTGAAGAGCAGGCACTGTGCTGTTTCTGTGCAGAACGACCCACGAGAGGGGCTGGTGTGAAACAAGAAGGACATTAATTGTTTATAAAAACTCACTGGTCAGGGATTAAGCAGAAGATTTGTGCAGGCCGGTCATTGAAGAAAACGTGATTAATTTTACATTTCTTACCCAACTCTGGCCTCAGCTGTTAAAACCAGCAGAAAGCCAACAAGAACTGAGAGATAAACCCTGAAACACAGAGAATATTTTTCCAGTACTTTTGCAGTAAAAACAAAAACACTGTAAATTTTTGCCCAGACTTCAAGAAAGTTTGCTGAATGATTACATTTAATATAAAAGTATACTTACATTGTCACACAACGATGTGTTCCCTGCATTCCAAAAAGGAAATTTTGAGTCTGACTTGAAGAAAGTATTTATTGCCATCTGGTTATGAAAGAAAGCTGGCCCCTCCCTGAAATCCGACACATTCAGGACCATGGGGAATCAAAAACAGAAACATGAGACGTTAGTAGGAGTTGCTGAGTCATTTCTATGTTTTGTAACATAGAATAACAGAGAAAGACATAAGAGTGGTTTTGATTAGATTTAACTTTTTTGATGACTTCAGAAGCCTTCTTCAAGTAATTAAAAAGACTTTTATAGGGATAAAACATGGTCAGAACTTTCTTTTACAAATTTCCTTTTTCGTTACAGATTTAAAGGGGACACATGCAAAATCAAAATGCATTTTGTTGTGCACTATGAGTCTGTAAAAGCAGTGGTTCCCAACCCTGGTGTTCATGTAGCCCTGTCCAGCATGTTTAACTTGTTTCCCTGGTCTTCAGCAGGTCTTCAGAAGATTGTTAATCACTCATCTATTCAAACCAGGTGTGTCAGATCAGGGAAACATCTAAACATGCAGGAAAGGAGTCCTCGAGGACCAGGRTTGAGAATCACTTYAATACATGTTATCTGTTTTATTATTTAYAAATAAATGACAAAGAATCAATGGCTTCCAGAGGCAGTACTAAAAAACACAAAACTGAGTCAATTTTATATTTTGAAAATGTCTCATCAAGCTCAGAGAAGCTCTTGAGGTGTTGGTCACCATTTAAAGCAGTGGTTTTTAGATGTTTCCCTGATTTGAAACAGTTGTAMTGAGCAACAGGGTGGCAAAGACTGGCAGATTTTAGATTGTGTTGTACAGTTATGTTTTTCAGTTAAATCATGTCATCCAACTTTTGTTGTTTAGAATTAAAACACATATTCTCAGAGTCCTTTCTTCCTACAATGTTTTTACTTTTAAATGTCGGCCTTTTTGGATCTGCTTTACTCTTAAGACAAAAAATACAAATAAACCGTGAGATGAAAATAATGGAGCAGCTAGTAAACCTATCTGCTCAGGGAGGGGAGGGAGCAATAATAATAACTATGCCTTTTGTTGAAACCTGCATGATATCAGCTTTCTTCCCTGCATGATATCAGCTTTCTTCCCTGAAGAACACCAGGGTTCAGAACAAATAGTTATAATCATAACTATTTGTTCTGAATCGCTTAGAACACTCATTCAACACGTTGAAAAAGGGTTCTGTCACACCCTACTTTATTCAATGGAGAAGATTATCAGGGTCACAGAACACGTGAAAGCTGCACAGAACACGTGAAAGGTAGAGGGTTATGAGTTACAGGTGTCTTTGAAGGAGAGGACTGATTTATCTAAATGTTTAAATAAAAAATAAAAGCTTAACAAAATAACAAAATAACACAACAGCCAGCATCCGGCACTGCTTTGAGACAGATTTTGATAGTGGGTAACAGAGGATGTCTCACTGTTTTATGACGCAATAACAAAAAAGCTATTTTAGATAATTAGAAAGGCAAAGTGTATGAACCCACTCCTGAAAACACAAAAGTGCAAATCTAAAAAAAAAACCCCCATCAAAACACTTTATAGTCCAGATTTTACATAACATAACTCTGAGAGGAAAAATTCCACAATAAATGGTTTGAAATGTTTTGCGTCCATTTTTTGTGTACAAACACTAATGTGCTTTATGTCTACTACCTCCCATGTCATTTATCAGTGCACATAACAGGGAAAAAATTGCTTAAATGTTTGAATATTTGTAAGGTTTTTTAAACATCCGTTTAAAATTAAAGTTTTTATTTTCCCTAAAATGAAACATGGCAACATTTTTTTTTACAAATGAATAAAAACCAGTAAAATCACTTATAGCTATATTTTTTTCAAGTAGGTGAATTTGATACTGTCACACATTCAGTATAATGGAGGTCCTGTGAATGATAGACCTGAGCTGCGCCTGTAATGCTGCTAAACATCAGGATATCAGAAGTTTAATAATCCTAACGTGAATGTATTCCTCTGCTTGTAAAAGGCAGTCATGCACACACAAGAGAAATGTCTTGCTTTCATAACATTATTTCCACTAATGAAGACAATATGGGTGGACTTACAGTGATGCATCTGCTGCCCTCTTGTGGTCAGTGCGTGGAACTGCAATCCAGCCTGAGATTTTTTTTTCAGGCTCTGCGACGACTTGTTTGATGGATCTTATTTCGTGCGTTCTTTTATGTAAGAAAAATTTCAAATCAAGCAATAAAACACTATTTAAGAAGTTGATGATATATTTATTAATTCTTTCACACAAGACTCTTGTTTTATGCCTTTGCCTCTAAATTTGCTGCGGATAGATTTGTGCAAGGAGAGCTGCACAAACAGCTGATACATAACAGTGGCAGTCACCTGACAACCCTTATTGAATAAGAATCACATACTTTTGGGTTTTTATTGGTGCAAAAAGTATTAATATAGCTGATGTTGCTTCAAACTCACTTCTACGATTTTGATGAAGAAAAAAACAATTTTTTATAAGTCCTGATGCATCTCAGTAATCCAGGTAAAAAATCAAAAGGAAAAAAAAAGTTTCTCCTATTGTTGCAAACCTGTACATGGAGGAAGTGGAAAAGAGAGCCTTGATGTCCTTTTCAGGGGTGCCACCGAGCCATTGGTTCAGATATATTGACGACATCTGGGTTAAAATTAAAGCCCAGGAAGTCCAACATTTCACTGATCACATCAACTCTGTGGATGAATACATTACGTTCACACGAGAGGATGTAAAAAAATGGCAGGTTGGCGTTCCTGGATTGCGATGTCTCGGTTTCGGATGGAGGACGGTTGGAAACTGGCGTGTATCGTAAGCCCACCCACACAGACCAATATTTGCGTTTTGACTCCCACCACCCACTGGAACACAAGTTAGGAGTGATCAGGACTCTGTACCACAGAGCAGACAGTGTCCCCCAGGAGCCAGGCAGAAAGAGAAATCACACACACGACAGGCCCTGGAGCAGTGTGGTTATCCTGACTGGGCTTTCCTGAAAGCAAACAGGAAACAGACAGGATTCTATGCAACCTTCAGGTGAAATTGAAGACTCCAAACCAGTGGTTATTCCGTATGT
>NW_013952406.1:5185815-5210414 GCF_001266775.1 Austrofundulus limnaeus | reverse complement strand
CTCTCAGACTGAAGAAGTCTCTTGGAGGAGAGACGAAACGTTTCATTAAAGGAGAACCCGTCCAGAAGACCTATACAGTTTTTTTTCTTTTAATTTTTTATAAGAAAGTTTGGTTCCTCTTCCTCTGGTTGGACATATGTTGGGAAATTAAAAAACTAAAATTCAGAAAAATAATTGAAAAGCAGCTTTATCAGCAAATGGACAATGTAATGGAGTTGAAAATGTTACTTTTTAAAATTTAGATTCCTCATAAAAAACAGAACACAAAGATGTTAAACATATTTTTCTAATGAACGAATTCTTTAATAAATTTTGTCAAAAAGAAAAACTGTAGAGATAAAAATGACTTTGAAATTATTTTAGAAATGAAGACTAAAAGGAAACATTTGAGTGTTTTAAAAAGATGGATGAAAGATCAGTGAAAGCCTGGACTTTAAATAATGCTAAATGAAATACACTTTATTTTTGTCCTTTTTAGTACATAACAAATATTTCTGAAACATAAGACTTCTCAAGCAATGATCTACCCAGAACAAACATATTTACAAACAGGAACTGTAACTGTGAATGTACAAAACACTTAGTGCGACCTGGTGGGGAAAATTGTAAGACCAGTTATAATAAAATTAGAACAAACAGACAAATAAAAAAAGTTAACATGTAGGCAAAATGCAAATAAGACAGTGAACAACATGCTTCCCAGGTCTAATAGAACATTTGCTGTTTTTGTGATGAACAGGATAAAACAACATAAAGATAAACTCAGTTTATGACACAACTAAAGGCAGTGTTTAAACCCACGCAGTAGTAGCTAGGAGTGGTGGGCTACCTCATCTCTTCTTATGAGATGAAAATGCAAAAGTTACTGTCAACATTTTATCATAAAACAACAACAAAAATTACTGAAATGTGCATAAGGTGTTAAAGAGACAGGAAACTCTCTTACATGCTAAGATTACTTGGAAATATAATAGTTGTGAGTAACAGTTTCTGAATTTAGTAAAGAAAAAAAATTAGAGGATGGGTGGGGGCAGCACTACACAGTAGTGTTTTTCCTCCCCCTCATTCTCCTTTTTTTTACAACAACAGTAAGATGTAGCTCCACGGCTCCTGGACTGGTATCTACTGCTGATGCAGGGGAACGGTCCCTCTGCATGCCATAAAACACCTCCCTGAGGAGTGACAGGGCATCAGCAGTTCCAGTCCAGCGGTTCCCACCCACAGTGACCACCATAAGGTGAGAGCACCAACAAGATCTGAACTTCTGCAAACAGTCCATTTCACACCATTGTAACAATCCTTTCGGCTGTTGTCTCGTTCTGTTCTGTCACTTTAAGGGCAACACGTCCAAACTCAGCAACACAGGAAAATTAAAGGAATGTCTGCGAGGAAAAAGAATGATATAAAATAGCAGCCAAATATAAGCATAGCTTAATACATCTGAAGAAATGTTTTTTTTAAAAAAGTATGAATGGATTTCCACATATATACAAAGTATAAAACAATACAAAATAAAATGTAAGGGCAGTGACGTGCTGATTTTACAGGCCAAAAAAAAAAAAGGAACCATAAATAGAACGAAGAACACTTGGAAACTGAAGGCCAAATTGGCAGTGAAAATAAAACTGGCAGTAAAGATCTTAGTGTCACAATAAGAAGCTATAAAAAATTAAGCATCGCACATAAAAACCTTTCTGCTGATTTTTTTTAAAGATTAAATGCAAAATTAACAAATATTAAATGCCCTCTTATATTATAAATATACACTGTAGTCCAATGTTTTATTTGACTGAGACTTGCCCAAAGGGGCAGCTCAAATGAAGTGCTTCAGACACTCATCTACATTCTTGTTCATAATACTCATAGGAAGAAATGATTTACCGTTGTTCTATCAAACGTCCCTACTGCAGAGCAAATCTTGAAGTTAATTTGCTAAAACCCCTTTATCATCTTGGCTGCTGTTTGCTATAATCAGAAAATAAACTAAAAGGCTGTTCGGATAGATCAAAACAATAAATAAAAATAAATGGATTCCCTTCAACATTTCACTTTTGTCTTAWCTACTTTTATAACGTTTGTTAGTTTTCAGAACGTGTCCCAAAGTCTTTGAAATTAAAGACTTGGTTTTCTTCATATACTTCTTTTTTTATCATAAAAAACAAATCTATCTGTGACAGAAATACTTCATTAAATTGTCTGCTGTTTTATCAGACAACATATATTTCCCTTTACTTTTTTTTCCCCTCTGCAACAATCACAAGCAGACGGTCCTCATGTTAAACATTGTCAATCCAAATCCAATAAATATTTTGGAAACTGACTGACATTAAAAACCCAGACAGGCCCAAAAGCAAGTCCATAGATTCTTTTACCCCGTGTCTTTTTGTAGGCAGGGATCGTAGAATGTTCATGCAAACACCTGCATCTTGCCATTGGCGTCTGGAATTTGAGTAATTTGGGTCTGGTTGGGGACAGCGACGGCTGGGCTGGGTGTGGAATCTGACCAATCAGAAACGCAGTGAGGCGAGGGACTGGACCAGTGCTCAGGAGACTCTGGAGAAGGGGTGAGATAGGGATGCTCGCTGGGCAAGTTGTGGTAATGCTTGGGCGTGGCGTCTAGCGTCGAAGAAAAGCTGTGCTGGGAGGGAGGCGTTGGATAATCCTCGTTCCCTGCGGTGCTGCCACTTGGCTGGGAGGGGAGAGCCGGAGCGGGCTGGACTGCCGACGTGGCGGCCTGGGCGGGCTGAGCGGGGGGCTTCAGCTGAGAGGGCTGCTGGGGCAGCTGCTGCTGGAAGAACGACGGCGGGGGCTGCGAGGTCTGAGGCGTCGGTGGAGTGGACGTGCTCATGCGAGCGATGCTCTGCTGGTTGGTGATGCTGTGACTGATGAGCTGCTGCTGCTCGGCGATGGAGGGCAGCTTCACTGGACTGATGGCGGGCGTGGAGGTCACAGGCGTGGGCTGCAGCATGGGGCTGCAGTACAGCTGCTGGTGCATCAGCATGCTCTGCTGCTGCATGGCTGGACTCTGAGGATGCATGCTTGCTTGGCTGCTGTGCACCATGTTCACGACCTGCTGACCACACTGGGAGGAGGGGGGCAGGCGGCTGTGCCAGTCAAAGGGCACACTAACGGGACTGACCATGCCCATGTTGACCCCCAGCTGGCCAGAGCTCAGCACGTAACCGTGACTGACGTCTGAAGCCATYGAGACGCGGCCTGGTAAAGACATTCCCCCAGCTCCTAGGTCACTAATTTGGGCAAGCGACACTGCAAAGGGACCCCCTCCTTCCAGCATGCTGCTATGAACCATTGGGGTGCTCGGGACAGACATGGAGGAGTGGAAAATGGGCGACTGCATGGCCACGGGGGACGTGGGGTTGGTGATGTAGCCAGCGTTGCTAGCTCCCCCATGGGGCGAGTCCAGTGAGTCGACTGGGGACAGCGTAACCGAGCTGTCCAGTAAGGCACTCTGCATGTCCAGGGTCAGCTTCTTGTTGCGAGCCTTCACCGACTCCTTCAGGCTAGCAGCATGCTGGCCTCCCAGGCTGGAACCCTTGGCCCCGGGCCGACGGCTCTTCTTGCCCTGCGGGGTGCTCTTCAGACCGGGGAGGAAGGCGGTGGGAGGGCACATGAGTGGTGACAGGGTGTGCCCCCCGGTGAGTTGATGTCCAGGCCCTCCATGGCCCTGCGGGCTCCTTACTGTGTTGTACTCATCGAGRAGCTGCACGATGTCGTGGTGCATGCGCTCCTGAGCGATGTCTCTSGGCAACCTGTCCATGTGGTCGGTGATTTCTCGGTTTGCGAAGTGCGCAAGCAGCACCTTCACGGCCTCGCAGCTGCCCTCGCGAGCCGCAAGGAACAGGGGGGTTTCCTCCTGSAAAAGCAAACAGAAAGTACAACAAAATCAACAGGCTGGTCAACAAAGAGAGCGTTGTTATGATCTCAAGGGGATAGAGATGATGGTTAAACCTAAATTTAGGATACGTTTGAAGGAACGGAGTACTTCAGTCCAGGGTATAAGATTATGCAATAATCTGGAGGRTGACATTAAAAATGCCAGATCAATGTGTAAATTTAAGAGAATGATAAAGGTAAATTTGTTGGAGAAATATGTAAATGTATAATGTATAAATTGTAGCTCAAGGAGTTAAACCTTTATTATTTAAATTAATATTTAATTAACATTCTTAATTGCATAATGTTTTATTTTATATCATTTTTATTTTTCTGTTTTTTTTCCTCTCTTATTTTAATTTACTGTTGGTTGTTGTTTTGTTTTTACTGTTTGAAGGGACTACAGACGTAAATTAGCCTTAGGCTAAATCTGGTGCAATGCATCAAATTATGTTTTAATTGCACACTGTCCTGAACAAATAAATCCATTAATTTATTTTTTTTCTTTTTGTAATCTGAAGATTATTTTTGATTTATTTATTTGAGAAAAAGGGGCAGATATAATAAGATGTTTTCTTCTTCTGCTAACTTTCATTTAATTTACGATTTGTAGGTTTTTTTTGAATTTATGTTGTTGATTTTTAAAGAAAATGAATCAACACTTAACTAACACAAACAAATGTACATATGTGAAGTCAGTGCTGTGGAAAAAACTGCGGCATACCTTGAGATCTTGCATATCTTTGTTAGCTCCATTCTTCAGCAGGGCAATGGTGGCATCCACGTTGTTAACCGCAGCAGCCCAGTGCAAAGCAGATTTACCTAGAGAAGACATCATCATTATATGTAGAAACTATTTTTGTGTGAATTTAAATTAGTTTTGCATCAAAAAAAAAAAAAAAGCTGCAACTTGAGCGGAAATGACAAAACTCTTACCCAGTTCATCAACCGCATTAACATCTGCATGACAAGTAATGAGTTCCTCGACCATGCCCTCGACTGCCAGCCGCGCAGCCAGGATCAGCGCGGTGGAGCCGTCATACATACGGGAGTCCAGATCAGTGGCACGATTTCGGATTAGAATCTGGAAAGGTGGGAAATCAAAAACACAGAAGACTGAATCCATCATTTCAAAGAGACGAGCAAAGAAAGGTGCAATCTTGATAAAAGTGATTCTATAAAAAAAGGATGTGTTGGAGCTTGATTACCTGGAAGACACCCTGTGCATCTGCAGCCACTGCGGCATGTAAAGGCGTGCGGCCTGTGTTGTCTTGAGCGTTGGCGTCCGCTCCAGCGTCCAGCAGTCTCTTTGCGGCGTCAGCCCGAGCGTAGCGAGCGGCCAAGTGGAGCGCCGTCTCGCCGGTCCGGTCTGTTTGGGCAGCGAGGGACGCGCCCTGGTAAATGAGGTCAGAGATGATGTTGGCCGAGCACTCCTCGTTCTCCTCCTCCTCCGCCACCTCGGGTTCCAGGCCTCCTCCGCAGAACGATGCCAGCATGAGAGGTGTAAAGCCATCTGGGATGAAGCAGAGGGGGGTCAGTTTGTTACCGGATAAATGAGTGATGCAGTTTGTATTTAAACAACTCCACCACCAACCTGGGCCTCGGACATTAACGTCCATGCAGTCGCTTTCAAATTCTCCTTGAGGAGGAGTGAGGGCCATTGTGGGCGGCACACGGATGTCAGCAGCTGCGAGGTGGTGCTGGGTCCACTGTCTGCAGTCCACTGCATCTTCACCATCTGAGAGCATGCTTGGCTCCTCCACCTGAATTCATAAATAAATGATATAGTGTGAAATATCATGCTCGTGTACATTCAAATTGATGATGATCATTTATTTTAACGGTATAAACCTTAAGCCTTTTTGCTTCAGGGCAGTCCGAGTCTGTCCACTGTTCACTATGATCTCCCAGAAGAGATTCCTCAACAGTTTTGGGCATGTGTCTGTTTATAGGTCAGAAGATCCAAGTTTTAAAAAAATGCATTCAAATTGGAAAGAAATTCCTGTAGCGTTAGCAGTTCAGTCCCAGCAATAAAAGCTGTGTTCACAAATAACTTACTTCATTCCAAGAGCATCTTGGCCCACAGGTTCTCTGCGGTTCTTGTTACTGCTGGGCTCTTTCTTGAGAAAGAAGCCTTCAGGGAACCAGAGAGTGCTGTGCTCCCGCTTTCTGCGAGAAATCAGCATGCCCATCAAAAAAATGACCAGAATTAAAAAGGAACCTATCCCTGCCAGAACCAGCTTGCACCACTGTGGTATATCACCATCTTCAACATCGACCGGAGTGATTTTTTGACCTGTGTTGAAAGAAGAAAACTAATTATTACATATTTGTACCTTGCTTGTGCAATTGGATTTTTGTTTAGTTTAAAGTTTATCCATTCACCTTTGACTTCTTGGAGGGGATATGGAAAGTTCAGCATATCTGTTGCAGACAGGGCTCCCAGGTACTCTGCAGCACTGTTAGCTGTAGGGAAACAGT
The DNA here is from genome assembly GCF_001266775.1 of Austrofundulus limnaeus. Lineage (NCBI taxonomy): Eukaryota > Metazoa > Chordata > Actinopteri > Cyprinodontiformes > Rivulidae > Austrofundulus > Austrofundulus limnaeus. The sequence goes on along the minus strand of NW_013952406.1, from coordinate 5,204,039 downwards.
CTTCTGGACCATGTGAACACAAACGGTTGTCTATCTCCAGATAGACTTTGGAGCTACAAGAAAAGCAGAGAACAAAGTGTTTTTTGTATTTTGTAGTTAACGTGAAAACCTTTTTTTTTTTGCACTGTCTGTCTGACTAACCCGACAACCTCCTGTTGAGGCTCTAGCTCTCTCTTGAGACGCGCTTCTCGACGGGTGTAGGGATGAATCATTTCATCYCCGTTCTCGTCTCTCCTGAAGCGTACAGAAGTGCGCAAGATTGCACTTAATTTCTGCAGAAATGCTGTTCTTGTGCGAAGAAGCTCATCTGGGGGCAAAAGCACTATCAAAACTAAGACGCCGTCAGCAAGTTCTTCTGGAACCTTCCGTGCACAGTCCAAGCCATCCCAGCCGCACTCTTCTGTGTTGCAGCCAGGGTCACACATCCCGTCAGCAAAGTGATCGATGCAGTAGGTCTCATATATTGGACTGGAGACACAAACAGAAAGATCAGTTGGAGGTTCTCCCAGGTCTGTGCAAACAAGAAGAAACTGTTACAAAAAAAAATGGGCAAACTTACTTGCAAACTTTCTCCTTGGTTCGGCAGTCAAAGTTGTCGTACAGACAGTCGGCGTTGTTGCAGGACTCGTCGCACTGGCTGTTGTTGAAAACACGCCAGCAGCGGGGGTCTGTACAGTGAGCCCAGGGGTTCATTGCCAAAGAGCAGTCGCCACCATCCCAACGACAAGCAACTGTGTTGCATTCCTTATCACAAACACCATCATTGGCTTTTCCATTACAGTCCGCCAGAAGACAGGAGGGCACCGGGAGCTCCAGCTTGCTTTGTTCACACCTTTTCCCTGTCCACCCACTTGAACACTGGCAGTGAAAGTATGGGAAGCTGGTCTCTTCAGTGCATAACCCCCCATTCCGGCATGGCTGGGAGGAACACCCATCATTACTGCGATGCTGACACTGGGGCCCACCATAACCAGGCAAACAGCTGCAGCGTGCACCTCGTGGCGTAATGGCACAACTCCCTCCATTGTAGCAGGGCAACTCACGACATGACATGCTTCTTTCACAATTTGGACCAGTATAACCCTAAAAGAGGTATAATTTAGGCATAATATGAATATTACATTCAAATTCAGTGWAAGTGCTATTATTTGCAAAYTTTAAAACCAATTCRAATGAATGAAAACTTACAAGTTGACATGTACAGGTGTACCCTAGGGAAGAGCTGGTCACTGAACAAGCTCCTCCATTCTGGCAAGGCTGAGACTCACAGACACTGAACCTGTTCTGACACCTTCGACCTAAAAGCAATGTTTATAAAAGTTTATAATAATAATAATTYTAATCATTACAATTATTTTAATGAACATGATACATAGTAAGAGGCCAATAAGATTAGAAATAGTCTAACCTGTAAACCCAGGTTTGCAGACGCACAGATAATCATTGGGCAATTGGATGCAGTCAAAACTGTTGGAGGGATTACAGGGATTGGAGTGACACTCGTTTATGTCTCCCTCACATCTTTCTCCTGTGAAACCAGGGGGGCAATTGCAGCGATAACCACCCACTCTGTCCACACAGGTTCCATTGTTCAGGCATTTTGGTGGAGCGCCATGCAGCCTCGRCGATGGAGCGCAGTCATCTTCATTGATCTCACAGAGAACACCTTTAAAGAAAATGGTCGTCATTAACATAGTCGTTTCTTAGACAACATGACAAGAAAAAAAATCTCTTTACTAATCAGCACAGACTTCTGTTGCATTTGTGTTTCCATACCCAATGTGCCGGGTGGACACGAGCAGATATAATGTCCCACCAGATCGATGCAAGTTCCTCCATTCTGGCATGGGTGAGACTGACACTCGTTGATCTCTATCTCACAGTTCTGTCCTGTGTAGCCTGGCATGCACTGTAATGACAAGGTGTCATTCATAGCAAAATATTAGTCAAAGCGCTAAATAAAACCTGATTTGCAAAWTTAGACCATGTGTGTCAAACTCAAGGCCAYGRGTGACKCTGATCCCCCCAMAAATAAATAAAAAAATAAAATAAAATAAATTGTTCTTAATATGAAAATAGTTTCATGTCATTGGTAAACTTCAAATTTATAATTAAATGCAACAAAATAAACTAATTTAAAAGGTGAAAGATACTTTAAGTAGTAATTTAGTTAGATAGCTGAGTATTAATGTCTCAAAATAAGCTGCTTTAAAGCCAGTATTGACCATAAACTACATCTCCCATAATGCATGTAGGTTATGCATGGGAATTCCCTGTTGGAAAGTGGGAGAGTTCATAATTCAACATGGCAGTTACTGACCAGAACTCAATTTCTGTATAATTTATTTCACAATTAGTCAGTCGTACATAAAAGGACGTGTTAAAATTCTGTTTCTATGCAGGAAGTACCACGTAGAGCTCAGCTATTGTTTGTTAGCAGTGCTCATAGCAATGAGACGACGGTGATGTTTCGTGTTCCGCCCAAGTTAAACATGAAGTTAATTACAACTGGCCCTTTGAGGGCCACCATAACGCACATGTGGCCCTCAATGAAAATGAGTTTGACACCCCCTGATTTATGCCATGAAAGGTTTGTTAAAACAGTTTAACTCACATCACACTGGTAGCCTCCAACATATGACCTGCAGGTGGCGCCATTGCGACAAGGTTTGTCTTCACATTGGTCCACTTGATCTTTACAGTAGCTTCCAGTATAGTCAGCAGGACATTTGCAAAAGTGGGTATTTCCAGTGTTGACACAATGACCACCGTGGTGACACAGTTTGTCTGTTTGGATCCCTAACATGAAAGATGCCGATAAAAAAACATCAAGTTCATTCACTCAATATGCAAATTCAAAGAAATCAAGTTAACTAAAGATAATAAAAAAAAATTACCTTGCTGGCGAGCAGCTATCTCACATGAGACCCTTGGGATGTCACAATACCGACCAGACCAAGCAGGTGAACATTCACAGGTAAAAGAAGAATCCTTTTGGCGACAGCGCCCTCCATTTTGGCATGGAGAAGAGCGTCTGCACAAATCAACTGGTGTCTAGAGTGGTCAAGGGGCAGATATAATTTATTTTAGAAATGATCTGCTAACAAAATTTACCTTTCAGGACTCAAATTWTTACAAGTATTTCCAACTATCAATAACGGTTTATACCTGGCATCGGTTGCCGGTATAGCCTTTAGGGCAAGAGCAGCGGAAGGACTCCAGGGCATCCTGACAAACGCCACCGTTGAGACAAGGCTGCGAGTTACACTCATTGATTTCATATTGGCAGTGGGACCCAGTGAAACCTGAGCGACATGTACAAGAATAGCCGTTGATTTTATCYGTGCACGACCCTCCATTGAAGCAGGAGCTGTAACAAAAAGGAAAGCAACGCATTAAATAGTTACGTTTCCCAAATGAATTTAGAAGACATTTAACTTACAGTGAAACTCAAGACAATCACACAACTCAAACACGCACAAACCTTTCAGTGCAATCAGGGATGTTGATTTCACAGTGGATGCCAGTGAAGCCAGGCGGACAGGTGCAAGTGTAAGAGTTAACATAGTCTGTACAGGTGCCTTTGTTTTTGCAGGGGGAACTCTGGCATTCATTGATCTCCTGAGCACAGCGGGGGCCTGTAAACCCTGGCAAGCAGCTACAGTGGAATGAGTTCACTCCATCGGTGCAAGAACCTCCACCTAGGCATGGATCTGGCATCACAAGGAATAAAAAAAAACCACTTTCATCAAATACAGTAAGCATACTGATATTTCATTGACAGGTACAGACAGGTTTAATAAGACTTCATGCAACATTTATGCAGCAACTCACTTGGAACACAGTCATTGATGTCTGTTTCACAGGTTAGCCCAGTGAACCCTGCTCTGCAAGAGCACTTGAAGCCTCCAAGTGTGTTAGTACAGGTCCCACGGTTTTTGCAGGGGTTCAACAGGCACTCATTCACATCTATGTTACACAGCTGACCTAAAAGTAAAAAAAAAAAAAATGGATGCATAGAGATGTGATTTGTAAGCTTTCCAGCAGATATTTTGACGAAAGATGGGATGGTAATAAAATGACAAAACTTCCTAACCTTGCCACCCTGGCTGACAGTTACACTGATAGCCCAGATAGTCCGGGGTGTGGGTGCAGACTGCATGATTGGCACAAGGGTTGGGGGAGCAAGGTGTGAGGACCTCAGAACATGTGGGTCCACTATATGGAAGCTCACACAGACAGGTAAAACTTGCCACCCCATCCACACAAGTGCCCTTGTTCAGACAGGGGCTAGACGCACATTCATTGATGTTCACCTGGCAGAGGCTACCTGAAAACAGAACAAAAAAAAAAAAGAATAACAACAATTAAGGCAGAACTTTGATGAACTTTTGGAAATGGGCAAACAGATTTAATTTTGTTTTGCACCACTAGGTGGAGGCAGATAGCTGTCAGTTTACAGATGCCGCCGATCACCTTTGAAGCCTTGGCGACACTTGCAGATGAAACCGTTGAGCTGGTCGATGCATGTCCCAGCGTTCTGACAAGGACTTGGCAAACAGTCGTTCCTGTCCAGGTCACAGTTCTTCCCTACCCATCCAGGTTCACAGTCACAGCGGTAACTGTTAACACAGGCATAGAATCAATGATTGAAAAATGGTTGCTTTTAACCCCTTAAGAGTTGACCCATGAAAAACCTGCCTTTTGACATTTTTTTATGTAAGGGTGTCAAGCTAATGGTAAGAGCTGGAGGAAGTCTGACATCCTTGTTAAAAAAAAAACCGGTAGCATCTGCAAACGTCCGGAAACATTTAAAGGCAGAAACTGCACTGTTTTTGCCCACCGGTGAAACAAAGACGGTTACTGGCGGGTAAGGAAGTAAGAGGGTTAGAAACAACTTCAGGTTCAACTCGCAGTATTTTCCTAATGCATAAGAAGAATTATCTCAGAGTAAGAGGTTTAGTTAAAATATTAAGTTTATTCTTAAGTTTGTTCTTGATAACTGATGAAAATGTGGAGCTAAAGCTTTGGAACTTTATCTCATTTTACAAGAACATGCAGGATAACTTGGGTTGATTTCTTGAGCTGCTAAACAGAATGATACTATGTAGCATATTCTCTAGCTTGTGTCATGGTACAAGCTGCTTATACGTAGTACAAAAGAAAAAAATTAGAATTAACCATGTAGCCACACTGTGGTTTGGGGAAAAGAAGCCATTCTTACCCATTGATGTCATCTCTGCAGGAGCCATGGACACAAGGGCTGCTGCCACACTCATCCACCTGGGAGTAACAGTAAGGGGGCTTGAAACCTTCAGGACACTGGCAGTGAAACCCATTCTCTTCATCAACACATGTTCCCCCATTTCTACAGGGGCTAGACGCACACTCGTCTATTTCCACGTTACATTTGGGACCTGGCATGAGAGATTTCACGCAGAGTGTCAGCATTTTTAGTACAAACTCTATTTTTCCATCTGAAATTTAATCTTTTCAGTTTCAGAGAGCTTTACCCGTAAAGCCAGGTTTGCAAACACAGTCATAGCGGTTGATGCCATCTTTGCAGATGCCATAATCACATGGGTTACTGGCACAATCATCAAAATTAATCTCGCAGTTTGTGCCTGGGTTGGAAAAGAGACATTAACCTTCTATAATTACTCAGCGTTTTAAAAAAGTACATGAATCAGAGCATTTTAAGTTAGTTTTTAATGACTTGCAATATAAAATGGGTTGTGTTCAAGGTTTTTCCTCCTACCTGAAGTTCCATGCTGGCAGTGACAAATGTACTTGTTGACCTGGTCCAAACACTTGCCCCCATTCTGACAGGGGTTACTGTGGCACTCGTTCAGCTGATTCTCACAGCGATAGCCTGTGTATCCTGGATAACAGTTACACGTGTAGCTAGCAATGCCGTCTATGCAAGTACCATGGTGGCATGGGTCAGGCTGACAGTTGTTGATGTTACTCTCGCAGAGCCTCCCTTCATAACCTAAAAAAATAAAGGCATTTGTTAATCTGTGACTAAGACTATCCTAAGAGTTTTTTGTTATGAGTTGTCCATAATGAACATTCTCATTCTGTTTCATTTTTCAGAAAAGTTTCCTCAGATTTGGACTCTGACCACTGTGGTTTCTATGTCAGTGATGTATGTTTGTATAGCATGTAACTGTTGGTTTGTGCGTTACGTGTCTTGAGAAATGTTAAGTTGGGCAAAGCAATAAAAACAGGCCCTACACAGGCCTCCCAGTCTTGCTTTTGTTCTTAGTGGTGAAGGGAACAATGGGTAGCGCCACGTTTTAACAGGGCCACTTCACTCTGCAGAAGGGGCCCGCAAACACAACGAATACCAAGCAGCTGGCCACTGAAACAATATAGCTCCTCTGTAGGCGTCGACGCAAACAAACAGTAAATATCAGTAAAGCTTTGGATTACAGTTTTTGACAAGCTGACACGTTACTGTTTTTTCAAACACAAACTTAACGTAAAGGAATACAAGTTAAAACCAACAATAGGTGATAAACAGGCTTTTTAGGGAGGAACAGATGTCGGGGTGATGACCAAGACTCTTTTCTTAACAACTGCTGGTACTCAGTGACCCCCGTGATCCTGAGAGCCACTGAGGGAAAGAGGGGGGGATTAGGGTCCTCAACTTGGTCTGTATGGGCAACAGGCACCCAAAGAAAAAGTTCAACCCCAAACCATTGAATACTTAGCAAGGACCAGATAAGTGCTTGAGGATCATCTGCTCCCATGTCTGGAGGGACATATTGAGTAGCGTAGTGGCTAACAACTATCCACTGACAACTATTATATATAGAAGCCCTTACCTTCAGCACAGCGGCATTCAAACCCATTGGGCCGGTCGTAGCATTTTGCTCCATTCTGGCAAGGCGTGCTAGCACACTCATCTATGTCGATTTGACACATGGAGCCAGTAAAGCCTGGGACATGCAAACATAGAGGTTAAGGGTCAGACAGACAGTCCAGTGAAAGGGTCCATGCTTAGGTCAGAGGGCAGTTGTTAGAGGCCTTCCGTTAGATTAGCGATGTCTGACTGAGGTAGAGTTTGAGAGACTGGTTAAAGCCATGGCATCTTTGCATTGCAACCAGTGCTGACTGTCACAGATTAATCATCTTTTAGAAGATGAGACATTCTGACAAGAAATTCTTTAAATGTTTTTTTTTTCTTAAAAGTGTATGAAAAAAAGTGAATTTATAGAATATTTTGTGGGTGGAAAACGACAGTTGTTATTTTTAACCACCAACTATAAAAACAATGACAAAAAAATTACTTTGAAAAGTTGAAGTAACAGAGTGGGCTTGGAATGAGTGGGCACAGAGCCCAGGAAGATGTGAATTGGTGCATTGATAGCACACTGCTCTGTTGAATAACAGTTTCAAAATGGTTTCTGTGTTTTGGTGCTTGGGCTGCTAAAGAGGTGTTTAGAAAAGATGGTGGGATTGTTTCCCCCCCCCCCCCCCTTTCTTTTTGGGACCCCCACTCCTCCTCCTCCTCCTATACTGCCTGTATCAGCTCCACCGGCTCAATAGCTAGATGGGGGGTGAAGGGGTACGTCTGTCCCAGATGTAAATTGCGGACCTGGAAAAGAATCTCATTAGCAGAACTGCTGTCCCCCTCAGCACCACCACCACCACCAGGGCAGAATGAGGGAGACTGCTGTCCCTTCCACATTCCACAGATAAGGGAAGCAGGGGTCACAATAGTGCCTTTGTTCAGGCAGGAGGATAGGCAGCCTTTAGGCCTTGCCTTTTTATACGAGTGTTGGCTCGAAAAACCAGAAAGCAGAAGTGGTGAAGCTAACATTAGCTTCGCAGGTTTTAAGAACATTTAAATTCTGTTTTTTCTAGTTTTACAGAACTTTTATTCATTAGGAGTTAACAAGCAGCATAGATTTCACCACAAACAACTTAAATTAGTGTAAACCAATGAAGCATACCTGGCTGACAGGTGCACGTGAAGCCATTGACCATGTCCCGACAGATTCCATCATTCACACATGGGTTGCTTTCACAGTCATCTATGTCATTCTCACAGAAAGTCCCCATGTAGCCTGGAAGATAGAAATTCAAACATGAATAACCCAGTCCTTACCAGTTGTGGCTGATTAAATTATGCTCAGATTATGTAAGGGTAACTCAGTTCAAGAATGCATGGCGGGAACGCTGGCCTGAACAAAGAAAAGGAGGCTGTGGGAAATATTTTTACACACGCGAATTTTGGACACAGGTCTTTGCAGAGCCATAAAATGGAATAAAAGATCCCAAGAGCATCCTAGTATTCCCACTCCACTGACCTGGAATCACCACACCCTACTGTCTGTGGAGCATTGCCCCTCCCGGAGTCAGTGTCCCATTCAGCAGATACATGTTATACATTCTGCATTGGTAAACTATAGAGGGCTCCTTCCTTTAGATGAAGCTGAATGTGAATGAGAGTGTTGCCCCTGCAGAGAGGCTAGCGTGGAATCAGAAATAATCAGCAGCTCCACGTGAGCTTTGCCAGGCTGACTGATGATGAGGACGGTGATGAGGAAGGTCCTGTCTCTGGAAATGAAGTGGGGTGGGGGGAGGGGCTCTGGGAAAAAGCCTCTTTCCCTCACTGTGTCTATGAGGGGTGCAAAGTGGAGCACAGAGGGGCCCTATTGTTCCACTCCATTCCCACCACTCTACCTCTCATTAGTATTCACAGCACACTCCACCCCCTAACTGCTCGGCCTCTCTCACATCCAGGCCTATAGACCCAACTCCCAGCTCTAATTTGTATAGCACCCAAAACCCCGGGGTACGGGGTACTGTGTGTGTGTGTGTGTGTTTGTTTTTATCACTGAGCATTCAAAAATTATATCTTAATAGAAACTAATACCCAATTGGTTGTACAGTGCAATGCAGAGATCGGGTGCTGCGCTCACACTTTAAAAGTTGAACATGTCACAAAGCAGATCTGGTTGGTAGAACTTCAGTTTTTTTAGAAGGTCAAGTTCAAATCAATTGTTTGCCTCTATTGAAAAAGGAAGATCCAATGAGTTCTGCATGAATTTATTGTCAAATCTAAAACAGTATTTTGGTTAAAACTATGAGATGTTTCAGATTCACTTTGCAGATAGTTTTTTGGTTTTGTTCAATTTTGTCAGAAAAAAAACATCTAAAATTATTTATCTGAAAGTCAAATGTCTGATTATATATATTATCAATATTTTTTTCACAGTCTGTCCTTATCTTTTTTAATGTAAAATAAAATATGAATTTTCCAAAATTTTCTTGAAAGTGGTAAAGATCATTTTAAAAAAAGGACACGAACAAACATCTACCAGCATTTTCAAACGACTCCTTTTTCTACCAGAGACTGCCAAATGGCAGTGTGGGGTAATTTGCAACCCATTGGACCACCTTTTGTTATGTACATACAGCCACTACCAGGTAATGCTAAACGGGGGTGATAGGTGATAGTGTGAACAATGTTGATCCGACTCAGATGGAAAAGAAAGAAACCCTTGATTTTAACCCATCCTGATACGTAAAGATTGCTTGAAAAATAATATTTGATCTTAATTTGAGTCATACTGACTTGTCAAGAAATGTTTGCCAATAGGGTGAGATATTTTGACTTTAAAACAAGACAAGATGTCCAAATAAGATTATTTTACTTAGGTTTTTATGAAAGTTTAAATAAAAAACTTATTTTTCAAGTAGCTGAGGGTTGTTTTTGTATAAATTTATGTAAAAATATCTTTACCTATTGGCAGTTTTCCAAAAAGACAAAATTACTTAAAATAAGGTTAAAAAAATCTGAACTTTAGCTATTTTGCCCAATTGGTATGTCACCTTTTTCAGTGTGAAAACAATCTAAATTTGTACAAAGGAGACATACTTGAGATGTTTTGGAATTACAGTTCAAATAGTGTCTTTGTGTCAGCTTCACATTATTTCAATATTATTTTTTATAATAAAGAGATCGATGACTACAGACATACGAAAACTTGTTAATAAAGTGCATAAACTTTATACAGTATAATAAATTACACAAAAGTAAATAGCCTATCTGTAGGCTACAAGCTGAGTGAAAAAAATAGAATAAAGGTTTCTCACTATTGTGCAATTTTACAATATTACAAATATACACGATGGAGGTAACTGTAATGGGCTCTATATTTATTTTAGTTTTTAAAAATGTTGTTGCAGCCATTAGATTGGAGTGCAGCCATTCAATCAAAATATGCCAGTACCAGGTAACAGTGAACATAGGCTTATTGGCATAATTTATATTTCTGTATAGTTTACATTTCTATTTACTAATACTTTTGTTATCATATTGTTGCATGCTTACTTTATTTTATCTTTTATTACTTGCTTGCACTTAGATTCATATAAAATATATTGTTATATGCACAGTTTCCATTTTGAAACTTGAATCTAAATTTTGGGTAATGGTGATATTTTTTGTGGGGTGGGGTCATCAAACCATAATAGTTACAGGAGTTACACTGAAGTCCCTCTGGGCTCCATGAAGACCAACTTGTTGCTGAGTAGAGTGTCMTTTTAGTTACTTCTTGCAAATGTAATGGCCTCATTTACATAACACTGGAGGCAAGAAGGGCTATTCACATCTGCCATATGGCAGTTCCTTGGGATTTAAAGGTATAACTGCCAAGTGGCAGAGGTCAGGTAGTAAGTCTGARTACCTGGCATGCAGATGCAGGTGAACTCTCCAATACGGTCCAAGCAAGTTGCATCATTCTGGCAGGGCATTGAAAGGCATTCATTGATGTCAATCTCACAGCGTGGTCCAGTATAACCCCGACCACACTGGCACTGGAAAGAGCCCTCAGTATTCACACATTTCCCAAAATGCTCACATGGGTTTGCACCTGTTGGTGAAAGCAGAAGAACAGTCTATGAAATGCACTCAATGYAATATGTGGCAGAAAGTTGGGAARAAAACTGATGTCTCACCAATCGAACATTCATCCATGTCCTGATTGCAGGCACCTCCCACAAAACCAGCAGGACAGGTACAAATGGCGCGGCCATTAAGAGGGTTGGTGTCACATACTGCACCCTCGTTGCATGGATTACTCACACATGCATCATCAAGGTGACACAGCAGACCTGTGCAAATATTATATATAAAGAGTATTTACTTCACTTACCGGTAATTGCATTTTAGAGGCACAGAAAAGACAACCATTTACAAAGTGACATACCGGTTTTCCCAACCGGGCACTCGCAAAAAAAGGATGCTACACGGTCGTGGCAGGTGGCGCCGTTGAAGCAAATAGCTGTTGCACAGTCATCAATGTTCTCGCTGCAGTCATCTCCAGTCCAGCCATTAACACAAACACAAGTATGGCCCCCAATGGTGTTGAAGCAAGTACCACCGTTATGGCAGGCATTGGGTTGCATGAGACACTCATTGACATCTTCAGCACAGTATTGTCCTTCAATGACAAAGTGACATATTGGTTCACATACACCAACAATGTAATAAACATGACTGTCAAATTGTATTTTACAAGCTGTACCTGTCCATTCAGGTGGACATTGGCAGTTGTAGGTATTGACACCGTCTACACATATTCCTCCATTCATGCACTTGTGACCTGGACAGTCATCCACATTATTCTCACAGTTGTGTCCCTCAAACCCTGAAACAGATTCATGGGGAAAGTGTTACACTACACAGATAAGGCAGCACCCAACAGTTGTGAGTTTAATAAACATTCCTTGTCTCTTTTACAGAATACTAAACATTTCTTCCCCTACACTCGAGTCACGTTTCCCACACTGGAGAAAATGTGGGGTAACGTGGGCAGTAAAAGAGTTCAAAAGGTGTCTGACTGTTTACGTCTTCGTTTGACTTTTCCCACACAATGCCAGCAATGGAAGTGATTCCTGCCTGCTCCAGAGGTCTGCACTCCCCTCAATGTTTGCTTGTTTTATAATCTCTCACAGTTTCAATGACTTCCTCTCTGGCAGGGGACATTTCCTGTCAGGTCCCCAGTGGGAAACTAGAAGGCTAATAAAGTAAATTCCTTCTGTAGCGAACAGAGCAGAGTGGAGAAGAGAACAGACATGCTGCCTCTTCAACTCTCCCACCACCTCATATCCCATCAGAAGCTATTAATAGCAGACAGGAAGCTGACCTGAGACACAGAACTAAATCCCAGCAACAGTACTACGTCATCATGCTGGGAAAATCTGTTGGACTTCAGCACCCTGCAGAGGGCCTGGGAAAACCATGAGAAATAAACACAGACTGCGTATGGTTTCTACATAGAGACAGCTGTTGTACCTGCTAGACAAGCACACTCATAGGAATGGTCACTTGTCTGGCGACAGGTCCCTCCATTAAGGCACTGAGATGGGGCACAGGGTAAGGTGGACACCTCACATGTACGTCCACTGTATCCTTGCTGGCACTGGCACCGGAAAGACCCATGAGCATTAATGCAGAGGCCACCGTTGAGACACGAGCCAGGCTTGCGACACTCGTCAATGTCATTGCGGCAGTTTTTTCCCTGATAGCCAGGTGGACACGAGCAGTTGTAGTGGTTATTCCAATTGGCACAGCGAGCCCCGTTGGCACAGGGACTTGTGGCACATGCGTCGATGAGGGAGCAGTCTTGGCCTGAAAGTGGATGACACGCACTCAGTCAAAAACACTCGTAGCTTTCTTAGACTAAAATTCTCCTGAAAAACACACTCACCTCTGAACCCTCTCTGGCACACACATGTGTACTGCGGGAGACCATTAACCACCTGGCTTCTGCACGCTGCACCATTCAGACATGGTGATCGATGACAGGGATCCAGGTGCTGACAGAGGGGACCAATAAATCCGGGGCGACATCTACCCAAATCGCATACATTCACACACACACACAGACACACATTAAGTATGTAGCTCACAAATCACAAAAAGGTCACAAGCTGACAAACCAAATCTTCAAAAAAAAAAAAAAAAAAAAATGGATGCATAGAGATGTGATTTGTAAGCTTTCCAGCAGATATTTTGACGAAAGATGGGATGGTAATAAAATGACAAAACTTCCTAACCTTGCCACCCTGGCTGACAGTTACACTGATAGCCCAGATAGTCCGGGGTGTGGGTGCAGACTGCATGATTGGCACAAGGGTTGGGGGAGCAAGGTGTGAGGACCTCAGAACATGTGGGTCCACTATATGGAAGCTCACACAGACAGGTAAAACTTGCCACCCCATCCACACAAGTGCCCTTGTTCAGACAGGGGCTAGACGCACATTCATTGATGTTCACCTGGCAGAGGCTACCTGAAAACAGAACAAAAAAAAAAAAGAATAACAACAATTAAGGCAGAACTTTGATGAACTTTTGGAAATGGGCAAACAGATTTAATTTTGTTTTGCACCACTAGGTGGAGGCAGATAGCTGTCAGTTTACAGATGCCGCCGATCACCTTTGAAGCCTTGGCGACACTTGCAGATGAAACCGTTGAGCTGGTCGATGCATGTCCCAGCGTTCTGACAAGGACTTGGCAAACAGTCGTTCCTGTCCAGGTCACAGTTCTTCCCTACCCATCCAGGTTCACAGTCACAGCGGTAACTGTTAACACAGGCATAGAATCAATGATTGAAAAATGGTTGCTTTTAACCCCTTAAGAGTTGACCCATGAAAAACCTGCCTTTTGACATTTTTTTATGTAAGGGTGTCAAGCTAATGGTAAGAGCTGGAGGAAGTCTGACATCCTTGTTAAAAAAAAAACCGGTAGCATCTGCAAACGTCCGGAAACATTTAAAGGCAGAAACTGCACTGTTTTTGCCCACCGGTGAAACAAAGACGGTTACTGGCGGGTAAGGAAGTAAGAGGGTTAGAAACAACTTCAGGTTCAACTCGCAGTATTTTCCTAATGCATAAGAAGAATTATCTCAGAGTAAGAGGTTTAGTTAAAATATTAAGTTTATTCTTAAGTTTGTTCTTGATAACTGATGAAAATGTGGAGCTAAAGCTTTGGAACTTTATCTCATTTTACAAGAACATGCAGGATAACTTGGGTTGATTTCTTGAGCTGCTAAACAGAATGATACTATGTAGCATATTCTCTAGCTTGTGTCATGGTACAAGCTGCTTATACGTAGTACAAAAGAAAAAAATTAGAATTAACCATGTAGCCACACTGTGGTTTGGGGAAAAGAAGCCATTCTTACCCATTGATGTCATCTCTGCAGGAGCCATGGACACAAGGGCTGCTGCCACACTCATCCACCTGGGAGTAACAGTAAGGGGGCTTGAAACCTTCAGGACACTGGCAGTGAAACCCATTCTCTTCATCAACACATGTTCCCCCATTTCTACAGGGGCTAGACGCACACTCGTCTATTTCCACGTTACATTTGGGACCTGGCATGAGAGATTTCACGCAGAGTGTCAGCATTTTTAGTACAAACTCTATTTTTCCATCTGAAATTTAATCTTTTCAGTTTCAGAGAGCTTTACCCGTAAAGCCAGGTTTGCAAACACAGTCATAGCGGTTGATGCCATCTTTGCAGATGCCATAATCACATGGGTTACTGGCACAATCATCAAAATTAATCTCGCAGTTTGTGCCTGGGTTGGAAAAGAGACATTAACCTTCTATAATTACTCAGCGTTTTAAAAAAGTACATGAATCAGAGCATTTTAAGTTAGTTTTTAATGACTTGCAATATAAAATGGGTTGTGTTCAAGGTTTTTCCTCCTACCTGAAGTTCCATGCTGGCAGTGACAAATGTACTTGTTGACCTGGTCCAAACACTTGCCCCCATTCTGACAGGGGTTACTGTGGCACTCGTTCAGCTGATTCTCACAGCGATAGCCTGTGTATCCTGGATAACAGTTACACGTGTAGCTAGCAATGCCGTCTATGCAAGTACCATGGTGGCATGGGTCAGGCTGACAGTTGTTGATGTTACTCTCGCAGAGCCTCCCTTCATAACCTAAAAAAATAAAGGCATTTGTTAATCTGTGACTAAGACTATCCTAAGAGTTTTTTGTTATGAGTTGTCCATAATGAACATTCTCATTCTGTTTCATTTTTCAGAAAAGTTTCCTCAGATTTGGACTCTGACCACTGTGGTTTCTATGTCAGTGATGTATGTTTGTATAGCATGTAACTGTTGGTTTGTGCGTTACGTGTCTTGAGAAATGTTAAGTTGGGCAAAGCAATAAAAACAGGCCCTACACAGGCCTCCCAGTCTTGCTTTTGTTCTTAGTGGTGAAGGGAACAATGGGTAGCGCCACGTTTTAACAGGGCCACTTCACTCTGCAGAAGGGGCCCGCAAACACAACGAATACCAAGCAGCTGGCCACTGAAACAATATAGCTCCTCTGTAGGCGTCGACGCAAACAAACAGTAAATATCAGTAAAGCTTTGGATTACAGTTTTTGACAAGCTGACACGTTACTGTTTTTTCAAACACAAACTTAACGTAAAGGAATACAAGTTAAAACCAACAATAGGTGATAAACAGGCTTTTTAGGGAGGAACAGATGTCGGGGTGATGACCAAGACTCTTTTCTTAACAACTGCTGGTACTCAGTGACCCCCGTGATCCTGAGAGCCACTGAGGGAAAGAGGGGGGGATTAGGGTCCTCAACTTGGTCTGTATGGGCAACAGGCACCCAAAGAAAAAGTTCAACCCCAAACCATTGAATACTTAGCAAGGACCAGATAAGTGCTTGAGGATCATCTGCTCCCATGTCTGGAGGGACATATTGAGTAGCGTAGTGGCTAACAACTATCCACTGACAACTATTATATATAGAAGCCCTTACCTTCAGCACAGCGGCATTCAAACCCATTGGGCCGGTCGTAGCATTTTGCTCCATTCTGGCAAGGCGTGCTAGCACACTCATCTATGTCGATTTGACACATGGAGCCAGTAAAGCCTGGGACATGCAAACATAGAGGTTAAGGGTCAGACAGACAGTCCAGTGAAAGGGTCCATGCTTAGGTCAGAGGGCAGTTGTTAGAGGCCTTCCGTTAGATTAGCGATGTCTGACTGAGGTAGAGTTTGAGAGACTGGTTAAAGCCATGGCATCTTTGCATTGCAACCAGTGCTGACTGTCACAGATTAATCATCTTTTAGAAGATGAGACATTCTGACAAGAAATTCTTTAAATGTTTTTTTTTTCTTAAAAGTGTATGAAAAAAAGTGAATTTATAGAATATTTTGTGGGTGGAAAACGACAGTTGTTATTTTTAACCACCAACTATAAAAACAATGACAAAAAAATTACTTTGAAAAGTTGAAGTAACAGAGTGGGCTTGGAATGAGTGGGCACAGAGCCCAGGAAGATGTGAATTGGTGCATTGATAGCACACTGCTCTGTTGAATAACAGTTTCAAAATGGTTTCTGTGTTTTGGTGCTTGGGCTGCTAAAGAGGTGTTTAGAAAAGATGGTGGGATTGTTTCCCCCCCCCCCCCCCTTTCTTTTTGGGACCCCCACTCCTCCTCCTCCTCCTATACTGCCTGTATCAGCTCCACCGGCTCAATAGCTAGATGGGGGGTGAAGGGGTACGTCTGTCCCAGATGTAAATTGCGGACCTGGAAAAGAATCTCATTAGCAGAACTGCTGTCCCCCTCAGCACCACCACCACCACCAGGGCAGAATGAGGGAGACTGCTGTCCCTTCCACATTCCACAGATAAGGGAAGCAGGGGTCACAATAGTGCCTTTGTTCAGGCAGGAGGATAGGCAGCCTTTAGGCCTTGCCTTTTTATACGAGTGTTGGCTCGAAAAACCAGAAAGCAGAAGTGGTGAAGCTAACATTAGCTTCGCAGGTTTTAAGAACATTTAAATTCTGTTTTTTCTAGTTTTACAGAACTTTTATTCATTAGGAGTTAACAAGCAGCATAGATTTCACCACAAACAACTTAAATTAGTGTAAACCAATGAAGCATACCTGGCTGACAGGTGCACGTGAAGCCATTGACCATGTCCCGACAGATTCCATCATTCACACATGGGTTGCTTTCACAGTCATCTATGTCATTCTCACAGAAAGTCCCCATGTAGCCTGGAAGATAGAAATTCAAACATGAATAACCCAGTCCTTACCAGTTGTGGCTGATTAAATTATGCTCAGATTATGTAAGGGTAACTCAGTTCAAGAATGCATGGCGGGAACGCTGGCCTGAACAAAGAAAAGGAGGCTGTGGGAAATATTTTTACACACGCGAATTTTGGACACAGGTCTTTGCAGAGCCATAAAATGGAATAAAAGATCCCAAGAGCATCCTAGTATTCCCACTCCACTGACCTGGAATCACCACACCCTACTGTCTGTGGAGCATTGCCCCTCCCGGAGTCAGTGTCCCATTCAGCAGATACATGTTATACATTCTGCATTGGTAAACTATAGAGGGCTCCTTCCTTTAGATGAAGCTGAATGTGAATGAGAGTGTTGCCCCTGCAGAGAGGCTAGCGTGGAATCAGAAATAATCAGCAGCTCCACGTGAGCTTTGCCAGGCTGACTGATGATGAGGACGGTGATGAGGAAGGTCCTGTCTCTGGAAATGAAGTGGGGTGGGGGGAGGGGCTCTGGGAAAAAGCCTCTTTCCCTCACTGTGTCTATGAGGGGTGCAAAGTGGAGCACAGAGGGGCCCTATTGTTCCACTCCATTCCCACCACTCTACCTCTCATTAGTATTCACAGCACACTCCACCCCCTAACTGCTCGGCCTCTCTCACATCCAGGCCTATAGACCCAACTCCCAGCTCTAATTTGTATAGCACCCAAAACCCCGGGGTACGGGGTACTGTGTGTGTGTGTGTGTGTTTGTTTTTATCACTGAGCATTCAAAAATTATATCTTAATAGAAACTAATACCCAATTGGTTGTACAGTGCAATGCAGAGATCGGGTGCTGCGCTCACACTTTAAAAGTTGAACATGTCACAAAGCAGATCTGGTTGGTAGAACTTCAGTTTTTTTAGAAGGTCAAGTTCAAATCAATTGTTTGCCTCTATTGAAAAAGGAAGATCCAATGAGTTCTGCATGAATTTATTGTCAAATCTAAAACAGTATTTTGGTTAAAACTATGAGATGTTTCAGATTCACTTTGCAGATAGTTTTTTGGTTTTGTTCAATTTTGTCAGAAAAAAAACATCTAAAATTATTTATCTGAAAGTCAAATGTCTGATTATATATATTATCAATATTTTTTTCACAGTCTGTCCTTATCTT